>NW_028322248.1:6712500-7012500 GCF_059928025.1 Delphinapterus leucas
TCACACGGTGCACCATACTGTGGGCTTCCCATGCATGCTTTACCTGAAGGAAGAATCGCTTAAACCTGGAGAGTTGGGACCCATGGAATGGGTACCATGTAGTATGACTTCAAATGGTCTGCATTTGCTCATCGAACCTCACCAATGCTATCAGCCCGAAGTGTCCAACCTTAGGTCTCACTCAGCTCTGGGTTTAGATGAGGTAAATCCAGGTTGCATCACAAGCCCTGAATGAATTATTTAAGAATTGCTCTCTATTTCACTGTCATTGTGTTTTGTTTTTGTAATTCATTTTGATAATAGGATTTATCGGATTTTCTCTGCTGCCTTCATGCAGCTGTACACATGCTTGATTCTCTTATAGAGACATATAAATCCATGGGTTTGAAGATTCTTACTAGTCAGGTGTATTCCTAGGCGTTGAATATAGGGTGTTTAGCCCATTTCGTTGAGCAAGGGGTAGGTCTTGACTATTACATATTTGACGTATGGAATGGTATCTGTGCTAATTTCTATCTCTGGTTTTATGCAGCACCCCAACTCACCTTTCCCCTTAAGCAAACATAAGTTGGTTTTCTAAATTTGAGACCCTGTTCTGTTTTGTAATTCAGTTCATGTGTAGCCAAGATTACATTCGGTGTATTAGTGATATCTTATGATGTTTCATTTTCTGTGTGACTTATTTCACTTAGAATCATCGTACCTGAATCCACTCATTATGCCACGACGGGCCAGATGACATAGACTTCATTGGTGAGTGATATTCCATTGTACGTACGTACCACAACTTCTTTATCCATTTTTCGCTTTCTGGGATATTTAACTTGTACCGTAGACGAGGTTCTTGTAAACAGAGCCGTCTGAAACTTTGGCGTGGCTGTGTGTTTTTGATTTTAATTTCCCTAAGCTATAGGACCATAAGTGGAAGTGCCGTAGGCTTCGTTGCTTTGTTTTTTAGGTGTTTCAGGAAACACCATACACTTCTCCAGAGTGGCTGTTGGCAATTTACATCCCACCCATGAGCATAACAAGGCTCCCTGTTCTCCATGGCCTGTGCTGCCTTTCTGGATTTTACACTTTTTTCAGATGGCCCTTTTGACCGGGGGGCAGTGAGACTTCATTGTAGTGCAGATTTCTTTAACATGGTTGCTTGGTTGGCCAAAAAGAGCGTATGCGTTTTTTCCTGAATATATTCAGGAAAAAACGCATACGCTCTTTTTGGCCAAGTGCATCATTGTCGACGTTCTGCCTCTTTTCCTATGCTTTAAATGCAATTCCAGTCTACCCCCTGAAATCGTTTTCCTGCAATTCTGCCCCGCTTTCAAGTCCTCTTCGCAGGCTTCCTTCAATATATTTTTGGACGATAGCTGTCATTTACAACACTGCAGGTTTTGAATTACAGTGCCCCGGAGCTCCTTTCTTCAAATCGCTTTCTTGTGAGCTGGCCGCAAACCCTCAGGATTGCTTCAGGCCCTAATCTGGTTCCGGCACAGCATGCTGAGCCTTCGGTTAATTCCTCTTCCTGGTGGGAAATGAGCGTTAAATTTGCCCGTGCAGACACCTACAGCTAGTCTCTCATTGGTTCTCCCTATTCCTGTTCATCTTGCGCAGAAATTGCAAACTGTGCCAAACAGGAGGTTAAAGGCACTGACTCTCCAAGTGGGGAGAATGTTAGTAAAGGGTCTGGAATTGTGAACCCGAGTAAAAGGGGACGAAAACTGAGATGCATTTGAAAACGTTTCCCGGTCACACGGTGCACCATACTGTGGGTTTCCCATGCATGTTTTAGCTGAAGGAAGAATCGCTTAAACCTGGAGAGTTGGGACCCATGGAATGGGTACCATGCAGTATGACTTCAAATGGTCTGCATTTGCTCATCGAACCTCACCAATGCTATCAGCCCGAAGTGTCCAACTTTATGTCTCACTCAGCTCTGGGTGTAGATGAGGTAAATCCAGGTTGCATCACAAGCCCTGAATGAATTATTTAAGAATTGCTCTCTATTTCACTGTCATTGTGTTTTGTTTTTGTAATTCATTTTGATAATAGGATTTATCGGATTTTCTCTGCTGCATTCATGCAGCTGTACACACGCTTGATTCTCTTATGGAGACATATAAATCCATGGGTTTGAAGATTCTTACTAGTCAGGTGTATTCCTAGGCGTTGAATATAGGGTGTTTAGCCCATTTCGTTGAGCAAGGGGTAGGTCTTGACTATTACATATTTGACGTATGGAATGGTATCTGTGCTAATTTCTATCTCTGGTTTTATGCAGCACCCCAACTCACCTTTCCCCTTAAGCAAACATAAGTTGGTTTTCTAAATTTGAGACCCTGTTCTGTTTTGTAATTCAGTTCATGTGTAGCCAAGATTACATTCGGTGTGTTAGTGATATCTTATGATGTTTCATTTTCTGTGTGACTTATTTCACTTAGAATCATCGTACCTGAATCCACTCATTACACCACGACGGGCCAGATGACATAGCTTTCCTTGGTGACTGATATTCCATTGTACGTACGTACCACAACTTCTTTATCCATTTTTCGCTTTCTGGGATATTTAACTTGTACCGTAGAAGAGGTTCTTGTAAACAGAGCCATCTGAAACTTTGGCTTGGCTGTGTGTTTTTGATTTAAATTTCCCTAAGCTATAGGACCATAAGTGGAAGTGCCGTAGGCTCTGTTGCTTTGTTTTTTAGGTGTTTCAGGAAACACCATACACTTCTCCAGAGTGGCTGTTGGCAATTTACATCCCGCCCATCAGCATAACAAGGCTCCCTGTTCTCCATGGCCTGTGCTGCCTTTCTGGATTTTACACTTTTTTCAGATGGCCCTTTTGACCGGGGGGCAGTGAGACTTCATTGTAGTGCAGATTTCTTTAACATGCTTGCTTGGTTGGCCAAAAAGGGCGTATGCGTTTTTTCCTGAATATATTCAGGAAAAAACGCATACGCCCTTTTTGGCCAAGTGCATCATTGTCGACGTTCTGCCTCTTTTCCTATGCTTTAAATGCAATTCCAGTCTACCCCCTGAAATCGTTTTCCTGCAATTCTGCCCCGCTTTCAAGTCCTCTTCGCAGGCTTCCTTCAATATATTTTTGGACGATAGCTGTCATTTATAACTCTGCAGGTTTGTGAATTAGAGTGCCCCGGAGCTCCTTTCTTCAAATCGCTTTCTTGTGAGCTGGCCGCAAACTCGCAGGGTTGCTTCAGGCCCTAATCTGGTTCCGGCACGGCATGCTGAGCGTTTGGTTAATTCCTCTTCCTGGTGGGAAATGAGCGTTAAATTTGCCCGTGCAGACACCTACAGCTAGTCTCTCATTGGTTCTCCCTATTCCTGTTCATCTTGCGCAGAAATTGCAAACTGTGCCAAACAGCAGGTTAAAGGCACTGACTCTCCAAGTGGGTAGAGTGTTAGTAAAGGGTCTGGAATTGTGAACCCGAGTAAAAGGGGACGAAAACTGAGATGCATTTGAAAACGTTTCCCGGTCACACGGTGCACCATACTGTGGGTTTCCCATGCATGTTTTAGCTGAAGGAAGAATCGCTTAAACCTGGAGAGTTGGGACCCATGGAATGGGTACCATGCAGTATGACTTCAAATGGTCTGCATTTGCTCTTCGAACCTCACCAATGCTATCAGCCCGAAGTGTCCAACTTTATGTCTCACTCAGCTCTGGGTGTAGATGAGGTAAATCCAGGTTGCATCACAAGCCCTGAATGAATTCTTTAAGAATTGCTCTCTATTTCACTGTCATTGTGTTTTGTTTTTGTAATTCATTTTGATAATAGGATTTATCGGATTTTCTCTGCTACCTTCATGCAGCTGTACACACGCTTGATTCTCTTATGGAGACATATAAATCCATGGGTTTGAAGATTCTTACTAGTCAGGTGTATTCCTAGGCGTTGAATATAGGGTGTTTAGCCCATTTCGTTGAGCAAGGTGTAGGTCTTGACTATTACATATTTGACGTATGGAATGGTATCTGTGCTAATTTCTATCTCTGGTTTTATGCAGCACCACAACTCACCTTTCCCCTTAAGCAAACATAAGTTGGTTTTCTAAATTTGAGACCCTGTTCTGTTTTGTAATTCAGTTCATGTGTAGCCAAGATTACATTCGGTGTATTAGAGATAACTTATGATGTTTCATTTTCTGTGTGACTTATTTCTCTTAGAATCATCGTACCTGAATCCACTCATTATGCCACGACGGGCCAGATGACATAGATTTCATTGGTGAGTGATATTCCATTGTACGTACGTACCACAACTTCTTTATCCATTTTTCGCTTTCTGGGATATTTAACTTGTACCGTAGACGAGGTTCTTGTAAACAGAGCCGTCTGAAACTTTGGGGTGGCTGTGTGTTTTTTATTTTAATTTCCCTAAGCTATAGGACCATAAGTGGAAGTGCCGTAGGCTCCGTTGCTTTGTTTTTTAGGTGTTTCAGGAAACACCATACACTTCTCCAGAGTGGCTGTTGGCAATTTACATCCCACCCATGAGCATAACAAGGCTCCCTGTTCTCCATGGCCTGTGCTGCCTTTCTGGATTTTACACTTTTTTCAGATGGCCCTTTTGACCGGGGGGCAGTGAGACTTCATTGTAGTGCAGATTTCTTTAACATGCTTGCTTGGTTGGCCAAAAAGGGCGTATGCGTATATTCCGGAAAAAACGCATACGCCCTTTTTGGCCAAGTGCATCATTGTCGACGTTCTGCCTCTTTTCCTATGCTTTAAATGCAATTCCAGTCTAACCCCTGAAATCGTTTTCCTGCAATTTTGCCCCGCTTTCAAGTCCTCTTCGCAGCCTTCCTTCAATATATTTTTGGACGATAGCTGTCATTTATAACTCTGCAGGTTTGTGAATTACAGTGCCCCTGAGCTCCTTTCTTCAAATCGCTTTCTTTTGAGCTGGCCGCAAACCCGCAGGATTGCTTCAGGCCCTAATCTGGTTCCGGCACGGCATGCTGAGCGTTTGGTTAATTCCTCTTCCTGGTTGGAAATGAACGTTAAATTTGCCCGTGCAGAAACCTACAGCTAGTCTCTCATTGGTTCTTCCTATTCCTATTCCTCTTGCGCAGAAATTGCAAACTGTGCCAAACAGCAGGTTAAAGGCACTGACTCTCCAAGTGGGGAGAGTGTTTGTAAAGGGTCTGGAATTCTGAACCCGAGTAAACGGGGACAAAAACTGAGATGCATTTGAAAATGTTTCCCGGTCACACGGTGCACCATACTGTGGGCTTCCCATGCATGCTTTACCTGAAGGAAGAATCGCTTAAACCTGGAGAGTTGGGACCCATGGAATGGGTACCATGTAGTATGACTTCAAATGGTCTGCATTTGCTCATCGAACCTCACCAATGCTATCAGCCCGAAGTGTCCAACCTTAGGTCTCACTCAGCTCTGGGTTTAGATGAGGTAAATCCAGGTTGCATCACAAGCCCTGAATGAATTATTTAAGAATTGCTCTCTATTTCACTGTCATTGTGTTTTGTTTTTGTAATTCATTTTGATAATAGGATTTATCGGATTTTCTCTGCTGCCTTCATGCAGCTGTACACATGCTTGATTCTCTTATAGAGACATATAAATCCATGGGTTTGAAGATTCTTACTAGTCAGGTGTATTCCTAGGCGTTGAATATAGGGTGTTTAGCCCATTTCGTTGAGCAAGGGGTAGGTCTTGA
Source organism: Delphinapterus leucas (assembly GCF_059928025.1). Classification (NCBI taxonomy): domain Eukaryota; kingdom Metazoa; phylum Chordata; class Mammalia; order Artiodactyla; family Monodontidae; genus Delphinapterus; species Delphinapterus leucas. The sequence goes on from NW_028322248.1 coordinate 6,718,199, forward strand.
CTATTACATATTTGACGTATGGAATGGTATCTGTGCTAATTTCTATCTCTGGTTTTATGCAGCACCCCAACTCACCTTTCCCCTTAAGCAAACATAAGTTGGTTTTCTAAATTTGAGACCCTGTTCTGTTTTGTAATTCAGTTCATGTGTAGCCAAGATTACATTCGGTGTATTAGTGATATCTTATGATGTTTCATTTTCTGTGTGACTTATTTCACTTAGAATCATCGTACCTGAATCCACTCATTATGCCACGACGGGCCAGATGACATAGACTTCATTGGTGAGTGATATTCCATTGTACGTACGTACCACAACTTCTTTATCCATTTTTCGCTTTCTGGGATATTTAACTTGTACCGTAGACGAGGTTCTTGTAAACAGAGCCGTCTGAAACTTTGGGGTGGCTGTGTGTTTTTTATTTTAATTTCCCTAAGCTATAGGACCATAAGTGGAAGTGCCGTAGGCTCCGTTGCTTTGTTTTTTAGGTGTTTCAGGAAACACCATACACTTCTCCAGAGTGGCTGTTGGCAATTTACATCCCACCCATGAGCATAACAAGGCTCCCTGTTCTCCATGGCCTGTGCTGCCTTTCTGGATTTTACACTTTTTTCAGATGGCCCTTTTGACCGGGGGGCAGTGAGACTTCATTGTAGTGCAGATTTCTTTAACATGGTTGCTTGGTTGGCCAAAAAGAGCGTATGCGTTTTTTCCTGAATATATTCAGGAAAAAACGCATACGCTCTTTTTGGCCAAGTGCATCATTGTCGACGTTCTGCCTCTTTTCCTATGCTTTAAATGCAATTCCAGTCTACCCCCTGAAATCGTTTTCCTGCAATTCTGCCCCGCTTTCAAGTCCTCTTCGCAGGCTTCCTTCAATATATTTTTGGACGATAGCTGTCATTTACAACACTGCAGGTTTTGAATTACAGTGCCCCGGAGCTCCTTTCTTCAAATCGCTTTCTTGTGAGCTGGCCGCAAACCCTCAGGATTGCTTCAGGCCCTAATCTGGTTCCGGCACAGCATGCTGAGCCTTCGGTTAATTCCTCTTCCTGGTGGGAAATGAGCGTTAAATTTGCCCGTGCAGACACCTACAGCTAGTCTCTCATTGGTTCTCCCTATTCCTGTTCATCTTGCGCAGAAATTGCAAACTGTGCCAAACAGGAGGTTAAAGGCACTGACTCTCCAAGTGGGGAGAATGTTAGTAAAGGGTCTGGAATTGTGAACCCGAGTAAAAGGGGACGAAAACTGAGATGCATTTGAAAACGTTTCCCGGTCACACGGTGCACCATACTGTGGGTTTCCCATGCATGTTTTAGCTGAAGGAAGAATCGCTTAAACCTGGAGAGTTGGGACCCATGGAATGGGTACCATGCAGTATGACTTCAAATGGTCTGCATTTGCTCATCGAACCTCACCAATGCTATCAGCCCGAAGTGTCCAACTTTATGTCTCACTCAGCTCTGGGTGTAGATGAGGTAAATCCAGGTTGCATCACAAGCCCTGAATGAATTATTTAAGAATTGCTCTCTATTTCACTGTCATTGTGTTTTGTTTTTGTAATTCATTTTGATAATAGGATTTATCGGATTTTCTCTGCTACCTTCATGCAGCTGTACACACGCTTGATTCTCTTATGGAGACATATAAATCCATGGGTTTGAAGATTCTTACTAGTCAGGTGTATTCCTAGGCGTTGAATATAGGGTGTTTAGCCCATTTCGTTGAGCAAGGTGTAGGTCTTGACTATTACATATTTGACGTATGGAATGGTATCTGTGCTAATTTCTATCTCTGGTTTTATGCAGCACCCCAACTCACCTTTCCCCTTAAGCAAACATAAGTTGGTTTTCTAAATTTGAGACCCTGTTCTGTTTTGTAATTCAGTTCATGTGTAGCCAAGATTACATTCGGTGTATTAGAGATAACTTATGATGTTTCATTTTCTGTGTGACTTATTTCTCTTAGAATCATCGTACCTGAATCCACTCATTATGCCACGACGGGCCAGATGACATAGATTTCATTGGTGAGTGATATTCCATTGTACGTACGTACCACAACTTCTTTATCCATTTTTCGCTTTCTGGGATATTTAACTTGTACCGTAGACGAGGTTCTTGTAAACAGAGCCGTCTGAAACTTTGGGGTGGCTGTGTGTTTTTTATTTTAATTTCCCTAAGCTATAGGACCATAAGTGGAAGTGCCGTAGGCTCCGTTGCTTTGTTTTTTAGGTGTTTCAGGAAACACCATACACTTCTCCAGAGTGGCTGTTGGCAATTTACATCCCACCCATGAGCATAACAAGGCTCCCTGTTCTCCATGGCCTGTGCTGCCTTTCTGGATTTTACACTTTTTTCAGATGGCCCTTTTGACCGGGGGGCAGTGAGACTTCATTGTAGTGCAGATTTCTTTAACATGCTTGCTTGGTTGGCCAAAAAGGGCGTATGCGTATATTCCGGAAAAAACGCATACGCCCTTTTTGGCCAAGTGCATCATTGTCGACGTTCTGCCTCTTTTCCTATGCTTTAAATGCAATTCCAGTCTAACCCCTGAAATCGTTTTCCTGCAATTTTGCCCCGCTTTCAAGTCCTCTTCGCAGCCTTCCTTCAATATATTTTTGGACGATAGCTGTCATTTATAACTCTGCAGGTTTGTGAATTACAGTGCCCCTGAGCTCCTTTCTTCAAATCGCTTTCTTTTGAGCTGGCCGCAAACCCGCAGGATTGCTTCAGGCCCTAATCTGGTTCCGGCACGGCATGCTGAGCGTTTGGTTAATTCCTCTTCCTGGTTGGAAATGAACGTTAAATTTGCCCGTGCAGAAACCTACAGCTAGTCTCTCATTGGTTCTTCCTATTCCTATTCCTCTTGCGCAGAAATTGCAAACTGTGCCAAACAGCAGGTTAAAGGCACTGACTCTCCAAGTGGGGAGAGTGTTTGTAAAGGGTCTGGAATTCTGAACCCGAGTAAACGGGGACAAAAACTGAGATGCATTTGAAAATGTTTCCCGGTCACACGGTGCACCATACTGTGGGCTTCCCATGCATGCTTTACCTGAAGGAAGAATCGCTTAAACCTGGAGAGTTGGGACCCATGGAATGGGTACCATGTAGTATGACTTCAAATGGTCTGCATTTGCTCATCGAACCTCACCAATGCTATCAGCCCGAAGTGTCCAACCTTAGGTCTCACTCAGCTCTGGGTTTAGATGAGGTAAATCCAGGTTGCATCACAAGCCCTGAATGAATTATTTAAGAATTGCTCTCTATTTCACTGTCATTGTGTTTTGTTTTTGTAATTCATTTTGATAATAGGATTTATCGGATTTTCTCTGCTGCCTTCATGCAGCTGTACACATGCTTGATTCTCTTATAGAGACATATAAATCCATGGGTTTGAAGATTCTTACTAGTCAGGTGTATTCCTAGGCGTTGAATATAGGGTGTTTAGCCCATTTCGTTGAGCAAGGGGTAGGTCTTGACTATTACATATTTGACGTATGGAATGGTATCTGTGCTAATTTCTATCTCTGGTTTTATGCAGCACCCCAACTCACCTTTCCCCTTAAGCAAACATAAGTTGGTTTTCTAAATTTGAGACCCTGTTCTGTTTTGTAATTCAGTTCATGTGTAGCCAAGATTACATTCGGTGTATTAGTGATATCTTATGATGTTTCATTTTCTGTGTGACTTATTTCACTTAGAATCATCGTACCTGAATCCACTCATTATGCCACGACGGGCCAGATGACATAGACTTCATTGGTGAGTGATATTCCATTGTACGTACGTACCACAACTTCTTTATCCATTTTTCGCTTTCTGGGATATTTAACTTGTACCGTAGACGAGGTTCTTGTAAACAGAGCCGTCTGAAACTTTGGGGTGGCTGTGTGTTTTTTATTTTAATTTCCCTAAGCTATAGGACCATAAGTGGAAGTGCCGTAGGCTCCGTTGCTTTGTTTTTTAGGTGTTTCAGGAAACACCATACACTTCTCCAGAGTGGCTGTTGGCAATTTACATCCCACCCATGAGCATAACAAGGCTCCCTGTTCTCCATGGCCTGTGCTGCCTTTCTGGATTTTACACTTTTTTCAGATGGCCCTTTTGACCGGGGGGCAGTGAGACTTCATTGTAGTGCAGATTTCTTTAACATGGTTGCTTGGTTGGCCAAAAAGAGCGTATGCGTTTTTTCCTGAATATATTCAGGAAAAAACGCATACGCTCTTTTTGGCCAAGTGCATCATTGTCGACGTTCTGCCTCTTTTCCTATGCTTTAAATGCAATTCCAGTCTACCCCCTGAAATCGTTTTCCTGCAATTCTGCCCCGCTTTCAAGTCCTCTTCGCAGGCTTCCTTCAATATATTTTTGGACGATAGCTGTCATTTACAACACTGCAGGTTTTGAATTACAGTGCCCCGGAGCTCCTTTCTTCAAATCGCTTTCTTGTGAGCTGGCCGCAAACCCTCAGGATTGCTTCAGGCCCTAATCTGGTTCCGGCACAGCATGCTGAGCCTTCGGTTAATTCCTCTTCCTGGTGGGAAATGAGCGTTAAATTTGCCCGTGCAGACACCTACAGCTAGTCTCTCATTGGTTCTCCCTATTCCTGTTCATCTTGCGCAGAAATTGCAAACTGTGCCAAACAGGAGGTTAAAGGCACTGACTCTCCAAGTGGGGAGAATGTTAGTAAAGGGTCTGGAATTGTGAACCCGAGTAAAAGGGGACGAAAACTGAGATGCATTTGAAAACGTTTCCCGGTCACACGGTGCACCATACTGTGGGTTTCCCATGCATGTTTTAGCTGAAGGAAGAATCGCTTAAACCTGGAGAGTTGGGACCCATGGAATGGGTACCATGCAGTATGACTTCAAATGGTCTGCATTTGCTCATCGAACCTCACCAATGCTATCAGCCCGAAGTGTCCAACTTTATGTCTCACTCAGCTCTGGGTGTAGATGAGGTAAATCCAGGTTGCATCACAAGCCCTGAATGAATTATTTAAGAATTGCTCTCTATTTCACTGTCATTGTGTTTTGTTTTTGTAATTCATTTTGATAATAGGATTTATCGGATTTTCTCTGCTGCATTCATGCAGCTGTACACACGCTTGATTCTCTTATGGAGACATATAAATCCATGGGTTTGAAGATTCTTACTAGTCAGGTGTATTCCTAGGCGTTGAATATAGGGTGTTTAGCCCATTTCGTTGAGCAAGGGGTAGGTCTTGACTATTACATATTTGACGTATGGAATGGTATCTGTGCTAATTTCTATCTCTGGTTTTATGCAGCACCCCAACTCACCTTTCCCCTTAAGCAAACATAAGTTGGTTTTCTAAATTTGAGACCCTGTTCTGTTTTGTAATTCAGTTCATGTGTAGCCAAGATTACATTCGGTGTGTTAGTGATATCTTATGATGTTTCATTTTCTGTGTGACTTATTTCACTTAGAATCATCGTACCTGAATCCACTCATTACACCACGACGGGCCAGATGACATAGCTTTCCTTGGTGACTGATATTCCATTGTACGTACGTACCACAACTTCTTTATCCATTTTTCGCTTTCTGGGATATTTAACTTGTACCGTAGAAGAGGTTCTTGTAAACAGAGCCATCTGAAACTTTGGCTTGGCTGTGTGTTTTTGATTTAAATTTCCCTAAGCTATAGGACCATAAGTGGAAGTGCCGTAGGCTCCGTTGCTTTGTTTTTTAGGTGTTTCAGGAAACACCATACACTTCTCCAGAGTGGCTGTTGGCAATTTACATCCCGCCCATCAGCATAACAAGGCTCCCTGTTCTCCATGGCCTGTGCTGCCTTTCTGGATTTTACACTTTTTTCAGATGGCCCTTTTGACCGGGGGGCAGTGAGACTTCATTGTAGTGCAGATTTCTTTAACATGCTTGCTTGGTTGGCCAAAAAGGGCGTATGCGTTTTTTCCTGAATATATTCAGGAAAAAACGCATACGCCCTTTTTGGCCAAGTGCATCATTGTCGACGTTCTGCCTCTTTTCCTATGCTTTAAATGCAATTCCAGTCTACCCCCTGAAATCGTTTTCCTGCAATTCTGCCCCGCTTTCAAGTCCTCTTCGCAGGCTTCCTTCAATATATTTTTGGACGATAGCTGTCATTTATAACTCTGCAGGTTTGTGAATTAGAGTGCCCCGGAGCTCCTTTCTTCAAATCGCTTTCTTGTGAGCTGGCCGCAAACTCGCAGGGTTGCTTCAGGCCCTAATCTGGTTCCGGCACGGCATGCTGAGCGTTTGGTTAATTCCTCTTCCTGGTGGGAAATGAGCGTTAAATTTGCCCGTGCAGACACCTACAGCTAGTCTCTCATTGGTTCTCCCTATTCCTGTTCATCTTGCGCAGAAATTGCAAACTGTGCCAAACAGCAGGTTAAAGGCACTGACTCTCCAAGTGGGTAGAGTGTTAGTAAAGGGTCTGGAATTGTGAACCCGAGTAAAAGGGGACGAAAACTGAGATGCATTTGAAAACGTTTCCCGGTCACACGGTGCACCATACTGTGGGTTTCCCATGCATGTTTTAGCTGAAGGAAGAATCGCTTAAACCTGGAGAGTTGGGACCCATGGAATGGGTACCATGCAGTATGACTTCAAATGGTCTGCATTTGCTCTTCGAACCTCACCAATGCTATCAGCCCGAAGTGTCCAACTTTATGTCTCACTCAGCTCTGGGTGTAGATGAGGTAAATCCAGGTTGCATCACAAGCCCTGAATGAATTCTTTAAGAATTGCTCTCTATTTCACTGTCATTGTGTTTTGTTTTTGTAATTCATTTTGATAATAGGATTTATCGGATTTTCTCTGCTACCTTCATGCAGCTGTACACACGCTTGATTCTCTTATGGAGACATATAAATCCATGGGTTTGAAGATTCTTACTAGTCAGGTGTATTCCTAGGCGTTGAATATAGGGTGTTTAGCCCATTTCGTTGAGCAAGGTGTAGGTCTTGACTATTACATATTTGACGTATGGAATGGTATCTGTGCTAATTTCTATCTCTGGTTTTATGCAGCACCCCAACTCACCTTTCCCCTTAAGCAAACATAAGTTGGTTTTCTAAATTTGAGACCCTGTTCTGTTTTGTAATTCAGTTCATGTGTAGCCAAGATTACATTCGGTGTATTAGAGATAACTTATGATGTTTCATTTTCTGTGTGACTTATTTCTCTTAGAATCATCGTACCTGAATCCACTCATTATGCCACGACGGGCCAGATGACATAGATTTCATTGGTGAGTGATATTCCATTGTACGTACGTACCACAACTTCTTTATCCATTTTTCGCTTTCTGGGATATTTAACTTGTACCGTAGACGAGGTTCTTGTAAACAGAGCCGTCTGAAACTTTGGGGTGGCTGTGTGTTTTTTATTTTAATTTCCCTAAGCTATAGGACCATAAGTGGAAGTGCCGTAGGCTCCGTTGCTTTGTTTTTTAGGTGTTTCAGGAAACACCATACACTTCTCCAGAGTGGCTGTTGGCAATTTACATCCCACCCATGAGCATAACAAGGCTCCCTGTTCTCCATGGCCTGTGCTGCCTTTCTGGATTTTACACTTTTTTCAGATGGCCCTTTTGACCGGGGGGCAGTGAGACTTCATTGTAGTGCAGATTTCTTTAACATGCTTGCTTGGTTGGCCAAAAAGGGCGTATGCGTATATTCCGGAAAAAACGCATACGCCCTTTTTGGCCAAGTGCATCATTGTCGACGTTCTGCCTCTTTTCCTATGCTTTAAATGCAATTCCAGTCTAACCCCTGAAATCGTTTTCCTGCAATTTTGCCCCGCTTTCAAGTCCTCTTCGCAGCCTTCCTTCAATATATTTTTGGACGATAGCTGTCATTTATAACTCTGCAGGTTTGTGAATTACAGTGCCCCTGAGCTCCTTTCTTCAAATCGCTTTCTTTTGAGCTGGCCGCAAACCCGCAGGATTGCTTCAGGCCCTAATCTGGTTCCGGCACGGCATGCTGAGCGTTTGGTTAATTCCTCTTCCTGGTTGGAAATGAACGTTAAATTTGCCCGTGCAGAAACCTACAGCTAGTCTCTCATTGGTTCTTCCTATTCCTATTCCTCTTGCGCAGAAATTGCAAACTGTGCCAAACAGCAGGTTAAAGGCACTGACTCTCCAAGTGGGGAGAGTGTTTGTAAAGGGTCTGGAATTCTGAACCCGAGTAAACGGGGACAAAAACTGAGATGCATTTGAAAATGTTTCCCGGTCACACGGTGCACCATACTGTGGGCTTCCCATGCATGCTTTACCTGAAGGAAGAATCGCTTAAACCTGGAGAGTTGGGACCCATGGAATGGGTACCATGTAGTATGACTTCAAATGGTCTGCATTTGCTCATCGAACCTCACCAATGCTATCAGCCCGAAGTGTCCAACCTTAGGTCTCACTCAGCTCTGGGTTTAGATGAGGTAAATCCAGGTTGCATCACAAGCCCTGAATGAATTATTTAAGAATTGCTCTCTATTTCACTGTCATTGTGTTTTGTTTTTGTAATTCATTTTGATAATAGGATTTATCGGATTTTCTCTGCTGCCTTCATGCAGCTGTACACATGCTTGATTCTCTTATGGAGACATATAAATCCATGGGTTTGAAGATTCTTACTAGTCAGGTGTATTCCTAGGCGTTGAATATAGGGTGTTTAGCCCATTTCGTTGAGCAAGGGGTAGGTCTTGACTATTACATATTTGACGTATGGAATGGTATCTGTGCTAATTTCTATCTCTGGTTTTATGCAGCACCCCAACTCACCTTTCCCCTTAAGCAAACATAAGTTGGTTTTCTAAATTTGAGACCCTGTTCTGTTTTGTAATTCAGTTCATGTGTAGCCAAGATTACATTCGGTGTATTAGTGATATCTTATGATGTTTCATTTTCTGTGTGACTTATTTCACTTAGAATCATCGTACCTGAATCCACTCATTATGCCACGACGGGCCAGATGACATAGACTTCATTGGTGAGTGATATTCCATTGTACGTACGTACCACAACTTCTTTATCCATTTTTCGCTTTCTGGGATATTTAACTTGTACCGTAGACGAGGTTCTTGTAAACAGAGCCGTCTGAAACTTTGGCGTGGCTGTGTGTTTTTGATTTTAATTTCCCTAAGCTATAGGACCATAAGTGGAAGTGCCGTAGGCTCCGTTGCTTTGTTTTTTAGGTGTTTCAGGAAACACCATACACTTCTCCAGAGTGGCTGTTGGCAATTTACATCCCACCCATGAGCATAACAAGGCTCCCTGTTCTCCATGGCCTGTGCTGCATTTCTGGATTTTACACTTTTTTCAGATGGCCCTTTTGACCGGGGGGCAGTGAGACTTCATTGTAGTGCAGATTTCTTTAACATGGTTGCTTGGTTGGCCAAAAAGAGCGTATGCGTTTTTTCCTGAATATATTCAGGAAAAAACGCATACGCTCTTTTTGGCCAAGTGCATCATTGTCGACGTTCTGCCTCTTTTCCTATGCTTTAAATGCAATTCCAGTCTACCCCCTGAAATCGTTTTCCTGCAATTCTGCCCCGCATTCAAGTCCTCTTCGCAGGCTTCCTTCAATATATTTTTGGACGATAGCTGTCATTTATAACTCTGCAGGTTTGTGAATTAGAGTGCCCCGGAGCTCCTTTCTTCAAATCGCTTTCTTGTGAGCTGGCCGCAAACTCGCAGGGTTGCTTCAGGCCCTAATCTGGTTCCGGCACGGCATGCTGAGCGTTTGGTTAATTCCTCTTCCTGGTGGGAAATGAGCATTAAATTTGCCCGTGCAGACACCTACAGCTAGTCTCTCATTGGTTCTCCCTATTCCTGTTCATCTTGCGCAGAAATTGCAAACTGTGCCAAACAGCAGGTTAAAGGCACTGACTCTCCAAGTGGGTAGAGTGTTAGTAAAGGGTCTGGAATTGTGAACCCGAGTAAAAGGGGACGAAAACTGAGATGCATTTGAAAACGTTTCCCGGTCACACGGTGCACCATACTGTGGGTTTCCCATGCATGTTTTAGCTGAAGGAAGAATCGCTTAAACCTGGAGAGTTGGGACCCATGGAATGGGTACCATGCAGTATGACTTCAAATGGTCTGCATTTGCTCTTCGAACCTCACCAATGCTATCAGCCCGAAGTGTCCAACTTTATGTCTCACTCAGCTCTGGGTGTAGATGAGGTAAATCCAGGTTGCATCACAAGCCCTGAATGAATTATTTAAGAATTGCTCTCTATTTCACTGTCATTGTGTTTTGTTTTTGTAATTCATTTTGATAATAGGATTTATCGGATTTTCTCTGCTGCATTCATGCAGCTGTACACACGCTTGATTCTCTTATGGAGACATATAAATCCATGGGTTTGAAGATTCTTACTAGTCAGGTGTATTCCTAGGCGTTGAATATAGGGTGTTTAGCCCATTTCGTTGAGCAAGGGGTAGGTCTTGACTATTACATATTTGACGTATGGAATGGTATCTGTGCTAATTTCTATCTCTGGTTTTATGCAGCACCCCAACTCACCTTTCCCCTTAAGCAAACATAAGTTGGTTTTCTAAATTTGAGACCCTGTTCTGTTTTGTAATTCAGTTCATGTGTAGCCAAGATTACATTCGGTGTGTTAGTGATATCTTATGATGTTTCATTTTCTGTGTGACTTATTTCACTTAGAATCATCGTACCTGAATCCACTCATTACACCACGACGGGCCAGATGACATAGCTTTCCTTGGTGACTGATATTCCATTGTACGTACGTACCACAACTTCTTTATCCATTTTTCGCTTTCTGGGATATTTAACTTGTACCGTAGAAGAGGTTCTTGTAAACAGAGCCATCTGAAACTTTGGCTTGGCTGTGTGTTTTTGATTTAAATTTCCCTAAGCTATAGGACCATAAGTGGAAGTGCCGTAGGCTCTGTTGCTTTGTTTTTTAGGTGTTTCAGGAAACACCATACACTTCTCCAGAGTGGCTGTTGGCAATTTACATCCCGCCCATCAGCATAACAAGGCTCCCTGTTCTCCATGGCCTGTGCTGCCTTTCTGGATTTTACACTTTTTTCAGATGGCCCTTTTGACCGGGGGGCAGTGAGACTTCATTGTAGTGCAGATTTCTTTAACATGCTTGCTTGGTTGGCCAAAAAGGGCGTATGCGTTTTTTCCTGAATATATTCAGGAAAAAACGCATACGCCCTTTTTGGCCAAGTGCATCATTGTCGATGTTCTGCCTCTTTTCCTATGCTTTAAATGCAATTCCAGTCTACCCCCTGAAATCGTTTTCCTGCAATTCTGCCCCGCTTTCAAGTCCTCTTCGCAGGCTTCCTTCAATATATTTTTGGACGATAGCTGTCATTTATAACTCTGCAGGTTTGTGAATTAGAGTGCCCCGGAGCTCCTTTCTTCAAATCGCTTTCTTGTGAGCTGGCCGCAAACTCGCAGGGTTGCTTCAGGCCCTAATCTGGTTCCGGCACGGCATGCTGAGCGTTTGGTTAATTCCTCTTCCTGGTGGGAAATGAGCATTAAATTTGCCCGTGCAGACACCTACAGCTAGTCTCTCATTGGTTCTCCCTATTCCTGTTCATCTTGCGCAGAAATTGCAAACTGTGCCAAACAGCAGGTTAAAGGCACTGACTCTCCAAGTGGGTAGAGTGTTAGTAAAGGGTCTGGAATTGTGAACCCGAGTAAAAGGGGACGAAAACTGAGATGCATTTGAAAACGTTTCCCGGTCACACGGTGCACCATACTGTGGGTTTCCCATGCATGTTTTAGCTGAAGGAAGAATCGCTTAAACCTGGAGAGTTGGGACCCATGGAATGGGTACCATGCAGTATGACTTCAAATGGTCTGCATTTGCTCTTCGAACCTCACCAATGCTATCAGCCCGAAGTGTCCAACTTTATGTCTCACTCAGCTCTGGGTGTAGATGAGGTAAATCCAGGTTGCATCACAAGCCCTGAATGAATTATTTAAGAATTGCTCTCTATTTCACTGTCATTGTGTTTTGTTTTTGTAATTCATTTTGATAATAGGATTTATCGGATTTTCTCTGCTGCATTCATGCAGCTGTACACACGCTTGATTCTCTTATGGAGACATATAAATCCATGGGTTTGAAGATTCTTACTAGTCAGGTGTATTCCTAGGCGTTGAATATAGGGTGTTTAGCCCATTTCGTTGAGCAAGGGGTAGGTCTTGACTATTACATATTTGACGTATGGAATGGTATCTGTGCTAATTTCTATCTCTGGTTTTATGCAGCACCCCAACTCACCTTTCCCCTTAAGCAAACATAAGTTGGTTTTCTAAATTTGAGACCCTGTTCTGTTTTGTAATTCAGTTCATGTGTAGCCAAGATTACATTCGGTGTATTAGAGATAACTTATGATGTTTCATTTTCTGTGTGACTTATTTCTCTTAGAATCATCGTACCTGAATCCACTCATTATGCCACGACGGGCCAGATGACATAGATTTCATTGGTGAGTGATATTCCATTGTACGTACGTACCACAACTTCTTTATCCATTTTTCGCTTTCTGGGATATTTAACTTGTACCGTAGACGAGGTTCTTGTAAACAGAGCCGTCTGAAACTTTGGGGTGGCTGTGTGTTTTTTATTTTAATTTCCCTAAGCTATAGGACCATAAGTGGAAGTGCCGTAGGCTCCGTTGCTTTGTTTCTTAGGTGTTTCAGGAAACACCATACACTTCTCCAGAGTGGCTGTTGGCAATTTAAATCCCACCCATGAGCATAACAAGGCTCCCTGTTCTCCATGGCCTGTGCTGCCTTTCTGGATTTTACACTTTTTTCAGATGGCCCTTTTGACCGGGGGGCAGAGAGACTTCATTGTAGTGCAGATTTCTTTAACATGCTTGCTTGGTTGGCCAAAAAGGGCGTATGCGTATATTCCGGAAAAAACGCATACGCCCTTTTTGGCCAAGTGCATCATTGTCGACGTTCTGCTTCTTTTCCTATGCTTTAAATGCAATTCCAGTCTAACCCTTGAAATCGTTTTCCAGCAATTTTACCCCGCTTTCAAGTCCTCTTCGCAGCCTTCCTTCAATATATTTTTGGACGATAGCTGTCATTTATAGCTCTGCAGGTTTGTGAATTACAGTGCCCCTGAGCTCCTTTCTTCAAATCGCTTTCTTTTGAGCTGGCCGCAAACCCGCAGGATTGCTTCAGGCCCTAATCTGGTTCCGGCACGGCATGCTGAGCGTTTGGTTAATTCCTCTTCCTGGTTGGAAATGAGCGTTAAATTTGCCCGTGCAGAAACCTACAGCTAGTCTCTCATTGGTTCTTCCTATTCCTATTCCTCTTGCGCAGAAATTGCAAACTGTGCCAAACAGCAGGTTAAAGGCACTGACTCTCCATGTGGGGAGAGTGTTTGTAAAGGGTCTGGAATTCTGAACCCGAGTAAACGGGGACAAAAACTGAGATGCATTTGAAAATGTTTCCCGGTCACACGGTGCACCATACTGTGGGCTTCCCATGCATGTTTTAGCTGAAGGAAGAATCGCTTAAACCTGGAGAGTTGGGACCCATGGAATGGGTACCATGCAGTATGACTTCAAATGGTCTGCATTTGCTCATCGAACTTCACCAATGCTATCAGCCCGAAGTGTCCAACTTTATGTCTCACTCAGCTCTGGGTGTAGATGAGGTAAATCCAGGTTGCATCACAAGCCCTGAATGAATTATTTAAGAATTGCTCTCTATTTCACTGTCATTGTGTTTTGTTTTTGTAATTCATTTTGATAATAGGATTTATCGGATTTTCTCTGCTGCATTCATGCAGCTGTACACACGCTTGATTCTCTTATGGAGACATATAAATCCATGGGTTTGAAGCTTCTTACTAGTCAGGTGTATTCCTAGGCGTTGAATATAGGGTGTTTAGCCCATTTCGTTGAGCAAGGGGTAGGTCTTGACTATTACATATTTTTTTTTTTTTTTTGCTCTACGCGGGCCTCTCAGTGTTGTAGCCTCTCCCGTTGCGGAGCACAGGCTCCGGACGCGCAGGCTCAACAGCCATGACTGACGGGACCAGTAGCTCCACGGCATGTGGGATCCTCTCGGACCGGGGCACGAACCCGCGTCCCCTGCATCGGCAGGCGGTCTCTCAACCAGTGCGCCACCAGGGAAGCCCCCTTGACTACTACATATATGACGTATGGAATAGTATCTGTGCTAATTTCTATCTCTGGTTTTATGCAGCACCCCAATCAACTTTCCCCTTAAGCAAACATAAGTTGGTTTTCTAAATTGAGACCCTGTTCTGTTTTGTAATTCAGTTCATGTGTAGCCAAGATTACATTCGGTGTATTAGTGATATCTTATGATGTTTGATTTTCTGTGTGACTTATTTCTCTTAGAATCATCGTACCTGAATCCACTCATTATGCCACGACGGGCCAGATGACATAGATTTCATTGGTGAGTGATATTCCATTGTACGTACGTACCACAAATTCTTTATCCATTTTTCGCTTTCTGGGATATTTAACTTGTACCGTAGAAGAGGTTCTTGTAAACAGAGCCGTCTGAAACTTTGGGGTGGCTGTGTGTTTTTGATTTTAATTTCCCTAAGCTATAGGACCATAAGTGGAAGTGCCGTAGGCTCCGTTGCTTTGTTTTTTAGGTGTTTCAGGAAACACCATACACTTCTCCAGAGTGGCTGTTGGCAATTTACATCCCACCCATCAGCATAACAAGGCTCCCTGTTCTCCATGGCGTGTGCTGCATTTCTGGATTTTACACTTTTTTCAGATGGCCCTTTTGACCGGGGGGCAGTTCTACTTCATTGTAGTGCAGATTTCTTTAACATGCTTGCTTGGTTGGCCAAAAAGGGCGTATGCGTTTTTTCCTGAATATATTCAGGAAAAAACGCATACGCCCTTTTTGGCCAAGTGCATCATTGTCGACGTTCTGCCTCTTTTCCTATGCTTTAAATGCAATTCCAGTCTACCCCCTGAAATCGTTTTCCTGAAATTCTGCCCCGCTTTCAAGTCCTCTTCGCAGCCTTCCTTCAATATATTTTTGGACGATAGCTGTCATTTATAACTCTGCAGGTTTGTGAATTACAGTGTCCCGGAGCTCCTTTCTTCAAATCGCTTTCTTGTGAGCTGGCCGCAAACCCGCAGGATTGCTTCAGGCCCTAATCTGGTTCCGGCACGGCATGCTGAGCGTTTGGTTAATTCCTCTTCCTGGTTTGAAATGAGCGTTAATTTTGCCCGTGCAGACAACTACAGCTAGTCTCTCATTGTTTCTCCCTATTCCTGTTCATCTTGCGCAGAAATTGCAAACTGTGCCAAACAGCAGGTTAAAGGCACTGACTCTCCAAGTGGGGAGAGTGTTTGTAAAGGGTCTGGAATTGTGAACCCGAGTAAAAGGGGACGAAAACTGAGATGCATTTGAAAACGTTTCCCGGTCACACGGTGCACCATACTGTGGGTTTCCCATGCATGTTTTAGCTGAAGGAAGCATCGCTTAAACCTGGAGAGTTGGGACCCATGGAATGGGTACCATGCAGTATGACTTCAAATGGTCTGCATTTGCTCATCGAACCTCACCAATGCTATCAGCCCGAAGTGTCCAACTTTATGTCTCACTCAGCTCTGGGTGTAGATGAGGTAAATCCAGGTTGCATCACAAGCCCTGAATGAATTATTTAAGAATTGCTCTCTATTTCACTGTCATTGTGTTTTGTTTTTGTAATTCATTTTGATAATAGGATTTATCGGATTTTCTCTGCTGCATTCATGCAGCTGTACACACGCTTGATTCTCTTATGGAGACATATAAATCCATGGGTTTGAAGATTCTTACTAGTCAGGTGTATTCCTAGGCGTTGAATATAGGGTGTTTAGCCCATTTCGTTGAGCAAGGGGTAGGTCTTGACTATTACATATTTGACGTATGGAATGGTATCTGTGCTAATTTCTATCTCTGGTTTTATGCAGCACCCCAACTCACCTTTCCCCTTAAGCAAACATAAGTTGGTTTTCTAAATTTGAGACCCTGTTCTGTTTTGTAATTCAGTTCATGTGTAGCCAAGATTACATTCGGTGTATTAGAGATAACTTATGATGTTTCATTTTCTGTGTGACTTATTTCACTTAGAATCATCGTACCTGAATCCACTCATTATGCCACGACGGGCCAGATGACATAGATTTCCTTGGTGACTGATATTCCATTGTACGTACGTACCACAACTTCTTTATCCATTTTTCGCTTTCTGGGATATTTAACTTGTACCGCAGACGAGGTTCTTGTAAACAGAGCCGTCTGAAACTTTGGGGTGGCTGTGTGTTTTTGATTTTAATTTCCCTAAGCTATAGGACCATAAGTGGAAGTGCCGTAGGCTCCGTTGCTTTGTTTTTTAGGTGTTTCAGGAAACACCATACACTTCTCCAGAGTGGCTGTTGGCAATTTACATCCCACCCATCAGCATAACAAGGCTCCCTGTTCTCCATGGCCTGTGCTGCATTTCTGGATTTTACACTTTTTTCACATGGCCCTTTTGACCGGGGGGCAGTGAGACTTCATTGTAGTGCAGATTTATTTAACATGCTTGCTTGGTTGGCCAAAAAGTGCGTATGCGTTTTTTCCTGAATATATTCAGGAAAAAACGCATACGCCCTTTTTGGCCAAGTGCATCATTGTCGACGTCCTGCCTCTTTTCCTATGCTTTAAATGCAATTCCAGTCTACCCCCTGAAATCGTTTTCCTGCAATTCTGCCCCGCTTTCAAGTCCTCTTCGCAGCCTTCCTTCAATATATTTTTGGACGATAGCTGTCATTTATAACTCTGCAGGTTTGTAAATTACAGTGCCCCTGAGCTCCTTTCTTCAAATCGCTTTCTTGTGAGCTGGCCGCAAACCCGCAGGATTGCTTCAGGCCCTAATCTTGTTCCCGCACGGCATGCTGAGCCTTTGGTTAATTCGTCTTTCTGGTGGGAAATGTGCGTTAAATTTGCCCGTGCAGACACCTACAGCTAGTCTCTCATTGGTTCTTCCTATTCCTATTCCTCTTGCGCAGAAATTGCAAACTGTGCCAAACAGCAGGTTAAAGGCACTGACTCTCCAAGTGGGGAGAGTGTTTGTAAAGGGTCTGGAATTCTGAACCCGAGTAAACGGGGACAAAAACTGAGATGCATTTGAAAATGTTTCCCGGTCACACGGTGCACCATACTGTGGGCTTCCCATGCATGCTTTACCTGAAGGAAGAATCGCTTAAACCTGGAGAGTTGGGACCCATGGAATGGGTACCATGTAGTATGACTTCAAATGGTCTGCATTTGCTCATCGAACCTCACCAATGCTATCAGCCCGAAGTGTCCAACCTTAGGTCTCACTCAGCTCTGGGTTTAGATGAGGTAAATCCAGGTTGCATCACAAGCCCTGAATGAATTATTTAAGAATTGCTCTCTATTTCACTGTCATTGTGTTTTGTTTTTGTAATTCATTTTGATAATAGGATTTATCGGATTTTCTCTGCTGCCTTCATGCAGCTGTACACATGCTTGATTCTCTTATGGAGACATATAAATCCATGGGTTTGAAGATTCTTACTAGTCAGGTGTATTCCTAGGCGTTGAATATAGGGTGTTTAGCCCATTTCGTTGAGCAAGGGGTAGGTCTTGACTATTACATATTTGACGTATGGAATGGTATCTGTGCTAATTTCTATCTCTGGTTTTATGCAGCACCCCAACTCACCTTTCCCCTTAAGCAAACATAAGTTGGTTTTCTAAATTTGAGACCCTGTTCTGTTTTGTAATTCAGCTCATGTGTAGCCAAGATTACATTCGGTGTATTAGTGATATCTTATGATGTTTCATTTTCTGTGTGACTTATTTCACTTAGAATCATCGTACCTGAATCCACTCATTATGCCACGACGGGCCAGATGACATAGACTTCATTGGTGAGTGATATTCCATTGTACGTACGTACCACAACTTCTTTATCCATTTTTCGCTTTCTGGGATATTTAACTTGTACCGTAGAAGAGGTTCTTGTAAACAGAGCCATCTGAAACTTTGGCTTGGCTGTGTGTTTTTGATTTAAATTTCCCTAAGCTATAGGACCATAAGTGGAAGTGCCGTAGGCTCTGTTGCTTTGTTTTTTAGGTGTTTCAGGAAACACCATACACTTCTCCAGAGTGGCTGTTGGCAATTTACATCCCGCCCATCAGCATAACAAGGCTCCCTGTTCTCCATGGCCTGTGCTGCCTTTCTGGATTTTACACTTTTTTCAGATGGCCCTTTTGACCTGGGGGCAGTGAGACTTCATTGTAGTGCAGATTTCTTTAACATGCTTGCTTGGTTGGCCAAAAAGGGCGTATGCGTTTTTTCCTGAATATATTCAGGAAAAAACGCATACGCCCTTTTTGGCCAAGTGCATCATTGTCGACGTTCTGCCTCTTTTCCTATGCTTTAAATGCAATTCCAGTCTAACCCCTGAAATCGTTTTCCTGCAATTTTGCCCCGCTTTCAAGTCCTCTTCGCAGCCTTCCTTCAATATATTTTTGGACGATAGCTGTCATTTATAACTCTGCAGGTTTGTGAATTACAGTGCCCCTGAGCTCCTTTCTTCAAATCGCTTTCTTTTGAGCTGGCCGCAAACCCGCAGGATTGCTTCAGGCCCTAATCTGGTTCCGGCACGGCATGCTGAGCGTTTGGTTAATTCCTCTTCCTGGTTGGAAATGAGCGTTAAATTTGCCCGTGCAGAAACCTACAGCTAGTCTCTCATTGGTTCTTCCTATTCCTATTCCTCTTGCGCAGAAATTGCAAACTGTGCCAAACAGCAGGTTAAAGGCAGTGACTCTCCAAGTGGGGAGAGTGTTTGTAAAGGGTCTGGAATTCTGAACCCGAGTAAACGGGGACAAAAACTGAGATGCATTTGAAAATGTTTCCCGGTCACACGGTGCACCATACTGTGGGCTTCCCATGCATGTTTTAGCTGAAGGAAGAATCGCTTAAACCTGGAGAGTTGGGACCCATGGAATGGGTACCATGTAGTATGACTTCAAATGGTCTGCATTTGCTCATCGAACCTCACCAATGCTATCAGCCCGAAGTGTCCAACCTTAGGTCTCACTCAGCTCTGGGTTTAGATGAGGTAAATCCAGGTTGCATCACAAGCCCTGAATGAATTATTTAAGAATTGCTCTCTATTTCACTGTCATTGTGTTTTGTTTTTGTAATTCATTTTGATAATAGGATTTATCGGATTTTCTCTGCTGCCTTCATGCAGCTGTACACATGCTTGATTCTCTTATGGAGACATATAAATCCATGGGTTTGAAGATTCTTACTAGTCAGGTGTATTCCTAGGCGTTGAATATAGGGTGTTTAGCCCATTTCGTTGAGCAAGGGGTAGGTCTTGACTATTACATATTTGACGTATGGAATGGTATCTGTGCTAATTTCTATCTCTGGTTTTATGCAGCACCCCAACTCACCTTTCCCCTTAAGCAAACATAAGTTGGTTTTCTAAATTTGAGACCCTGTTCTGTTTTGTAATTCAGTTCATGTGTAGCCAAGATTACATTCGGTGTATTAGTGATATCTTATGATGTTTCATTTTCTGTGTGACTTATTTCACTTAGAATCATCGTACCTGAATCCACTCATTATGCCACGACGGGCCAGATGACATAGACTTCATTGGTGAGTGATATTCCATTGTACGTACGTACCACAACTTCTTTATCCATTTTTCGCTTTCTGGGATATTTAACTTGTACCGTAGACGAGGTTCTTGTAAACAGAGCCGTCTGAAACTTTGGCGTGGCTGTGTGTTTTTGATTTTAATTTCCCTAAGCTATAGGACCATAAGTGGAAGTGCCGTAGGCTCCGTTGCTTTGTTTTTTAGTTGTTTCAGGAAACACCATACACTTCTCCAGAGTGGCTGTTGGCAATTTACATCCCACCCATGAGCATAACAAGGCTCCCTGTTCTCCATGGCCTGTGCTGCATTTCTGGATTTTACACTTTTTTCAGATGGCCCTTTTGACCGGGGGGCAGTGAGACTTCATTGTAGTGCAGATTTCTTTAACATGGTTGCTTGGTTGGCCAAAAAGAGCGTATGCGTTTTTTCCTGAATATATTCAGGAAAAAACGCATACGCTCTTTTTCGCCAAGTGCATCATTGTCGACGTTCTGCCTCTTTTCCTATGCTTTAAATGCAATTCCAGTCTACCCCATGAAATCGTTTTCCTGAAATTCTGCCCCGCTTTCAAGTCCTCTTCGCAGCCTTCCTTCAATATATTTTTGGACGATAGCTGTCATTTACAACACTGCAGGTTTTGAATTACAGTGCCCCGGAGCTCCTTTCTTCAAATCGCTTTCTTGTGAGCTGGCCGCAAACCCTCAGGATTGCTTCAGGCCCTAATCTGGTTCCGGCACAGCATGCTGAGCCTTCGGTTAATTCCTCTTCCTGGTGGGAAATGAGCGTTAAATTTGCCCGTGCAGACACCTACAGCTAGTCTCTCATTGGTTCTCCCTATTCCTGTTCATCTTGCGCAGAAATTGCAAACTGTGCCAAACAGGAGGTTAAAGGCACTGACTCTCCAAGTGGGTAGAGTGTTAGTAAAGGGTCTGGAATTCTGAACCCGAGTAAAAGGGGACGAAAATTGAGATGCCTTTGAAAACGTTTCCTGGTCACACGGTGCACCATACTGTGGGCTTCCCATGCATGCTTTAGCTGAAGGAAGAATCGCTTAAACCTGGAGAGTTGGGACCCATGGAATGGGTACCATGCAGTATGACTTCAAATGGTCTGCATTTGCTCATCGAACCTCACCAGTGGTATCACCCCGAAGTGTCCAACCTTATGTCTCACTCAGCTCTGGGTGTAGATGAGGTAAATCCAGGTTGCATCACAAGCCCTGAATGAATTATTTAAGAATTGTTCTCTATTTCACTGTCATTGTGTTTTGTTTTTGTAATTCATTTTGATAATAGGATTTATCGGATTTTCTCTGCTGCCTTCATGCAGCTGTACACATGCTTGATTCTCTTATGGAGACATATAAATCAATGGGTTTGAAGATTCTTACTAGTCAGGTGTATTCCTAGGCGTTGAATATAGGGTGTTTAGCCCATTTCGTTGAGCAAGGGGTAGGTCTTGACTATTACATATTTTTTTTTTTTTTTTTTTGCTGTACGCGGGCCTCTCAGTGTTGTAGCCTCTCCCGTTGCGGAGCACAGGCTCCGGACGCACAGGCTCAACAGCCATGACTGACGGGAGAGGTAGCTCCACGGCATGTGGGATCCTCTCGGACCGGGGCACGAACCCGCGTCCCCTGCATCGGCAGGCGGTCTCTCAACCAGTGCGCCACCAGGGAAGCCCCCTTGTCTATTACATATATGACGTATGGAATAGTATCTGTGCTAATTTCTATCTCTGGTTTTATGCAGCACCCCAACTCACCTTTCCCCTTAAGCAAACATAAGTTGGTTTTCTAAATTGAGACCCTGTTCTGTTTTGTAATTCAGTTCATGTGTAGCCAAGATTACATTCGGTGTATTAGTGATATCTTATGATGTTTCATTTTCTGTGTGACTTATTTCTCTTAGAATCATCGTACCTGAATCCACTCATTATGCCACGACGGGCCAGATGACATAGATTTCATTGGTGAGTGATATTCCATTGTACGTACGTACCACAAATTCTTTATCCATTTTTCGCTTTCTGGGATATTTAACTTGTACCGTAGAAGAGGTTCTTGTAAACAGAGCCGTCTGAAACTTTGGGGTGGCTGTGTGTTTTTTATTTTAATTTCCCTAAGCTATAGGACCATAAGTGGAAGTGCCGTAGGCTCCGTTGCTTTGTTTTTTAGGTGTTTCAGGAAACACCATACACTTCTGCAGAGTGGCTGTTGGCAATTTACATCCCACCCATCAGCATAACAAGGCTCCCTGTTCTCCATGGCGTGTGCTGCATTTCTGGATTTTACACTTTTTTCAGATGGCCCTTTTGACCGGGGGGCAGTGAGACTTCATTGTAGTGCAGATTTCTTTAACATGCTTGCTTGGTTGGCCAAAAAGGGCGTATGCGTTTTTTCCTGAATATATTCCGGAAAAAACGCATACGCCCTTTTTGGCCAAGTGCATCATTGTCGACGTTCTGCCTCTTTTCCTATGCTTTAAATGCAATTCCAGTCTACCCCCTGAAATCGTTTTCCTGAAATTCTGCCCCGCTTTCAAGTCCTCTTCGCAGCCTTCCTTCAATATATTTTTGGACGATAGCTGTCATTTATAACTCTGCAGGTTTGTGAATTACAGTGCCCCTGAGCTCCTTTCTTCAAATCGCTTTCTTGTGAGCTGGCCGCAAACCCGCAGGATTGCTTCAGGCCCTAATCTGGTTCTGGCACGGCATGCTGAGCGTTTGGTTAATTCCTCTTCCTGGTTTGAAATGAGCGTTAATTTTGCCCGTGCAGACAACTACAGCTAATCTCTCATTGTTTCTCCCTCTTCCTGTTCATCTTGCGCAGAAATTGCAAACTGTGCCAAACAGCAGGTTAAAGACACTGACTCTCCAAGTCTGGAGAGTGTTAGAAAAGGGTCTGGAATTGTGAACCCGAGTAAAAGGGGACGAAAATTGAGATGCCTTTGAAAACGTTTCCTGGTCACACGGTGCACCATACTGTGGGCTTCCCATGCATGCTTTAGCTGAAGGAAGAATCGCTTAAACCTGGAGAGTTGGGACCCATGGAATGGGTACCATGCAGTATGACTTCAAATGGTCTGCATTTGCTCATCGAACCTCACCAGTGGTATCACCCCGAAGTGTCCAACCTTATGTCTCACTCAGCTCTGGGTGTAGATGAGGTAAATCCAGGTTGCATCACAAGCCCTGAATGAATTATTTAAGAATTGTTCTCTATTTCACTGTCATTGTGTTTTGTTTTTGTAATTCATTTTGATAATAGGATTTATCGGATTTTCTCTGCTGCCTTCATGCAGCTGTACACATGCTTGATTCTCTTATGGAGACATATAAATCAATGGGTTTGAAGATTCTTACTAGTCAGGTGTATTCCTAGGCGTTGAATATAGGGTGTTTAGCCCATTTCGTTGAGCAAGGGGTAGGTCTTGACTATTACATATTTGACGTATGGAATGGTATCTGTGCTAATTTCTATCTCTGGTTTTATGCAGCACCCCAACTCACCTTTCCCCTTAAGCAAACATAAGTTGGTTTTCTAAATTTGAGACCCTGTTCTGTTTTGTAATTCAGTTCATGTGTAGCCAAGATTACATTTGGTGTGTTAGTGATATCTTATGATGTTTCATTTTCTGTGTGACTTATTTCACTTAGAATCATCGTACCTGAATCCACTCATTACACCACGACGGGCCAGATGACATAGCTTTCCTTGGTGACTGATATTCCATTGTACGTACGTACCACAACTTCTTTATCCATTTTTCGCTTTCTGGGATATTTAACTTGTACCGTAGAAGAGGTTCTTGTAAACAGAGCCGTCTGAAACTTTGGGGTGGCTGTGTGTTTTTTATTTTAATTTCCCTAAGCTATAGGACCATAAGTGGAAGTGCCGTAGGCTCCGTTGCTTTGTTTCTTAGGTGTTTCAGGAAACACCATACACTTCTCCAGAGTGGCTGTTGGCAATTTATATCCCACCCATGAGCATAACAAGGCTCCCTGTTCTCCATGGCCTGTGCTGCCTTTCTGGATTTTACACTTTTTTCAGATGGCCCTTTTGACCGGGGGGCAGAGAGAGTTCATTGTAGTGCAGATTTCTTTAACATGCTTGCTTGGTTGGCCAAAAAGGGCGTATGCGTATATTCCGGAAAAAACGCATACGCCCTTTTTGGCCAAGTGCATCATTGTCGACATTCTGCTTCTTTTCCTATGCTTTAAATGCAATTCCAGTCTAACCCCTGAAATCGTTTTCCTGCAATTTTGCCCCGCTTTCAAGTCCTCTTCGCAGCCTTCCTTCAATATATTTTTGGACGATAGCTGTCATTTATAGCTCTGCAGGTTTGTGAATTACAGTGCCCCTGAGCTCCTTTCTTCAAATCGCTTTCTTTTGAGCTGGCCGCAAACCCGCAGGATTGCTTCAGGCCCTAATCTGGTTCCGGCACGGCATCCTGAGCGTTTGGTTAATTCCTCTTCCTGGTTGGAAATGAGCGTTAAATTTGCCGGTGCAGAAACCTACAGCTAGTCTCTCATTGGTTCTTCCTATTCCTATTCCTCTTGCGCAGAAATTGCAAACTGTGCCAAACAGCAGGTTAAAGGCACTGACTCTCCAAGTGGGGAGAGTGTTTGTAAAGGGTCTGGAATTCTGAACCCGAGTAAACGGGGACAAAAACTGAGATGCATTTGAAAATGTTTCCCGGTCACACGGTGCACCATACTGTGGGCTTCCCATGCATGTTTTAGCTGAAGGAAGAATCGCTTAAACCTGGAGAGTTGGGACCCATGGAATGGGTACCATGCAGTATGACTTCAAATGGTCTGCATTTGCTCATCGAACTTCACCAATGCTATCAGCCCGAAGTGTCCAACTTTATGTCTCACTCAGCTCTGGGTGTAGATGAGGTAAATCCAGGTTGCATCACAAGCCCTGAATGAATTATTTAAGAATTGCTCTCTATTTCACTGTCATTGTGTTTTGTTTTTGTAATTCATTTTGATAATAGGATTTATCGGATTTTCTCTGCTGCATTCATGCAGCTGTACACACGCTTGATTCTCTTATGGAGACATATAAATCCATGGGTTTGAAGCTTCTTACTAGTCAGGTGTATTCCTAGGCGTTGAATATAGGGTGTTTAGCCCATTTCGTTGAGCAAGGGGTAGGTCTTGACTATTACATATTTTTTTTTTTTTTTTTTTGCTGTACGCGGGCCTCTCAGTGTTGTAGCCTCTCCCGTTGCGGAGCACAGGCTCCGGACGCACAGGCTCAACAGCCATGACTGACGGGAGAGGTAGCTCCACGGCATGTGGGATCCTCTCGGACCGGGGCACGAACCCGCGTCCCCTGCATCGGCAGGCGGTCTCTCAACCAGTGCGCCACCAGGGAAGCCCCCTTGTCTATTACATATATGACGTATGGAATAGTATCTGTGCTAATTTCTATCTCTGGTTTTATGCAGCACCCCAACTCACCTTTCCCCTTAAGCAAACATAAGTTGGTTTTCTAAATTGAGACCCTGTTCTGTTTTGTAATTCAGTTCATGTGTAGCCAAGATTACATTCGGTGTATTAGTGATATCTTATGATGTTTCATTTTCTGTGTGACTTATTTCTCTTAGAATCATCGTACCTGAATCCACTCATTATGCCACGACGGGCCAGATGACATAGATTTCATTGGTGAGTGATATTCCATTGTACGTACGTACCACAAATTCTTTATCCATTTTTCGCTTTCTGGGATATTTAACTTGTACCGTAGAAGAGGTTCTTGTAAACAGAGCCGTCTGAAACTTTGGGGTGGCTGTGTGTTTTTTATTTTAATTTCCCTAAGCTATAGGACCATAAGTGGAAGTGCCGTAGGCTCCGTTGCTTTGTTTTTTAGGTGTTTCAGGAAACACCATACACTTCTGCAGAGTGGCTGTTGGCAATTTACATCCCACCCATCAGCATAACAAGGCTCCCTGTTCTCCATGGCGTGTGCTGCATTTCTGGATTTTACACTTTTTTCAGATGGCCCTTTTGACCGGGGGGCAGTGAGACTTCATTGTAGTGCAGATTTCTTTAACATGCTTGCTTGGTTGGCCAAAAAGGGCGTATGCGTTTTTTCCTGAATATATTCCGGAAAAAACGCATACGCCCTTTTTGGCCAAGTGCATCATTGTCGACGTTCTGCCTCTTTTCCTATGCTTTAAATGCAATTCCAGTCTACCCCCTGAAATCGTTTTCCTGAAATTCTGCCCCGCTTTCAAGTCCTCTTCGCAGCCTTCCTTCAATATATTTTTGGACGATAGCTGTCATTTATAACTCTGCAGGTTTGTGAATTACAGTGCCCCTGAGCTCCTTTCTTCAAATCGCTTTCTTGTGAGCTGGCCGCAAACCCGCAGGATTGCTTCAGGCCCTAATCTGGTTCTGGCACGGCATGCTGAGCGTTTGGTTAATTCCTCTTCCTGGTTTGAAATGAGCGTTAATTTTGCCCGTGCAGACAACTACAGCTAATCTCTCATTGTTTCTCCCTATTCCTGTTCATCCTGCGCAGAAATTGCAAACTGTGCCAAACAGCAGGTTAAAGGCACTGACTCTCCAAGTCTGGAGAGTGTTAGAAAAGGGTCTGGAATTGTGAACCCGAGTAAAAGGGGACGAAAATTGAGATGCCTTTGAAAACGTTTCCTGGTCACACGGTGCACCATACTGTGGGCTTCCCATGCATGCTTTAGCTGAAGGAAGAATCGCTTAAACCTGGAGAGTTGGGACCCATGGAATGGGTACCATGCAGTATGACTTCAAATGGTCTGCATTTGCTCATCGAACCTCACCAGTGGTATCACCCCGAAGTGTCCAACCTTATGTCTCACTCAGCTCTGGGTGTAGATGAGGTAAATCCAGGTTGCATCACAAGCCCTGAATGAATTATTTAAGAATTGTTCTCTATTTCACTGTCATTGTGTTTTGTTTTTGTAATTCATTTTGATAATAGGATTTATCGGATTTTCTCTGCTGCCTTCATGCAGCTGTACACATGCTTGATTCTCTTATGGAGACATATAAATCAATGGGTTTGAAGATTCTTACTAGTCAGGTGTATTCCTAGGCGTTGAATATAGGGTGTTTAGCCCATTTCGTTGAGCAAGGGGTAGGTCTTGACTATTACATATTTGACGTATGGAATGGTATCTGTGCTAATTTCTATCTCTGGTTTTATGCAGCACCCCAACTCACCTTTCCCCTTAAGCAAACATAAGTTGGTTTTCTAAATTTGAGACCCTGTTCTGTTTTGTAATTCAGTTCATGTGTAGCCAAGATTACATTCGGTGTGTTAGTGATATCTTATGATGTTTCATTTTCTGTGTGACTTATTTCACTTAGAATCATCGTACCTGAATCCACTCATTACACCACGACGGGCCAGATGACATAGCTTTCCTTGGTGACTGATATTCCATTGTACGTACGTACCACAACTTCTTTATCCATTTTTCGCTTTCTGGGATATTTAACTTGTACCGTAGAAGAGGTTCTTGTAAACAGAGCCGTCTGAAACTTTGGGGTGGCTGTGTGTTTTTTATTTTAATTTCCCTAAGCTATAGGACCATAAGTGGAAGTGCCGTAGGCTCCGTTGCTTTGTTTCTTAGGTGTTTCAGGAAACACCATACACTTCTCCAGAGTGGCTGTTGGCAATTTATATCCCACCCATGAGCATAACAAGGCTCCCTGTTCTCCATGGCCTGTGCTGCCTTTCTGGATTTTACACTTTTTTCAGATGGCCCTTTTGACCGGGGGGCAGAGAGAGTTCATTGTAGTGCAGATTTCTTTAACATGCTTGCTTGGTTGGCCAAAAAGGGCGTATGCGTATATTCCGGAAAAAACGCATACGCCCTTTTTGGCCAAGTGCATCATTGTCGACATTCTGCTTCTTTTCCTATGCTTTAAATGCAATTCCAGTCTAACCCCTGAAATCGTTTTCCTGCAATTTTGCCCCGCTTTCAAGTCCTCTTCGCAGCCTTCCTTCAATATATTTTTGGACGATAGCTGTCATTTATAGCTCTGCAGGTTTGTGAATTACAGTGCCCCTGAGCTCCTTTCTTCAAATCGCTTTCTTTTGAGCTGGCCGCAAACCCGCAGGATTGCTTCAGGCCCTAATCTGGTTCCGGCACGGCATGCTGAGCGTTTGGTTAATTCCTCTTCCTGGTTGGAAATGAGCGTTAAATTTGCCGGTGCAGAAACCTACAGCTAGTCTCTCATTGGTTCTTCCTATTCCTATTCCTCTTGCGCAGAAATTGCAAACTGTGCCAAACAGCAGGTTAAAGGCACTGACTCTCCAAGTGGGGAGAGTGTTTGTAAAGGGTCTGGAATTCTGAACCCGAGTAAACGGGGACAAAAACTGAGATGCATTTGAAAATGTTTCCCGGTCACACGGTGCCCCATACTGTGGGCTTCCCATGCATGTTTTAGCTGAAGGAAGAATCGCTTAAACCTGGAGAGTTGGGACCCATGGAATGGGTACCATGCAGTATGACTTCAAATGGTCTGCATTTGCTCATCGAACTTCACCAATGCTATCAGCCCGAAGTGTCCAACTTTATGTCTCACTCAGCTCTGGGTGTAGATGAGGTAAATCCAGGTTGCATCACAAGCCCTGAATGAATTATTTAAGAATTGCTCTCTATTTCACTGTCATTGTGTTTTGTTTTTGTAATTCATTTTGATAATAGGATTTATCGGATTTTCTCTGCTGCATTCATGCAGCTGTACACACGCTTGATTCTCTTATGGAGACATATAAATCCATGGGTTTGAAGCTTCTTACTAGTCAGGTGTATTCCTAGGCGTTGAATATAGGGTGTTTAGCCCATTTCGTTGAGCAAGGGGTAGGTCTTGACTATTACATATTTTTTTTTTTTTTTTTTTTGCTGTACGCGGGCCTCTCAGTGTTGTAGCCTCTCCCGTTGCGGAGCACAGGCTCCGGACGCACAGGCTCAACAGCCATGACTGACGGGAGAGGTAGCTCCACGGCATGTGGGATCCTCTCGGACCGGGGCACGAACCCGCGTCCCCTGCATCGGCAGGCGGTCTCTCAACCAGTGCGCCACCAGGGAAGCCCCCTTGTCTATTACATATATGACGTATGGAATAGTATCTGTGCTAATTTCTATCTCTGGTTTTATGCAGCACCCCAACTCACCTTTCCCCTTAAGCAAACATAAGTTGGTTTTCTAAATTGAGACCCTGTTCTGTTTTGTAATTCAGTTCATGTGTAGCCAAGATTACATTCGGTGTATTAGTGATATCTTATGATGTTTCATTTTCTGTGTGACTTATTTCTCTTAGAATCATCGTACCTGAATCCACTCATTATGCCACGACGGGCCAGATGACATAGATTTCATTGGTGAGTGATATTCCATTGTACGTACGTACCACAAATTCTTTATCCATTTTTCGCTTTCTGGGATATTTAACTTGTACCGTAGAAGAGGTTCTTGTAAACAGAGCCGTCTGAAACTTTGGGGTGGCTGTGTGTTTTTTATTTTAATTTCCCTAAGCTATAGGACCATAAGTGGAAGTGCCGTAGGCTCCGTTGCTTTGTTTTTTAGGTGTTTCAGGAAACACCATACACTTCTGCAGAGTGGCTGTTGGCAATTTACATCCCACCCATCAGCATAACAAGGCTCCCTGTTCTCCATGGCGTGTGCTGCATTTCTGGATTTTACACTTTTTTCAGATGGCCCTTTTGACCGGGGGGCAGTGAGACTTCATTGTAGTGCAGATTTCTTTAACATGCTTGCTTGGTTGGCCAAAAAGGGCGTATGCGTTTTTTCCTGAATATATTCCGGAAAAAACGCATACGCTCTTTTTGGCCAAGTGCATCATTGTCGACGTTCTGCCTCTTTTCCTATGCTTTAAATGCAATTCCAGTCTACCCCCTGAAATCGTTTTCCTGAAATTCTGCCCCGCTTTCAAGTCCTCTTCGCAGCCTTCCTTCAATATATTTTTGGACGATAGCTGTCATTTATAACTCTGCAGGTTTGTGAATTACAGTGCCCCTGAGCTCCTTTCTTCAAATCGCTTTCTTGTGAGCTGGCCGCAAACCCGCAGGATTGCTTCAGGCCCTAATCTGGTTCTGGCACGGCATGCTGAGTGTTTGGTTAATTCCTCTTCCTGGTTTGAAATGAGCGTTAATTTTGCCCGTGCAGACAACTACAGCTAATCTCTCATTGTTTCTCCCTATTCCTGTTCATCTTGCGCAGAAATTGCAAACTGTGCCAAACAGCAGGTTAAAGGCACTGACTCTCCAAGTCTGGAGAGTGTTAGAAAAGGGTCTGGAATTGTGAACCCGAGTAAAAGGGGACGAAAATTGAGATGCCTTTGAAAACGTTTCCTGGTCACACGGTGCACCATACTGTGGGCTTCCCATGCATGCTTTAGCTGAAGGAAGAATCGCTTAAACCTGGAGAGTTGGGACCCATGGAATGGGTACCATGCAGTATGACTTCAAATGGTCTGCATTTGCTCATCGAACCTCACCAGTGGTATCACCCCGAAGTGTCCAACCTTATGTCTCACTCAGCTCTGGGTGTAGATGAGGTAAATCCAGGTTGCATCACAAGCCCTGAATGAATTATTTAAGAATTGTTCTCTATTTCACTGTCATTGTGTTTTGTTTTTGTAATTCATTTTGATAATAGGATTTATCGGATTTTCTCTGCTGCCTTCATGCAGCTGTACACATGCTTGATTCTCTTATGGAGACATATAAATCAATGGGTTTGAAGATTCTTACTAGTCAGGTGTATTCCTAGGCGTTGAATATAGGGTGTTTAGCCCATTTCGTTGAGCAAGGGGTAGGTCTTGACTATTACATATTTGACGTATGGAATGGTATCTGTGCTAATTTCTATCTCTGGTTTTATGCAGCACCCCAACTCACCTTTCCCCTTAAGCAAACATAAGTTGGTTTTCTAAATTTGAGACCCTGTTCTGTTTTGTAATTCAGTTCATGTGTAGCCAAGATTACATTCGGTGTGTTAGTGATATCTTATGATGTTTCATTTTCTGTGTGACTTATTTCACTTAGAATCATCGTACCTGAATCCACTCATTACACCACGACGGGCCAGATGACATAGCTTTCCTTGGTGACTGATATTCCATTGTACGTACGTACCACAACTTCTTTATCCATTTTTCGCTTTCTGGGATATTTAACTTGTACCGTAGAAGAGGTTCTTGTAAACAGAGCCGTCTGAAACTTTGGGGTGGCTGTGTGTTTTTTATTTTAATTTCCCTAAGCTATAGGACCATAAGTGGAAGTGCCGTAGGCTCCGTTGCTTTGTTTCTTAGGTGTTTCAGGAAACACCATACACTTCTCCAGAGTGGCTGTTGGCAATTTATATCCCACCCATGAGCATAACAAGGCTCCCTGTTCTCCATGGCCTGTGCTGCCTTTCTGGATTTTACACTTTTTTCAGATGGCCCTTTTGACCGGGGGGCAGAGAGAGTTCATTGTAGTGCAGATTTCTTTAACATGCTTGCTTGGTTGGCCAAAAAGGGCGTATGCGTATATTCCGGAAAAAACGCATACGCCCTTTTTGGCCAAGTGCATCATTGTCGACATTCTGCTTCTTTTCCTATGCTTTAAATGCAATTCCAGTCTAACCCCTGAAATCGTTTTCCTGCAATTTTGCCCCGCTTTCAAGTCCTCTTCGCAGCCTTCCTTCAATATATTTTTGGACGATAGCTGTCATTTATAGCTCTGCAGGTTTGTGAATTACAGTGCCCCTGAGCTCCTTTCTTCAAATCGCTTTCTTTTGAGCTGGCCGCAAACCCGCAGGATTGCTTCAGGCCCTAATCTGGTTCCGGCACGGCATCCTGAGCGTTTGGTTAATTCCTCTTCCTGGTTGGAAATGAGCGTTAAATTTGCCGGTGCAGAAACCTACAGCTAGTCTCTCATTGGTTCTTCCTATTCCTATTCCTCTT
Source organism: Delphinapterus leucas (assembly GCF_059928025.1). NCBI lineage: Eukaryota > Metazoa > Chordata > Mammalia > Artiodactyla > Monodontidae > Delphinapterus > Delphinapterus leucas. The sequence goes on from NW_028322248.1 coordinate 6,749,860, forward strand.
GCGCAGAAATTGCAAACTGTGCCAAACAGCAGGTTAAAGGCACTGACTCTCCAAGTGGGGAGAGTGTTTGTAAAGGGTCTGGAATTCTGAACCCGAGTAAACGGGGACAAAAACTGAGATGCATTTGAAAATATTTCCCGGTCACACGGTGCACCATACTGTGGGCTTCCCATGCATGTTTTAGCTGAAGGAAGAATCGCTTAAACCTGGAGAGTTGGGACCCATGGAATGGGTACCATGCAGTATGACTTCAAATGGTCTGCATTTGCTCATCGAACTTCACCAATGCTATCAGCCCGAAGTGTCCAACTTTATGTCTCACTCAGCTCTGGGTGTAGATGAGGTAAATCCAGGTTGCATCACAAGCCCTGAATGAATTATTTAAGAATTGCTCTCTATTTCACTGTCATTGTGTTTTGTTTTTGTAATTCATTTTGATAATAGGATTTATCGGATTTTCTCTGCTGCATTCATGCAGCTGTACACACGCTTGATTCTCTTATGGAGACATATAAATCCATGGGTTTGAAGCTTCTTACTAGTCAGGTGTATTCCTAGGCGTTGAATATAGGGTGTTTAGCCCATTTCGTTGAGCAAGGGGTAGGTCTTGACTATTACATATTTTTTTTTTTTTTTTTTTGCTGTACGCGGGCCTCTCAGTGTTGTAGCCTCTCCCGTTGCGGAGCACAGGCTCCGGACGCACAGGCTCAACAGCCATGACTGACGGGAGAGGTAGCTCCACGGCATGTGGGATCCTCTCGGACCGGGGCACGAACCCGCGTCCCCTGCATCGGCAGGCGGTCTCTCAACCAGTGCGCCACCAGGGAAGCCCCCTTGTCTATTACATATATGACGTATGGAATAGTATCTGTGCTAATTTCTATCTCTGGTTTTATGCAGCACCCCAACTCACCTTTCCCCTTAAGCAAACATAAGTTGGTTTTCTAAATTGAGACCCTGTTCTGTTTTGTAATTCAGTTCATGTGTAGCCAAGATTACATTCGGTGTATTAGTGATATCTTATGATGTTTCATTTTCTGTGTGACTTATTTCTCTTAGAATCATCGTACCTGAATCCACTCATTATGCCACGACGGGCCAGATGACATAGATTTCATTGGTGAGTGATATTCCATTGTACGTACGTACCACAAATTCTTTATCCATTTTTCGCTTTCTGGGATATTTAACTTGTACCGTAGAAGAGGTTCTTGTAAACAGAGCCGTCTGAAACTTTGGGGTGGCTGTGTGTTTTTTATTTTAATTTCCCTAAGCTATAGGACCATAAGTGGAAGTGCCGTAGGCTCCGTTGCTTTGTTTTTTAGGTGTTTCAGGAAACACCATACACTTCTGCAGAGTGGCTGTTGGCAATTTACATCCCACCCATCAGCATAACAAGGCTCCCTGTTCTCCATGGCGTGTGCTGCATTTCTGGATTTTACACTTTTTTCAGATGGCCCTTTTGACCGGGGGGCAGTGAGACTTCATTGTAGTGCAGATTTCTTTAACATGCTTGCTTGGTTGGCCAAAAAGTGCGTATGCGTTTTTTCCTGAATATATTCCGGAAAAAACGCATACGCTCTTTTTGGCCAAGTGCATCATTGTCGACGTTCTGCCTCTTTTCCTATGCTTTAAATGCAATTCCAGTCTACCCCCTGAAATCGTTGTCCTGAAATTCTGCCCCGCTTTCAAGTCCTCTTCGCAGCCTTCCTTCAATATATTTTTGGACGATAGCTGTCATTTATAACTCTGCAGGTTTGTGAATTACAGTGCCCCTGAGCTCCTTTCTTCAAATCGCTTTCTTGTGAGCTGGCCGCAAACCCGCAGGATTGCTTCAGGCCCTAATCTGGTTCTGGCACGGCATGCTGAGCGTTTGGTTAATTCCTCTTCCTGGTTTGAAATGAGCGTTAATTTTGCCCGTGCAGACAACTACAGCTAATCTCTCATTGTTTCTCCCTATTCCTGTTCATCTTGCGCAGAAATTGCAAACTGTGCCAAACAGCAGGTTAAAGGCACTGACTCTCCAAGTCTGGAGAGTGTTAGAAAAGGGTCTGGAATTGTGAACCCGAGTAAAAGGGGACGAAAATTGAGATGCCTTTGAAAACGTTTCCTGGTCACACGGTGCACCATACTGTGGGCTTCCCATGCATGCTTTAGCTGAAGGAAGAATCGCTTAAACCTGGAGAGTTGGGACCCATGGAATGGGTACCATGCAGTATGACTTCAAATGGTCTGCATTTGCTCATCGAACCTCACCAGTGGTATCACCCCGAAGTGTCCAACCTTATGTCTCACTCAGCTCTGGGTGTAGATGAGGTAAATCCAGGTTGCATCACAAGCCCTGAATGAATTATTTAAGAATTGTTCTCTATTTCACTGTCATTGTGTTTTGTTTTTGTAATTCATTTTGATAATAGGATTTATCGGATTTTCTCTGCTGCCTTCATGCAGCTGTACACATGCTTGATTCTCTTATGGAGACATATAAATCAATGGGTTTGAAGATTCTTACTAGTCAGGTGTATTCCTAGGCGTTGAATATAGGGTGTTTAGCCCATTTCGTTGAGCAAGGGGTAGGTCTTGACTATTACATATTTGACGTATGGAATGGTATCTGTGCTAATTTCTATCTCTGGTTTTATGCAGCACCCCAACTCACCTTTCCCCTTAAGCAAACATAAGTTGGTTTTCTAAATTTGAGACCCTGTTCTGTTTTGTAATTCAGTTCATGTGTAGCCAAGATTACATTCGGTGTGTTAGTGATATCTTATGATGTTTCATTTTCTGTGTGACTTATTTCACTTAGAATCATCGTACCTGAATCCACTCATTACACCACGACGGGCCAGATGACATAGCTTTCCTTGGTGACTGATATTCCATTGTACGTACGTACCACAACTTCTTTATCCATTTTTCGCTTTCTGGGATATTTAACTTGTACCGTAGAAGAGGTTCTTGTAAATAGAGCCATCTGAAACTTTCGCTTGGCTGTGTGTTTTTGATTTAAATTTCCCTAAGCTATAGGACCATAAGTGGAAGTGCCGTAGGCTCTGTTGCTTTGTTTTTTAGGTGTTTCAGGAAACACCATACACTTCTCCAGAGTGGCTGTTGGCAATTTACATCCCACCCATCAGCATAACAAGGCTCCCTGTTCTCCATGGCCTGTGCTGCCTTTCTGGATTTTACACTTTTTTCAGATGGCCCTTTTGACCGGGGGGCAGTGAGACTTCATTGTAGTGCAGATTTCTTTAACATGCTTGCTTGGTTGGCCAAAAAGGGCGTATGCGTTTTTTCCTGAATATATTCAGGAAAAAACGCATACGCCCTTTTTGGCCAAGTGCATCATTGTCGACGTTCTGCCTCTTTTCCTATGCTTTAAATGCAATTCCAGTCTACCCCCTGAAATCGTTTTCCTGCAATTCTGCCCCGCTTTCAAGTCGTCTTCGCAGGCTTCCTTCAATATATTTTTGGACGATAGCTGTCATTTATAACTCTGCAGGTTTGTGAATTAGAGTGCCCCGGAGCTCCTTTCTTCAAATCGCTTTCTTGTGAGCTGGCCGCAAACTCGCAGGGTTGCTTCAGGCCCTAATCTGGTTCCGGCACGGCATGCTGAGCGTTTGGTTAATTCCTCTACCTGGTGGGAAATGAGCGTTAAATTTGCCCGTGCAGACACCTACAGCTAGTCTCTCATTGGTTCTCCCTATTCCTGTTCATCTTGCGCAGAAATTGCAAACTGTGCCAAACAGCAGATTAAAGGCACTGACTCTCCAAGTGGGTAGAGTGTTAGTAAAGGGTCTGGAATTGTGAACCCGAGTAAAAGGGGACGAAAACTGAGATGCATTTGAAAACGTTTCCCGGTCACACGGTGCACCATACTGTGGGTTTCCCATGCATGTTTTAGCTGAAGGAAGAATCGCTTAAACCTGGAGAGTTGGGACCCATGGAATGGGTACCATGCAGTATGACTTCAAATGGTCTGCGTTTGCTCTTCGAACCTCACCAATGCTATCAGCCCAAAGTGTCCAACTTTATGTCTCACTCAGCTCTGGGTGTAGATGAGGTAAATCCAGGTTGCATCACAAGCCCTGAATGAATTATTTAAGAATTGCTCTCTATTTCACTGTCATTGTGTTTTGTTTTTGTAATTCATTTTGATAATAGTATTTATCGGATTTTCTCTGCTACCTTCATGCAGCTGTACACACGCTTGATTCTCTTATGGAGACATATAAATCCATGGGTTTGAAGATTCTTACTAGTCAGGTGTATTCCTAGGCGTTGAATATAGGGTGTTTAGCCCATTTCGTTGAGCAAGGTGTAGGTCTTGACTATTACATATTTGACGTATGGAATGGTATCTGTGCTAATTTCTATCTCTGGTTTTATGCAGCACCCCAACTCACCTTTCCCCTTAAGCAAACATAAGTTGGTTTTCTAAATTTGAGACCCTGTTCTGTTTTGTAATTCAGTTCATGTGTAGCCAAGATTACATTCGGTGTATTAGAGATAACTTATGATGTTTCATTTTCTGTGTGACTTATTTCTCTTAGAATCATCGTACCTGAATCCACTCATTATGCCACGACGGGCCAGATGACATAGATTTCATTGGTGAGTGATATTCCATTGTACGTACGTACCACAACTTCTTTATCCATTTTTCGCTTTCTGGGATATTTAACTTGTACCGTAGACGAAGTTCTTGTAAACAGAGCCGTCTGAAACTTTGGGGTGGCTGTGTGTTTTTTATTTTAATTTCCCTAAGCTATAGGACCATAAGTGGAAGTGCCGTAGGCTCCGTTGCTTTGTTTTTTAGGTGTTTCAGGAAACACCATACACTTCTCCAGAGTGGCTGTTGGCAATTTACATCCCACCCATGAGCATAACAAGGCTCCCTGTTCTCCATGGCCTGTGCTGCCTTTCTGGATTTTACACTTTTTTCAGATGGCCCTTTTGACCGGGGGGCAGTGAGACTTCATTGTAGTGCAGATTTCTTTAACATGCTTGCTTGGTTGGCCAAAAAGGGCGTATGCGTATATTCCGGAAAAAACGCATACGCCCTTTTTGGCCAAGTGCATCATTGTCGACGTTCTGCCTCTTTTCCTATGCTTTAAATGCAATTCCAGTCTAACCCCTGAAATCGTTTTCCTGCAATTTTGCCCCGCTTTCAAGTCCTCTTCGCAGCCTTCCTTCAATATATTTTTGGACGATAGCTGTCATTTATAACTCTGCAGGTTTGTGAATTACAGTGCCCCTGAGCTCCTTTCTTCAAATCGCTTTCTTTTGAGCTGGCCGCAAACCCGCAGGATTGCTTCAGGCCCTAATCTGGTTCCGGCACGGCATGCTGAGCGTTTGGTTAATTCCTCTTCCTGGTTGGAAATGAGCGTTAAATTTGCCCGTGCAGAAACCTACAGCTAGTCTCTCATTGGTTCTTCCTATTCCTATTCCTCTTGCGCAGAAATTGCAAACTGTGCCAAACAGCAGGTTAAAGGCACTGACTCTCCAAGTGGGGAGAGTGTTTGTAAAGGGTCTGGAATTCTGAACCCGAGTAAACGGGGACAAAAACTGAGATGCATTTGAAAATGTTTCCCGGTCACACGGTGCACCATACTGTGGGCTTCCCATGCATGCTTTACCTGAAGGAAGAATCGCTTAAACCTGGAGAGTTGGGACCCATGGAATGGGTACCATGTAGTATGACTTCAAATGGTCTGCATTTGCTCATCGAACCTCACCAATGCTATCAGCCCGAAGTGTCCAACCTTAGGTCTCACTCAGCTCTGGGTTTAGATGAGGTAAATCCAGGTTGCATCACAAGCCCTGAATGAATTATTTAAGAATTGCTCTCTATTTCACTGTCATTGTGTTTTGTTTTTGTAATTCATTTTGATAATAGGATTTATCGGATTTTCTCTGCTGCCTTCATGCAGCTGTACACATGCTTGATTCTCTTATGGAGACATATAAATCCATGGGTTTGAAGATTCTTACTAGTCAGGTGTATTCCTAGGCGTTGAATATAGGGTGTTTAGCCCATTTCGTTGAGCAAGGGGTAGGTCTTGACTATTACATATTTGACGTATGGAATGGTATCTGTGCTAATTTCTATCTCTGGTTTTATGCAGCACCCCAACTCACCTTTCCCCTTAAGCAAACATAAGTTGGTTTTCTAAATTTGAGACCCTGTTCTGTTTTGTAATTCAGTTCATGTGTAGCCAAGATTACATTCGGTGTATTAGTGATATCTTATGATGTTTCATTTTCTGTGTGACTTATTTCACTTAGAATCATCGTACCTGAATCCACTCATTATGCCACGACGGGCCAGATGACATAGACTTCATTGGTGAGTGATATTCCATTGTACGTACGTACCACAACTTCTTTATCCATTTTTCGCTTTCTGGGATATTTAACTTGTACCGTAGACGAGGTTCTTGTAAACAGAGCCGTCTGAAACTTTGGCGTGGCTGTGTGTTTTTGATTTTAATTTCCCTAAGCTATAGGACCATAAGTGGAAGTGCCGTAGGCTCTGTTGCTTTGTTTTTTAGTTGTTTCAGGAAACACCATACACTTCTCCAGAGTGGCTGTTGGCAATTTACATCCCACCCATGAGCATAACAAGGCTCCCTGTTCTCCATGGCCTGTGCTGCATTTCTGGATTTTACACTTTTTTCAGATGGCCCTTTTGACCGGGGGGCAGTGAGACTTCATTGTAGTGCAGATTTCTTTAACATGGTTGCTTGGTTGGCCAAAAAGAGCGTATGCGTTTTTTCCTGAATATATTCAGGAAAAAACGCATACGCTCTTTTTGGCCAAGTGCATCATTGTCGACGTTCTGCCTCTTTTCCTATGCTTTAAATGCAATTCCAGTCTACCCCATGAAATCGTTTTCCTGAAATTCTGCCCCGCTTTCAAGTCCTCTTCGCAGCCTTCCTTCAATATATTTTTGGACGATAGCTGTCATTTACAACACTGCAGGTTTTGAATTACAGTGCCCCGGAGCTCCTTTCTTCAAATCGCTTTCTTGGGAGCTGGCCGCAAACCCTCAGGATTGCTTCAGGCCCTAAACTGGTTCCGGCACAGCATGCTGAGCCTTCGGTTAATTCCTCTTCCTGGTGGGAAATGAGCGTTAAATTTGCCCGTGCAGACACCTACAGCTAGTCTCTCATTGGTTCTCCCTATTCCTGTTCATCTTGCGCAGAAATTGCAAACTGTGCCAAACAGGAGGTTAAAGGCACTGACTCTCCAAGTGGGGAGAGTGTTCGTAAAGGGTCTGGAATTGTGAACCCGAGTAAAAGGGGACGAAAACTGAGATGCATTTGAAAACGTTTCCCGGTCACACGGTGCACCATACTGTGGGTTTCCCATGCATGTTTTAGCTGAAGGAAGAATCGCTTAACCCTGGAGAGTTGGGACCCATGGAATGGGTACCATGCAGTATGACTTCAAATGGTCTGCATTTGCTCATCGAACCTCACCAATGCTATCAGCCCGAAGTGTCCAACTTTATGTCTCACTCAGCTCTGGGTGTAGATGAGGTAAATCCAGGTTGCATCACAAGCCCTGAATGAATTATTTAAGAATTGCTCTCTATTTCACTGTCATTGTGTTTTGTTTTTGTAATTCATTTTGATAATAGGATTTATCGGATTTTCTCTGCTGCATTCATGCAGCTGTACACACGCTTGATTCTCTTATGGAGACATATAAATCCATGGGTTTGAAGATTCTTACTAGTCAGGTGTATTCCTAGGCGTTGAATATAGGGTGTTTAGCCCATTTCGTTGAGCAAGGGGTAGGTCTTGACTATTACATATTTGACGTATGGAATGGTATCTGTGCTAATTTCTATCTCTGGTTTTATGCAGCACCCCAACTCACCTTTCCCCTTAAGCAAACATAAGTTGGTTTTCTAAATTTGAGACCCTGTTCTGTTTTGTAATTCAGTTCATGTGTAGCCAAGATTACATTCGGTGTGTTAGTGATATCTTATGATGTTTCATTTTCTGTGTGAATTATTTCACTTAGAATCATCGTACCTGAATCCACTCATTACACCACGACGGGCCAGATGACATAGCTTTCCTTGGTGACTGATATTCCATTGTACGTACGTACCACAACTTCTTTATCCATTTTTCGCTTTCTGGGATATTTAACTTGTACCGTAGAAGAGGTTCTTGTAAACAGAGCCATCTGAAACTTTGGCTTGGCTGTGTGTTTTTGATTTAAATTTCCCTAAGCTATAGGACCATAAGTGGAAGTGCCGTAGGCTCTGTTGCTTTGTTTTTTAGGTGTTTCAGGAAACACCATACACTTCTCCAGAGTGGCTGTTGGCAATTTACATCCCGCCCATCAGCATAACAAGGCTCCCTGTTCTCCATGGCCTGTGCTGCATTTCTGGATTTTACACTTTTTTCAGATGGCCCTTTTGACCAGGGGGCAGTGAGACTTCATTGTAGTGCAGATTTCTTTAACATGGTTGCTTGGTTGGCCAAAAAGAGCGTATGCGTTTTTTCCTGAATATATTCAGGAAAAAACGCATACGCTCTTTTTGGCCAAGTGCATCATTGTCGACGTTCTGCCTCTTTTCCTATGCTTTAAATGCAATTCCAGTCTACCCCATGAAATCGTTTTCCTGAAATTCTGCCCCGCTTTCAAGTCCTCTTCGCAGCCTTCCTTCAATATATTTTTGGACGATAGCTGTCATTTACAACACTGCAGGTTTTGAATTACAGTGCCCCGGAGCTCCTTTCTTCAAATCGCTTTCTTGGGAGCTGGCCGCAAACCCTCAGGATTGCTTCAGGCCCTAAACTGGTTCCGGCACAGCATGCTGAGCCTTCGGTTAATTCCTCTTCCTGGTGGGAAATGAGCGTTAAATTTGCCCGTGCAGACACCTACAGCTAGTCTCTCATTGGTTCTCCCTATTCCTGTTCATCTTGCGCAGAAATTGCAAACTGTGCCAAACAGGAGGTTAAAGGCACTGACTCTCCAAGTGGGGAGAGTGTTAGTAAAGGGTCTGGAATTGTGAACCCGAGTAAAAGGGGACGAAAACTGAGATGCATTTGAAAACGTTTCCCGGTCACACGGTGCACCATACTGTGGGTTTCCCATGCATGTTTTAGCTGAAGGAAGAATCGCTTAAACCTGGAGAGTTGGGACCCATGGAATGGGTACCATGCAGTATGACTTCAAATGGTCTGCATTTGCTCATCGAACCTCACCAATGCTATCAGCCCGAAGTGTCCAACTTTATGTCTCACTCAGCTCTGGGTGTAGATGAGGTAAATCCAGGTTGCATCACAAGCCCTGAATGAATTATTTAAGAATTGCTCTCTATTTCACTGTCATTGTGTTTTGTTTTTGTAATTCATTTTGATAATAGGATTTATCGGATTTTCTCTGCTGCATTCATGCAGCTGTACACACGCTTGATTCTCTTATGGAGACATATAAATCCATGGGTTTGAAGATTCTTACTAGTCAGGTGTATTCCTAGGCGTTGAATATAGGGTGTTTAGCCCATTTCGTTGAGCAAGGGGTAGGTCTTGACTATTACATATTTGACGTATGGAATGGTATCTGTGCTAATTTCTATCTCTGGTTTTATGCAGCACCCCAACTCACCTTTCCCCTTAAGCAAACATAAGTTGGTTTTCTAAATTTGAGACCCTGTTCTGTTTTGTAATTCAGTTCATGTGTAGCCAAGATTACATTCGGTGTGTTAGTGATATCTTATGATGTTTCATTTTCTGTGTGACTTATTTCACTTAGAATCATCGTACCTGAATCCACTCATTACACCACGACGGGCCAGATGACATAGCTTTCCTTGGTGACTGATATTCCATTGTACGTACGTACCACAACTTCTTTATCCATTTTTCGCTTTCTGGGATATTTAACTTGTACCGTAGACGAGGTTCTTGTGAACAGAGCTGCCCGAGACTTTTGGGTGGCTGTGTGTTTTTGATTTTAATTTTCCTAAGCTATAGGACCATAAGGGGAAGTGCCGTAGGCTCCGTTGCTTTGTTTTTTAGATGTTCCGGGAAACACCATACACTTCTCCAGAGTGGCTGTTGGCAATTTACATCCCGCCCATCAGCATAACAAGGCTCGCTGTTCTCCATGGCCTGTGCTGCCTTTCTGGATTTTACACTTTTTTCAGATGGCCCTTTTGACCGGGGGGCAGTGAGACTTCATTGTAGTGCAGATTTCTTTAACATGCTTGCTTGGTTGGCCAAAAAGGGCGTATGCGTTTTTTCCTGAATATATTCAGGAAAAAACGCATACGCCCTTTTTGGCCAAGTGCATCATTGTCGACGTTCTGCCTCTTTTCCTATGCTTTAAATGCAATTCCAGTCTAACCCCTGAAATCGTTTTCCTGCAATTTTGCCCCGCTTTCAAGTCCTCTTCGCAGCCTTCCTTCAATATATTTTTGGACGATAGCTGTCATTTATAACTCTGCAGGTTTGTGAATTACAGTGCCCCTGAGCTCCTTTCTTCAACTCGCTTTCTTTTGAGCTGGCCGCAAACCCGCAGGATTGCTTCAGGCCCTAATCTGGTTCCGGCACGGCATGCTGAGCGTTTGGTTAATTCCTCTTCCTGGTTGGAAATGAGCGTTAAATTTGCCCGTGCAGAAACCTACAGCTAGTCTCTCATTGGTTCTTCCTATTCCTATTCCTCTTGCGCAGAAATTGCAAACTGTGCCAAACAGCAGGTTAAAGGCACTGACTCTCCAAGTGGGGAGAGTGTTTGTAAAGGGTCTGGAATTCTGAACCCGAGTAAACGGGGACAAAAACTGAGATGCATTTGAAAATGTTTCCCGGTCACACGGTGCACCATACTGTGGGCTTCCCATGCATGCTTTACCTGAAGGAAGAATCGCTTAAACCTGGAGAGTTGGGACCCATGGAATGGGTACCATGTAGTATGACTTCAAATGGTCTGCATTTGCTCATCGAACCTCACCAATGCTATCAGCCCGAAGTGTCCAACCTTAGGTCTCACTCAGCTCTGGGTTTAGATGAGGTAAATCCAGGTTGCATCACAAGCCCTGAATGAATTATTTAAGAATTGCTCTCTATTTCACTGTCATTGTGTTTTGTTTTTGTAATTCATTTTGATAATAGGATTTATCGGATTTTCTCTGCTGCCTTCATGCAGCTGTACACATGCTTGATTCTCTTATGGAGACATATAAATCCATGGGTTTGAAGATTCTTACTAGTCAGGTGTATTCCTAGGCGTTGAATATAGGGTGTTTAGCCCATTTCGTTGAGCAAGGGGTAGGTCTTGACTATTACATATTTGACGTATGGAATGGTATCTGTGCTAATTTCTATCTCTGGTTTTATGCAGCACCCCAACTCACCTTTCCCCTTAAGCAAACATAAGTTGGTTTTCTAAATTTGAGACCCTGTTCTGTTTTGTAATTCAGTTCATGTGTAGCCAAGATTACATTCGGTGTATTAGTGATATCTTATGATGTTTCATTTTCTGTGTGACTTATTTCACTTAGAATCATCGTACCTGAATCCACTCATTATGCCACGACGGGCCAGATGACATAGACTTCATTGGTGAGTGATATTCCATTGTACGTACGTACCACAACTTCTTTATCCATTTTTCGCTTTCTGGGATATTTAACTTGTACCGTAGACGAGGTTCTTGTAAACAGAGCCGTCTGAAACTTTGGCGTGGCTGTGTGTTTTTGATTTTAATTTCCCTAAGCTATAGGACCATAAGTGGAAGTGCCGTAGGCTCTGTTGCTTTGTTTTTTAGTTGTTTCAGGAAACACCATACACTTCTCCAGAGTGGCTGTTGGCAATTTACATCCCGCCCATCAGCATAACAAGGCTCCCTGTTCTCCATGGCCTGTGCTGCATTTCTGGATTTTACACTTTTTTCAGATGGCCCTTTTGACCGGGGGGCAGTGAGACTTCATTGTAGTGCAGATTTCTTTAACATGGTTGCTTGGTTGGCCAAAAAGTGCGTATGCGTTTTTTCCTGAATATATTCAGGAAAAAACGCATACGCTCTTTTTGGCCAAGTGCATCATTGTCGACGTTCTGCCTCTTTTCCTATGCTTTAAATGCAATTCCAGTCTACCCCATGAAATCGTTTTCCTGAAATTCTGCCCCGCTTTCAAGTCCTCTTCGCAGCCTTCCTTCAATATATTTTTGGACGATAGCTGTCATTTACAACACTGCAGGTTTTGAATTACAGTGCCCCGGAGCTCCTTTCTTCAAATCGCTTTCTTGGGAGCTGGCCGCAAACCCTCAGGATTGCTTCAGGCCCTAAACTGGTTCCGGCACAGCATGCTGAGCCTTCGGTTAATTCCTCTTCCTGGTGGGAAATGAGCGTTAAATTTGCCCGTGCAGACACCTACAGCTAGTCTCTCATTGGTTCTCCCTATTCCTGTTCATCTTGCGCAGAAATTGCAAACTGTGCCAAACAGGAGGTTAAAGGCACTGACTCTCCAAGTGGGGAGAGTGTTCGTAAAGGGTCTGGAATTGTGAACCCGAGTAAAAGGGGACGAAAACTGAGATGCATTTGAAAACGTTTCCCGGTCACACGGTGCACCATACTGTGGGTTTCCCATGCATGTTTTAGCTGAAGGAAGAATCGCTTAACCCTGGAGAGTTGGGACCCATGGAATGGGTACCATGCAGTATGACTTCAAATGGTCTGCATTTGCTCATCGAACCTCACCAATGCTATCAGCCCGAAGTGTCCAACTTTATGTCTCACTCAGCTCTGGGTGTAGATGAGGTAAATCCAGGTTGCATCACAAGCCCTGAATGAATTATTTAAGAATTGCTCTCTATTTCACTGTCATTGTGTTTTGTTTTTGTAATTCATTTTGATAATAGGATTTATCGGATTTTCTCTGCTGCATTCATGCAGCTGTACACACGCTTGATTCTCTTATGGAGACATATAAATCCATGGGTTTGAAGATTCTTACTAGTCAGGTGTATTCCTAGGCGTTGAATATAGGGTGTTTAGCCCATTTCGTTGAGCAAGGGGTAGGTCTTGACTATTACATATTTGACGTATGGAATGGTATCTGTGCTAATTTCTATCTCTGGTTTTATGCAGCACCCCAACTCACCTTTCCCCTTAAGCAAACATAAGTTGGTTTTCTAAATTTGAGACCCTGTTCTGTTTTGTAATTCAGTTCATGTGTAGCCAAGATTACATTCGGTGTATTAGAGATAACTTATGATGTTTCATTTTCTGTGTGACTTATTTCACTTAGAATCATCGTACCTGAATCCACTCATTATGCCACGACGGGCCAGATGACATAGATTTCCTTGGTGACTGATATTCCATTGTACGTACGTACCACAACTTCTTTATCCATTTTTCGCTTTCTGGGATATTTAACTTGTACCGCAGACGAGGTTCTTGTAAACAGAGCCGTCTGAAACTTTGGGGTGGCTGTGTGTTTTTGATTTTAATTTCCCTAAGCTATAGGACCATAAGTGGAAGTGCCGTAGGCTCCGTTGCTTTGTTTTTTAGGTGTTTCAGGAAACACCATACACTTCTCCAGAGTGGCTGTTGGCAATTTACATCCCACCCATCAGCATAACAAGGCTCCCTGTTCTCCATGGCCTGTGCTGCATTTCTGGATTTTACACTTTTTTCACATGGCCCTTTTGACCGGGGGGCAGTGAGACTTCATTGTAGTGCAGATTTATTTAACATGCTTGCTTGGTTGGCCAAAAAGTGCGTATGCGTTTTTTCCTGAATATATTCAGGAAAAAACGCATACGCCCTTTTTGGCCAAGTGCATCATTGTCGACGTCCTGCCTCTTTTCCTATGCTTTAAATGCAATTCCAGTCTACCCCCTGAAATCGTTTTCCTGCAATTCTGCCCCGCTTTCAAGTCCTCTTCGCAGCCTTCCTTCAATATATTTTTGGACGATAGCTGTCATTTATAACTCTGCAGGTTTGTAAATTACAGTGCCCCTGAGCTCCTTTCTTCAAATCGCTTTCTTGTGAGCTGGCCGCAAACCCGCAGGATTGCTTCAGGCCCTAATCTTGTTCCCGCACGGCATGCTGAGCCTTTGGTTAATTCGTCTTTCTGGTGGGAAATGTGCGTTAAATTTGCCCGTGCAGACACCTACAGCTAGTCTCTCATTGGTTCTTCCTATTCCTATTCCTCTTGCGCAGAAATTGCAAACTGTGCCAAACAGCAGGTTAAAGGCACTGACTCTCCAAGTGGGGAGAGTGTTTGTAAAGGGTCTGGAATTCTGAACCCGAGTAAACGGGGACAAAAACTGAGATGCATTTGAAAATGTTTCCCGGTCACACGGTGCACCATACTGTGGGCTTCCCATGCATGCTTTACCTGAAGGAAGAATCGCTTAAACCTGGAGAGTTGGGACCCATGGAATGGGTACCATGTAGTATGACTTCAAATGGTCTGCATTTGCTCATCGAACCTCACCAATGCTATCAGCCCGAAGTGTCCAACCTTAGGTCTCACTCAGCTCTGGGTTTAGATGAGGTAAATCCAGGTTGCATCACAAGCCCTGAATGAATTATTTAAGAATTGCTCTCTATTTCACTGTCATTGTGTTTTGTTTTTGTAATTCATTTTGATAATAGGATTTATCGGATTTTCTCTGCTGCCTTCATGCAGCTGTACACATGCTTGATTCTCTTATGGAGACATATAAATCCATGGGTTTGAAGATTCTTACTAGTCAGGTGTATTCCTAGGCGTTGAATATAGGGTGTTTAGCCCATTTCGTTGAGCAAGGGGTAGGTCTTGACTATTACATATTTGACGTATGGAATGGTATCTGTGCTAATTTCTATCTCTGGTTTTATGCAGCACCCCAACTCACCTTTCCCCTTAAGCAAACATAAGTTGGTTTTCTAAATTTGAGACCCTGTTCTGTTTTGTAATTCAGCTCATGTGTAGCCAAGATTACATTCGGTGTATTAGTGATATCTTATGATGTTTCATTTTCTGTGTGACTTATTTCACTTAGAATCATCGTACCTGAATCCACTCATTATGCCACGACGGGCCAGATGACATAGACTTCATTGGTGAGTGATATTCCATTGTACGTACGTACCACAACTTCTTTATCCATTTTTCGCTTTCTGGGATATTTAACTTGTACCGTAGAAGAGGTTCTTGTAAACAGAGCCATCTGAAACTTTGGCTTGGCTGTGTGTTTTTGATTTAAATTTCCCTAAGCTATAGGACCATAAGTGGAAGTGCCGTAGGCTCTGTTGCTTTGTTTTTTAGGTGTTTCAGGAAACACCATACACTTCTCCAGAGTGGCTGTTGGCAATTTACATCCCGCCCATCAGCATAACAAGGCTCCCTGTTCTCCATGGCCTGTGCTGCCTTTCTGGATTTTACACTTTTTTCAGATGGCCCTTTTGACCTGGGGGCAGTGAGACTTCATTGTAGTGCAGATTTCTTTAACATGCTTGCTTGGTTGGCCAAAAAGGGCGTATGCGTTTTTTCCTGAATATATTCAGGAAAAAACGCATACGCCCTTTTTGGCCAAGTGCATCATTGTCGACGTTCTGCCTCTTTTCCTATGCTTTAAATGCAATTCCAGTCTAACCCCTGAAATCGTTTTCCTGCAATTTTGCCCCGCTTTCAAGTCCTCTTCGCAGCCTTCCTTCAATATATTTTTGGACGATAGCTGTCATTTATAACTCTGCAGGTTTGTGAATTACAGTGCCCCTGAGCTCCTTTCTTCAAATCGCTTTCTTTTGAGCTGGCCGCAAACCCGCAGGATTGCTTCAGGCCCTAATCTGGTTCCGGCACGGCATGCTGAGCGTTTGGTTAATTCCTCTTCCTGGTTGGAAATGAACGTTAAATTTGCCCGTGCAGAAACCTACAGCTAGTCTCTCATTGGTTCTTCCTATTCCTATTCCTCTTGCGCAGAAATTGCAAACTGTGCCAAACAGCAGGTTAAAGGCACTGACTCTCCAAGTGGGGAGAGTGTTTGTAAAGGGTCTGGAATTCTGAACCCGAGTAAACGGGGACAAAAACTGAGATGCATTTGAAAATGTTTCCCGGTCACACGGTGCACCATACTGTGGGCTTCCCATGCATGTTTTAGCTGAAGGAAGAATCGCTTAAACCTGGAGAGTTGGGACCCATGGAATGGGTACCATGTAGTATGACTTCAAATGGTCTGCATTTGCTCATCGAACCTCACCAATGCTATCAGCCCGAAGTGTCCAACCTTAGGTCTCACTCAGCTCTGGGTTTAGATGAGGTAAATCCAGGTTGCATCACAAGCCCTGAATGAATTATTTAAGAATTGCTCTCTATTTCACTGTCATTGTGTTTTGTTTTTGTAATTCATTTTGATAATAGGATTTATCGGATTTTCTCTGCTGCCTTCATGCAGCTGTACACATGCTTGATTCTCTTATGGAGACATATAAATCCATGGGTTTGAAGATTCTTACTAGTCAGGTGTATTCCTAGGCGTTGAATATAGGGTGTTTAGCCCATTTCGTTGAGCAAGGGGTAGGTCTTGACTATTACATATTTGACGTATGGAATGGTATCTGTGCTAATTTCTATCTCTGGTTTTATGCAGCACCCCAACTCACCTTTCCCCTTAAGCAAACATAAGTTGGTTTTCTAAATTTGAGACCCTGTTCTGTTTTGTAATTCAGTTCATGTGTAGCCAAGATTACATTCGGTGTATTAGTGATATCTTATGATGTTTCATTTTCTGTGTGACTTATTTCACTTAGAATCATCGTACCTGAATCCACTCATTATGCCACGACGGGCCAGATGACATAGACTTCATTGGTGAGTGATATTCCATTGTACGTACGTACCACAACTTCTTTATCCATTTTTCGCTTTCTGGGATATTTAACTTGTACCGTAGACGAGGTTCTTGTAAACAGAGCCGTCTGAAACTTTGGCGTGGCTGTGTGTTTTTGATTTTAATTTCCCTAAGCTATAGGACCATAAGTGGAAGTGCCGTAGGCTCCGTTGCTTTGTTTTTTAGTTGTTTCAGGAAACACCATACACTTCTCCAGAGTGGCTGTTGGCAATTTACATCCCACCCATGAGCATAACAAGGCTCCCTGTTCTCCATGGCCTGTGCTGCATTTCTGGATTTTACACTTTTTTCAGATGGCCCTTTTGACCGGGGGGCAGTGAGACTTCATTGTAGTGCAGATTTCTTTAACATGGTTGCTTGGTTGGCCAAAAAGAGCGTATGCGTTTTTTCCTGAATATATTCAGGAAAAAACGCATACGCTCTTTTTGGCCAAGTGCATCATTGTCGACGTTCTGCCTCTTTTCCTATGCTTTAAATGCAATTCCAGTCTACCCCATGAAATCGTTTTCCTGAAATTCTGCCCCGCTTTCAAGTCCTCTTCGCAGCCTTCCTTCAATATATTTTTGGACGATAGCTGTCATTTACAACACTGCAGGTTTTGAATTACAGTGCCCCGGAGCTCCTTTCTTCAAATCGCTTTCTTGTGAGCTGGCCGCAAACCCTCAGGATTGCTTCAGGCCCTAATCTGGTTCCGGCACAGCATGCTGAGCCTTCGGTTAATTCCTCTTCCTGGTGGGAAATGAGCGTTAAATTTGCCCGTGCAGACACCTACAGCTAGTCTCTCATTGGTTCTCCCTATTCCTGTTCATCTTGCGCAGAAATTGCAAACTGTGCCAAACAGGAGGTTAAAGGCACTGACTCTCCAAGTGGGGAGAGTGTTAGTAAAGGGTCTGGAATTGTGAACCCGAGTAAAAGGGGACGAAAACTGAGATGCATTTGAAAACGTTTCCCGGTCACACGGTGCACCATACTGTGGGTTTCCCATGCATGTTTTAGCTGAAGGAAGAATCGCTTAAACCTGGAGAGTTGGGACCCATGGAATGGGTACCATGCAGTATGACTTCAAATGGTCTGCATTTGCTCATCGAACCTCACCAATGCTATCAGCCCGAAGTGTCCAACTTTATGTCTCACTCAGCTCTGGGTGTAGATGAGGTAAATCCAGGTTGCATCACAAGCCCTGAATGAATTATTTAAGAATTGCTCTCTATTTCACTGTCATTGTGTTTTGTTTTTGTAATTCATTTTGATAATAGGATTTATCGGATTTTCTCTGCTGCATTCATGCAGCTGTACACACGCTTGATTCTCTTATGGAGACATATAAATCCATGGGTTTGAAGATTCTTACTAGTCAGGTGTATTCCTAGGCGTTGAATATAGGGTGTTTAGCCCATTTCGTTGAGCAAGGGGTAGGTCTTGACTATTACATATTTGACGTATGGAATGGTATCTGTGCTAATTTCTATCTCTGGTTTTATGCAGCACCCCAACTCACCTTTCCCCTTAAGCAAACATAAGTTGGTTTTCTAAATTTGAGACCCTGTTCTGTTTTGTAATTCAGTTCATGTGTAGCCAAGATTACATTCGGTGTATTAGTGATATCTTATGATGTTTCATTTTCTGTGTGACTTATTTCACTTAGAATCATCGTACCTGAATCCACTCATTACACCACGACGGGCCAGATGACATAGCTTTCCTTGGTGACTGATATTCCATTGTACGTACGTACCACAACTTCTTTATCCATTTTTCGCTTTCTGGGATATTTAACTTGTACCGTAGAAGAGGTTCTTGTAAACAGAGCCGTCTGAAACTTTGGGGTGGCTGTGTGTTTTTTATTTTAATTTCCCTAAGCTATAGGACCATAAGTGGAAGTGCCGTAGGCTCCGTTGCTTTGTTTCTTAGGTGTTTCAGGAAACACCATACACTTCTCCAGAGTGGCTGTTGGCAATTTATATCCCACCCATGAGCATAACAAGGCTCCCTGTTCTCCATGGCCTGTGCTGCCTTTCTGGATTTTACACTTTTTTCAGATGGCCCTTTTGACCGGGGGGCAGAGAGAGTTCATTGTAGTGCAGATTTCTTTAACATGCTTGCTTGGTTGGCCAAAAAGGGCGTATGCGTATATTCCGGAAAAAACGCATACGCCCTTTTTGGCCAAGTGCATCATTGTCGACATTCTGCTTCTTTTCCTATGCTTTAAATGCAATTCCAGTCTAACCCCTGAAATCGTTTTCCTGCAATTTTGCCCCGCTTTCAAGTCCTCTTCACAGCCTTCCTTCAATATATTTTTGGACGATAGCTGTCATTTATAGCTCTGCAGGTTTGTGAATTACAGTGCCCCTGAGCTCCTTTCTTCAAATCGCTTTCTTTTGAGCTGGCCGCAAACCCGCAGGATTGCTTCAGGCCCTAATCTGGTTCCGGCACGGCATCCTGAGCGTTTGGTTAATTCCTCTTCCTGGTTGGAAATGAGCGTTAAATTTGCCGGTGCAGAAACCTACAGCTAGTCTCTCATTGGTTCTTCCTATTCCTATTCCTCTTGCGCAGAAATTGCAAACTGTGCCAAACAGCAGGTTAAAGGCACTGACTCTCCAAGTGGGGAGAGTGTTTGTAAAGGGTCTGGAATTCTGAACCCGAGTAAACGGGGACAAAAACTGAGATGCATTTGAAAATGTTTCCCGGTCACACGGTGCACCATACTGTGGGCTTCCCATGCATGTTTTAGCTGAAGGAAGAATCGCTTAAACCTGGAGAGTTGGGACCCATGGAATGGGTACCATGCAGTATGACTTCAAATGGTCTGCATTTGCTCATCGAACTTCACCAATGCTATCAGCCCGAAGTGTCCAACTTTATGTCTCACTCAGCTCTGGGTGTAGATGAGGTAAATCCAGGTTGCATCACAAGCCCTGAATGAATTATTTAAGAATTGCTCTCTATTTCACTGTCATTGTGTTTTGTTTTTGTAATTCATTTTGATAATAGGATTTATCGGATTTTCTCTGCTGCATTCATGCAGCTGTACACACGCTTGATTCTCTTATGGAGACATATAAATCCATGGGTTTGAAGCTTCTTACTAGTCAGGTGTATTCCTAGGCGTTGAATATAGGGTGTTTAGCCCATTTCGTTGAGCAAGGGGTAGGTCTTGACTATTACATATTTTTTTTTTTTTTTTTTTTTGCTGTACGCGGGCCTCTCAGTGTTGTAGCCTCTCCCGTTGCGGAGCACAGGCTCCGGACGCACAGGCTCAACAGCCATGACTGACGGGAGAGGTAGCTCCACGGCATGTGGGATCCTCTCGGACCGGGGCACGAACCCGCGTCCCCTGCATCGGCAGGCGGTCTCTCAACCAGTGCGCCACCAGGGAAGCCCCCTTGTCTATTACATATATGACGTATGGAATAGTATCTGTGCTAATTTCTATCTCTGGTTTTATGCAGCACCCCAACTCACCTTTCCCCTTAAGCAAACATAAGTTGGTTTTCTAAATTGAGACCCTGTTCTGTTTTGTAATTCAGTTCATGTGTAGCCAAGATTACATTCGGTGTATTAGTGATATCTTATGATGTTTCATTTTCTGTGTGACTTATTTCTCTTAGAATCATCGTACCTGAATCCACTCATTATGCCACGACGGGCCAGATGACATAGATTTCATTGGTGAGTGATATTCCATTGTACGTACGTACCACAAATTCTTTATCCATTTTTCGCTTTCTGGGATATTTAACTTGTACCGTAGAAGAGGTTCTTGTAAACAGAGCCGTCTGAAACTTTGGGGTGGCTGTGTGTTTTTTATTTTAATTTCCCTAAGCTATAGGACCATAAGTGGAAGTGCCGTAGGCTCCGTTGCTTTGTTTTTTAGGTGTTTCAGGAAACACCATACACTTCTGCAGAGTGGCTGTTGGCAATTTACATCCCACCCATCAGCATAACAAGGCTCCCTGTTCTCCATGGCGTGTGCTGCATTTCTGGATTTTACACTTTTTTCAGATGGCCCTTTTGACCGGGGGGCAGTGAGACTTCATTGTAGTGCAGATTTCTTTAACATGCTTGCTTGGTTGGCCAAAAAGGGCGTATGCGTTTTTTCCTGAATATATTCCGGAAAAAACGCATACGCTCTTTTTGGCCAAGTGCATCATTGTCGACGTTCTGCCTCTTTTCCTATGCTTTAAATGCAATTCCAGTCTACCCCCTGAAATCGTTTTCCTGAAATTCTGCCCCGCTTTCAAGTCCTCTTCGCAGCCTTCCTTCAATATATTTTTGGACGATAGCTGTCATTTATAACTCTGCAGGTTTGTGAATTACAGTGCCCCTGAGCTCCTTTCTTCAAATCGCTTTCTTGTGAGCTGGCCGCAAACCCGCAGGATTGCTTCAGGCCCTAATCTGGTTCTGGCACGGCATGCTGAGCGTTTGGTTAATTCCTCTTCCTGGTTTGAAATGAGCGTTAATTTTGCCCGTGCAGACAACTACAGCTAATCTCTCATTGTTTCTCCCTATTCCTGTTCATCTTGCGCAGAAATTGCAAACTGTGCCAAACAGCAGGTTAAAGGCACTGACTCTCCAAGTCTGGAGAGTGTTAGAAAAGGGTCTGGAATTGTGAACCCGAGTAAAAGGGGACGAAAATTGAGATGCCTTTGAAAACGTTTCCTGGTCACACGGTGCACCATACTGTGGGCTTCCCATGCATGCTTTAGCTGAAGGAAGAATCGCTTAAACCTGGAGAGTTGGGACCCATGGAATGGGTACCATGCAGTATGACTTCAAATGGTCTGCATTTGCTCATCGAACCTCACCAGTGGTATCACCCCGAAGTGTCCAACCTTATGTCTCACTCAGCTCTGGGTGTAGATGAGGTAAATCCAGGTTGCATCACAAGCCCTGAATGAATTATTTAAGAATTGTTCTCTATTTCACTGTCATTGTGTTTTGTTTTTGTAATTCATTTTGATAATAGGATTTATCGGATTTTCTCTGCTGCCTTCATGCAGCTGTACACATGCTTGATTCTCTTATGGAGACATATAAATCAATGGGTTTGAAGATTCTTACTAGTCAGGTGTATTCCTAGGCGTTGAATATAGGGTGTTTAGCCCATTTCGTTGAGCAAGGGGTAGGTCTTGACTATTACATATTTGACGTATGGAATGGTATCTGTGCTAATTTCTATCTCTGGTTTTATGCAGCACCCCAACTCACCTTTCCCCTTAAGCAAACATAAGTTGGTTTTCTAAATTTGAGACCCTGTTCTGTTTTGTAATTCAGTTCATGTGTAGCCAAGATTACATTCGGTGTGTTAGTGATATCTTATGATGTTTCATTTTCTGTGTGACTTATTTCACTTAGAATCATCGTACCTGAATCCACTCATTACACCACGACGGGCCAGATGACATAGCTTTCCTTGGTGACTGATATTCCATTGTACGTACGTACCACAACTTCTTTATCCATTTTTCGCTTTCTGGGATATTTAACTTGTACCGTAGAAGAGGTTCTTGTAAACAGAGCCATCTGAAACTTTCGCTTGGCTGTGTGTTTTTGATTTAAATTTCCCTAAGCTATAGGACCATAAGTGGAAGTGCCGTAGGCTCTGTTGCTTTGTTTTTTAGGTGTTTCAGGAAACACCATACACTTCTCCAGAGTGGCTGTTGGCAATTTACATCCCACCCATCAGCATAACAAGGCTCCCTGTTCTCCATGGCCTGTGCTGCCTTTCTGGATTTTACACTTTTTTCAGATGGCCCTTTTGACCGGGGGGCAGTGAGACTTCATTGTAGTGCAGATTTCTTTAACATGCTTGCTTGGTTGGCCAAAAAGGGCGTATGCGTTTTTTCCTGAATATATTCAGGAAAAAACGCATACGCCCTTTTTGGCCAAGTGCATCATTGTCGACGTTCTGCCTCTTTTCCTATGCTTTAAATGCAATTCCAGTCTACCCCCTGAAATCGTTTTCCTGCAATTCTGCCCCGCTTTCAAGTCGTCTTCGCAGGCTTCCTTCAATATATTTTTGGACGATAGCTGTCATTTATAACTCTGCAGGTTTGTGAATTAGAGTGCCCCGGAGCTCCTTTCTTCAAATCGCTTTCTTGTGAGCTGGCCGCAAACTCGCAGGGTTGCTTCAGGCCCTAATCTGGTTCCGGCACGGCATGCTGAGCGTTTGGTTAATTCCTCTACCTGGTGGGAAATGAGCGTTAAATTTGCCCGTGCAGACACCTACAGCTAGTCTCTCATTGGTTCTCCCTATTCCTGTTCATCTTGCGCAGAAATTGCAAACTGTGCCAAACAGCAGATTAAAGGCACTGACTCTCCAAGTGGGTAGAGTGTTAGTAAAGGGTCTGGAATTGTGAACCCGAGTAAAAGGGGACGAAAACTGAGATGCATTTGAAAACGTTTCCCGGTCACACGGTGCACCATACTGTGGGTTTCCCATGCATGTTTTAGCTGAAGGAAGAATCGCTTAAACCTGGAGAGTTGGGACCCATGGAATGGGTACCATGCAGTATGACTTCAAATGGTCTGCGTTTGCTCTTCGAACCTCACCAATGCTATCAGCCCAAAGTGTCCAACTTTATGTCTCACTCAGCTCTGGGTGTAGATGAGGTAAATCCAGGTTGCATCACAAGCCCTGAATGAATTATTTAAGAATTGCTCTCTATTTCACTGTCATTGTGTTTTGTTTTTGTAATTCATTTTGATAATAGTATTTATCGGATTTTCTCTGCTACCTTCATGCAGCTGTACACACGCTTGATTCTCTTATGGAGACATATAAATCCATGGGTTTGAAGATTCTTACTAGTCAGGTGTATTCCTAGGCGTTGAATATAGGGTGTTTAGCCCATTTCGTTGAGCAAGGTGTAGGTCTTGACTATTACATATTTGACGTATGGAATGGTATCTGTGCTAATTTCTATCTCTGGTTTTATGCAGCACCCCAACTCACCTTTCCCCTTAAGCAAACATAAGTTGGTTTTCTAAATTTGAGACCCTGTTCTGTTTTGTAATTCAGTTCATGTGTAGCCAAGATTACATTCGGTGTGTTAGAGATAACTTATGATGTTTCATTTTCTGTGTGACTTATTTCTCTTAGAATCATCGTACCTGAATCCACTCATTATGCCACGACGGGCCAGATGACATAGATTTCATTGGTGAGTGATATTCCATTGTACGTACGTACCACAACTTCTTTATCCATTTTTCGCTTTCTGGGATATTTAACTTGTACCGTAGACGAAGTTCTTGTAAACAGAGCCGTCTGAAACTTTGGGGTGGCTGTGTGTTTTTTATTTTAATTTCCCTAAGCTATAGGACCATAAGTGGAAGTGCCGTAGGCTCCGTTGCTTTGTTTTTTAGGTGTTTCAGGAAACACCATACACTTCTCCAGAGTGGCTGTTGGCAATTTACATCCCACCCATGAGCATAACAAGGCTCCCTGTTCTCCATGGCCTGTGCTGCCTTTCTGGATTTTACACTTTTTTCAGATGGCCCTTTTGACCGGGGGGCAGTGAGACTTCATTGTAGTGCAGATTTCTTTAACATGCTTGCTTGGTTGGCCAAAAAGGGCGTATGCGTATATTCCGGAAAAAACGCATACGCCCTTTTTGGCCAAGTGCATCATTGTCGACGTTCTGCCTCTTTTCCTATGCTTTAAATGCAATTCCAGTCTACCCCCTGAAATCGTTTTCCTGCAATTTTGCCCCGCTTTCAAGTCCTCTTCGCAGCCTTCCTTCAATATATTTTTGGACGATAGCTGTCATTTATAACTCTGCAGGTTTGTGAATTACAGTGCCCCTGAGCTCCTTTCTTCAACTCGCTATCTTGTGAGCTGGCTGCAAACCCGCACGATTGTCAGGCCCTAATCTGTTTCAGGCACGGCATGTTGAGCCTTTGGTTAATTCCTTTTCCTGGTGCGAAATGAGCATTAAATTTGCCCGTGCAGACACCTACAGCTAGTCTCTCATTTGTTCTCCCTATTCCTGTTAATCTTGCGCAGAAATTGCAAACTGTGCCCAACAGGAGGTTAAAGGCACTGACTCTCCAAGTGGGGAGAGTGTTCGTAAAGGGTCTGGAATGGTGAACCCGAGTAAAAGGGGACGAAAACTGAGATGCATTTGAAAACGTTTGCCAGTCACACGGTGCACCATACTGTGGGTTTCCCATGCATGTTTTAGCTGAAGGAAGAATCCCTTAAACTTGGAGAGTTGGGACCCATGGAATGGGTACCATGCTGTATGACTTCAAAGGGTCTGCATTTGCTCATCGAACCTCACCAATGCTATCAGCCCGAAGTGCCCAACCTTATGTCTCACTCAGCTCTGGGTGTAGATGTGGTAAATCCAGGTTGCATCACAAGCCCTGAATGAATTATTTAAGAATTGCTCTCTATTTCACTGTCCTTGGGTTTTGTTTGTGTAATTCATTTTGATAATGGGATTTATCGGATTTTCTCTGCTGAATTCATGCCGCTGTACACACGCTTCATTCTCTTACGGAGTCATATAAATCCATGGGTTTGAAGATTCTTACTACTCAGGTGTATTCCTAGGCGTTGAATATGGGGTGTTTAGTCCATTTCGTTGAGCAAGGGGTAGGTCTTGACTATTACATATTTGGCTTATGGAAAGGTATCTGTGCTAATTTCTATCTCTGGTTTTATGCAGCACCCCAACTCACCTTTCCCCTTAAACAAGCATAAGTTGGTTTCCTAAATTTGAGACCCTGTTCTGTTTTGTAATTCAGTTCATGTGTAGCCAAGTTTACATTCCGTGTATTAGTGATATCTTATGATGTTTCATTTTCTGTGTGACTTATTTCACTTAGAATCATCGTACCTGAATCCACTCATTATGCCGCGACGGGCCTGATGACATAGATTTCATTGCTGTGTGATATTCCACTGTACGTACGTACCACAACTTCTTTATCCATTTTTCACATTCTGGGATATTTAACTTGTACCGTAGACGAGGTTCTTGTAAACAGAGCCGCCAGAGACTTTTGGGTGGCTGTGTGTTTTTGATTTTAATTTTCCTAAGCTATAGGACCATAAGGGGAAGTGCCGTAGGCTCCGTTGCTTTGTTTTTTAGATGTTCCGGGAAACACCATACACTTCTCCAGAGTGGCTGTTGGCAATTTACATCCCGCCCATCAGCATAACAAGGCTCCCTGTTCTCCAGGGCCTGTGCTGCATTTCTGGATTTTACACTTTTTTCAGATGGCCCTTTTGACCGGGGGGCAGTGAGACTTCATTGTAGTGCAGATTTCTTTAACATGCTTGCTTGGTTGACCAAAAAGTGCATATGCGTTTTTTCCTGAATATATCCAGGAAAAAACGCATACGCCCTTTTTGGCCAAGTGCATCATTGTCGACGTTCTGCCTCTTTTCCTATGCTTTAATTGCAATTCCAGTCTACCCCCTGAAATCGTTTTCCTGCAATTCTGCCCCGCTTTCAAGTCCTCTTCGCAGCCTTCCTTCAATATATTTTTGGACGATAGCTGTCATTTATAACTCTGCAGGTTTGTGAATTACAGTGCCCCTGAGCTCCATTCTTCAAATCGCTTTCTTTTGAGCTGGCCGCAAACACGCAAGATTGCTTCAGGCCCTAATCTGGTTCCGGCACGGCATGCTGAGCCTTTGGTTAATTCCTCTTCCTGGTGGGAAATGAGCGTTAAATTTGCCCCTGCAGACACCTACAGCTAGTCTCTCATTGGTTCTCCCTATTCCTGTTCATCTTGCGCAGAAATTGCAAACTGTGCCAAACAGCAGGTTAAAGGCACTGACTCTCCAAGTGGGGAGAGTTTTAGTAAAGGGTCTGGAATTGTGGACCTGAGTAAAAGGGGACGAAAACTGAGATGCATTTGAAAACGTTTCCCGGTCACACGGTACACCATACTGTGGGTTTCCCATGCATGTTTTAGCTGAAGGAAGAATCGCTTAACCCTGGAGAGTTGGGACCCATGGAATGGGTACCATGCAGTATGACTTCAAATGGTCTGCATTTGCTCATCGAACCTCACCAATGCTATCAGCCCGAAGTGTCCAACCTTATGTCTCACTCAGCTCTGGGTGTAGATGAGGTAAATCCAGGTTGAATCACAACCCCTGAATGAATTATTTAAGAATTGCTCTCTATTTCACTATCATTGTGTTTTGTTTTTGTAATTCATTTTGATAATGGGATTTATCGGATTTTCTCTGCTGCCTTCATGCAGCTGTACACACGCTTGATTCTCTTATGGAGACATATAAATCCATGGGTTTGAAGATTCTTTCTAGTCAGGTGTATTCCTAGGCGTTGAATATAGGGTGTTTAGCCCATTTCGTTGAGCAAGGTGTAGGTCTTGACTATTACATATTTGACGTATGGAATTGTATCTGTGCTAATTTCTAACTCTGGTTTTATGCAGCACCCCAACTCACCTTTCCCCTTAAGCAAACATAAGTTGGTTTTCTAAATTTGAGACCCTGTTCAGTTTTGTAATTCAGTTCATGTGTAGCCAAGATTACATTCGGTGTATTAGTGATATCTTATGATGTTTCATTTTCTGTGTGACTTATTTCACTTAGAATCATCGTACCTGAATCCACTCATTATGCCACGACGGGCCAGATGACATAGATTTCATTGGTGAGTGATATTCCATTGTACGTACGTACCACAACTTCTTTATCCATTTTTCGCTTTCTGGGATATTTAACTTGTACCGTAGACGAGGTTCTTGTAAACAGAGCCGTCTGAAACTTTGGGGTGGCTGTGTGTTTTTGATTTTAATTTCCCTAAGCTATAGGACCATAAGTGGACGTGCCGTAGGCTCCGTTGCTTTGTTTTTTAGGTGTTTCAGGAAACATCATACACTTCTCCAGAGTGGCTCTTGGCAATTTACATCCCACCCATCAGCATAACAAGGCTCCCTGTTCTCCATGGCCTGTGCTGCATTTCTGGATTTTACACTTTTTTCAGATGGCCCTTTTGACCGGGGGGCAGTGAGAGTTCATTGTAGTGCAGATTTCTTTAACATGCTTGCTTGGGTGGCCAAAAGGGCGTATACGTTTTTCCCTGAATATATTCAGGAAAAAACGCATACGCGCTTTTTGGCCAAGTGCATCATTGTCGATGTTCTGCCTCTTTTCCTATGCTTTAAATGCAATTCCAGTCTACCCCCTGAAATCGTTTTCCTGCAATTCTGCCCCGCTTTCAAGTCCTCTTCGCAGCCTTCCTTCAATATATTTTTGGACGATAGCTGTCATTTATAACTCTGCAGGTTTGTGAATTACAGTGCCCCGGAGCTCCTTTCTTCAAATCGCTTTCTTGTGAGCTGGCCGCAAACCCGCATGATTGCTTCAGGCCCTAATCTGGTTTCGGCACAGCATGCTGAGCCTTTGGTTAATTCCTCTTCCTGGTGGGAAATGAACGTTAAATTTGCCCCTGCAGACACCTACAGCTAGTCTCTCATTGGTTCTCCCTATTCCTGTTCATCTTGCACAGAAATTGCAAACTGTGCCAAGCAGGAGGTTAAAGGCACTGACTCTCCAAGTGGGGAGAGTGTTAGTAAAGGGCCTGGAGTTGTGAACCCGAGTAAAAGGGGACAAAAACTGAGATGCATTTGAAAACGTTTCCCGGTCACACGGTGCAGCATACTGTGGGTTTCCCATGCATGTTTTAGCTGAAGGAAGAATCGGTTAAACCTGGAGAGTTGGGACCCATGGAATGGGTACCATGCAGTATGACTTCAAATGGTCTGCATTTGCTCATCGAACCTCACCAATGCTATCAGCCCGAAGTGTCCAACCTTATGTCTCACTCAGCTCTGGGTGTAGATGAGGTAAATCCAGGTTGCATCACAAGCCCTGAATGAATTATTTAAGAATTGCTCTCTATTTCACTGTCATTGTGTTTTGTTTTTGTAATTCATTTTGATAATGGGATTTATCGGATTTTCTCTGCTGCCTTCATGCAGCTGGACACACGCTTGATTCCCTTATGGAGACATATGAATCCATGGGTTTGAAAATTCTTTCTAGTCAGGTGTAATCCTAGGCGTTGAATATAGGGTGTTTAGCCCATTTCGTTGAGCAAGGGGTAGGTTTTGGCTATTACATATTTGACGTATGGAGTGGTATCTGTGTTAATTTCTATCTCTGGTTTTATGCAGCACCCCAACTCACCTTTCCCCTTAAGCAAACATAAGTTGGTTTTCTAAATTTCAGACCGTGTTCTGTTTTGTAATTCAGTTCATGTGTAGCCAAGATTACATTCCGTGTATTAGTGATAACTTATGATGTTTCATTTTCTGTGTGACTTATTTCACTTAGAATCATCGTACCTGAATCCACTCATTATGGCCTGACGGGCCAGATGACATAGATTTCATTGGTGATTGATATTCCATTGTACGTACGTACCACAACTTCTTTATCCATGTTTCGCTTTCTGGGACATTTAGCTTGTACCGTAGACGAGGTTCTTGTAAACAGAGCCGTCTGAAACTTTGCGGTGGCTGTGTTTTTTTGATTTTAAGTTCCCTAAGCTATAGGACCATGAGTGTAAGTGCCGTAGGCTCCATTGCTTTGTTTTTTAGATGTTTCAGGAAACACCATACACTTCTCCAGAGTGGCTGTTGGCAATTTACATCCCACCCATCAGCATAACAAGGCTCCCTGTTCTCCAGGGCCTGTTCTGCATTTCTGGATTTTACACTTTTTTCAGATGGCCCTTTTGACCGGGGGGCAGTGAGACTTCATTGTAGTGCAGATTTCTTTAACATGCTTGCTTGGTTGACCAAAAGTGCATATGCGTTTTTTCCTGAATATATTCAGGAAAAAACGCATACGCGCTTTTTGGCCAAGTGCATCATTGTCGACGTTCTGCCTCTTTTCCTATGCTTTAATTGCAATTCCAGTCTACCCCCTGAAATCGTTTTCCTGCAATTCTGCCCCGCTTTCAAGTCCTCTTCGCAGCCTTCCTTCAATATATTTTTGGACGATAGCTGTCATTTATAACTCTGCAGGTTTGTGAATTACAGTGCCCCTGAGCTCCATTCTTCAAATCGCTTTCTTTTGAGCTGGCCGCAAACACGCAAGATTGCTTCAGGCCCTAATCTGGTTCCGGCACGGCATGCTGAGCCTTTGGTTAATTCCTCTTCCTGGTGGGAAATGAGCGTTAAATTTGCCCCTGCAGACACCTACAGCTAGTCTCTCATTGGTTCTCCCTATTCCTGTTCATCTTGCGCAAAAATTGCAAACTGTGCCAAACAGGAGTTTAAAGGCACTGACTCTCCAAGTTGGGAGAGTGTTAGTAAAGGGTCTGGAGTTGTGAACCCAAGTAAAAGGGAACAAAAACTGAGATGCATTTGAAAACGTTTCCCGGTCACACGGTGCAGCATACTGTGGGTTTCCCATGCATGCTTTAGCTGAAGGAAGAATCGCTTAAACCTGGAGAGTTGGGACCCAATGAATGGGTACCATGCAGTATTACTTCAAATGGTCTGCATTTGCTCATCGAACCTCACCAATGCTATCAGCCCGAAGTGTCCAACCTTATGTCTCACTCAGCTCTGGGTGTAGATGAGGTAAATCCAGGTTGCATCACAAGCCCTGAATGAATTATTTAAGAATTGCTCTCTATTTCACTGTCATTGTGTTTTGTTTTTGTAATTCATTTTGATAATGTGATCTGTCGGATTTTCTCTGCTGCCTTCATGCAGCTGTACACACGCTTGATTCTCTTATGGAGACATATAAATCCATGGGTTTGAAAATTCTTTGTAGTAGGTGTTTCCTAGGCGTTGAATATAGGGGGTTTAGCCCATTTCGTTGAGCAAGGGGTAGGTCTTGACTATTACATATTTGACGTATGGAATGGTATCTGTGCTAATTTCTATCTCTGGTTTTATGCAGCACCCCAACTCACCTTTCCCCTTAAGCAAACATAAGTTGGTTTTCTAAATTTGAGACCCTGTTCTGTTTTGTAATTCAGTTCATGTGTAGCCAAGATTACATTCCGTGTATTAGTGATATCTTATGATGTTTCATTTTCTGTGTGACTTATTTCACTTAGAATCATCGTACCTGAATCCACTCATTATGCCACGACGGGCCAGATGATATACATTTCATTGGTGAGTGATATTCCATTGTACGTACGTACCACAACTTCTTTATCCATTTTTCGCTTTCTGGGATATTTAACTTGTACCGTAGACGAGTTTCTTGTAAACAGAGGCGTCTGAAACATTGGGATGGCTGTGTGGTTTTGATTTTAATTTCCCTAAGCTATAGGACCATAAGTGGAAGTGCCGTAGGCTCCGTTGCTTTGTTTTTTAGGTGTTTCAGTAAACACCATACACTTCTCCAGAGTGGCTGTTGGCAATTTACATCCCACCCATCAGCATAACAAGGCTCCCTCTTCTCCATGGCCTGTGCTGCATTTCTGGATTTTACACTTTTTTCAGATTGCCCTTTTGACCGGGGGGCAGTGAGACTTCATTGTAGTGCAGATTTCTTTAACATGCTTGCTTTGTTGGCCAAAAAGTGCGTATGCGTTTTTTCCTGAATATATTCAGGAAAAAACGCATACGCCCTTTTTGGCCAAGTGCATCATTGTCGACGTTCTGCCTCTTTTCCTATGCTTTAAATGCAATTCCAGTCTAACCCCTGAAATCGTTTTCCTGCAATTCTGCCCCGCTTTCAAGTCCTCTTCGCAGCCTTCCTTCAATATATTTTTGGACGATAGCTGTCATTTATAACTCTGCAGGTTTGTGAATTACAGTGCCCCTGAGCTCCTTTCTTCAAATCGCTTTCTTTTGAGCTGGCCGCAAACCCGCAGGATTCCTTCAGGCCCTAATCTGGTTCCGGCACAGCATGCTGAGCGTTTGGTTAATTCCTCTTCCTGGTGGGAAATGAGCGTTAAATTTGCCCCTGCAGACACCTACAGCTAGTCTCTCATTGGTTCTCCCTATTCCTGTTCATCTTGCGCAGAAATTGCAAACTGTGCCAAACAGCAGGTTAAAGGCACTGACTCTCCATGTGGGGAGAGTGTTAGTAAAGTGTCTGGAATTTTGAACCCGAGTAAAAGGGGACGAAAACTGAGATGCATTTGAAAACGTTTCCCGGTCACATGGTGCACCATACTGTGTGTTTCCCATGCATGTTTTAGCTGAAGGAAGAATCGCTTAAACCTGGAGAGTTGGGACCCATGAAATGGGTACCATGCAGTATGACTTCAAATGGTCGGCATTTGCTCATCAAACCTCACCAATGCTATCAGCCCCGAAGTGTCCAACCTTATGTCTCACTCAGCTCTGGGTGTAGATGAGGTAAATCCAGGTTGCATCACAAGCCCTGAATGAATTATTTAAGGATTGCTCTCTATTTCACTGTCATTGTGTTTTGTTTTTGTAATTCATTTTGATAATGGGATTTACGGATTTTCTCTGCTGCCTTCATGCAGCTGTACACACGCTTGATTCTCTTATGGAGACATATAAATCCATGGGTTTGAAGATTCTTTCTAGTCAGGTATATTCCTAGGCATTGAATATAGGGTGTTTAGCGCATTTCGTTGAGCAAGGCGTAGGTCTTGACTATTACATATTTGACGTATGCAATGGTATCTGTGCGAATTTCTATCTCTGGTTTTATGCAGCACCCCAACCCACCTTTCCCGTTAAGCAAACATAAGTTGGTTTTCTAAATTTGAGACCCTGTTCTGTTTTGTAATTCAGTTCATGTGTAGCCAAGATTACATTCCGTGTATTAGTGATATCTTATGATGTTTCATTTTCTGTGTGACTTATTTCACTTAGAATCATCGTACCTGTATCCACTCACTATGCCACGACGGGCCAGATGACATAGATTTCATTGGTGAGTGATATTCCATTGTACGTACGTACCACAACTTCTTTATCCATTTTTCGCTTTCTGGGATATTTAACTTGTACCGTAGACGAGGTTCTTGTAAACAGAGCCGTCTGAAACTTTGGGGTGGCTGTGTGGTTTTGATTTTAATTTCCCTAAGCTATTGGACCATAAGTGGAAGTGCCGTAGGCTCCGTCGCTTTGTTTTTAAGGTGTGTCAGGAAACACCATACACTTCTCCAGAGTGGCTGTTGGCAATTTACATCCCACCCATCAGCATAACAATGCTCCCTGTTCTCCATGGCCTGTGCTGCCTTTCTGGATTTTACACTTTTTTCAGATGGCCCTTTTGACCTGGGGGCAGTGAGACTTCATTGTAGTGCAGATTTCTTTAACATGCTTGCTTGGTTGGCCAAAAAGGGCGTATGCGTTTTTTCCTGAATATATTCAGGAAAAAACGCATACGCCCTTTTTGGCCAAGAGCATCATTGTCGACGTTCTGCCTCTTTTCCTATGCTTTAAATGCAATTCCCGTCTACCCCCTGAAATCGTTTTCCTGCTATTCTGCCCCACTTTCAAGTCATCTTCGCAGCCTTCCTTCAATATATTTTTGGACGATAGCTGTCATTTATAACTCTGCAGGTTTGTGAGTTACAGTGCCCCTGAGCTCATTTCTTCAACTCGCTATCTTGTGAGCTGGCCGCAAACCCACAGGATTGCCTCAGGCCCTAATCTGGTTCCGGCACGGCATGCTGAGCCTTTGGTTAATTCCTCTTCCTGGTGGGAAATGAGCGTTAAATTTGCCCGTGCAGACACCTAGAGCTAGTCTCTCATTGGTTCTCCCTATTCCTTTTTATCTAGCGCAGAAATTGCAAACTGTGCCTGACAGGAGGTTAAAGGCACTGACTCTCCAAGTGGGGAGAGTGTTCGTAAAGGGTCTGGAATGGTGAACCAGAGTAAAAGGGGACGAAAACTGAGATGCATTTGAAAACGTTTGCCAGTCACACGGTGCACCATACTGTGGGTTTCCCATGCATGTTTTAGCTGAAGGAAGAATCCCTTAAACTTGGAGAGTTGGGACCCATGGAATGTTTACCATGCTGTATGACTTCAAAGGGTCTGCATTTGCTCATCGAACCTCACCAATGCTATCAGCCCGAAGTGCCCAACCTTATGTCTCACTCAGCTCTGGGTGTAGATGTGGTAAATCCAGGTTGCATCACAAGCCCTGAATGAATTATTTAAGAATTGCTCTCTATTTCACTGTCCTTGGGTTTTGTTTGTGTAATTCATTTTGATAATGGGATTTATCGGATTTTCTCTGCTGCATTCATGCCGCTGTACACACGCTTCATTCTCTTACGGAGACATATAAATCCATGGGTTTGAAGATTCTTACTACTCAGGTGTATTCCTAGGCGTTGAATATGGGGTGTTTAGTCCATTTCGTTGAGCAAGGGGTAGGTCTTGACTATTACATATTTGGCTTATGGAAAGGTATCTGTGCTAATTTCTATCTCTGGTTTTATGCAGCACCCCAACTCACCTTTCCCCTTAAGCAAACATAAGTTGGTTTTCTAAATTTGAGACCCTGTTCAGTTTTGTAATTCAGTTCATGTGTAGCCAAGATTACATTCGGTGTATTAGTGATATCTTATGATGTTTCATTTTCTGTGTGACTTATTTCACTTAGAATCATCGTACCTGAATCCACTCATTATGCCGCGATGGGCCTGATGACATAGATTTCATTGCTGTGTGATATTCCACTGTACGTACGTACCACAACTTCTTTATCCATTTTTCACATTCTGGGATATTTAACTTGTACCGTAGACGAGGTTCTTGTAAACAGAGCCGCCCGAGACTTTTGGGTGGCTGTGTGTTTTTGATTTTAATTTTCCTAAGCTATAGGACCATAAGGGGAAGTGCCGTAGGCTCCGTTGCTTTGTTTTTTAGATGTTCCGGGAAACACCATACACTTCTCCAGAGTGGCTGTTGGCAATTTACATCCCGCCCATCAGCATAACAAGGCTCGCTGTTCTCCATGGCCTGTGCTGCCTTTCTGGATTTTACACTTTTTTCAGATGGCCCTTTTGACCGGGGGGCAGTGAGACTTCATTGTAGTGCAGATTTCTTTAACATGCTTGCTTGGTTGGCCAAAAAGGGCGTATGCGTTTTTTCTTGAATATATTCAGGGAAAAACGCATACGCACTTTTTGGCCAAGAGCATCATTGTCGACGTTCTGCCTCTTTTCCTATGCTTTAAATGCAATTCCCGTCTACCCCCTGAAATCGTTTTCCTGCAATTCTGCCCCACTTTCAAGTCGTCTTCGCAGCCTTCCTTCAATATATTTTTGAACGATAGCTGTCATTTATAACTCTGCAGGTTTGTGAGTTACAGTGCCCCTGAGCTCCTTTCTTCAACTCGCTATCTTGTGAGCTGGCCGCAAACCCACAGGATTGCCTCAGGCCCTAATCTGGTTCCGGCTCGGCATGCTGAGCCTTTGGTTAATTCCTCTTCCTGGTGGGAAATGAGCGTTAAATTTGCCCGTGCAGACACCTAGAGCTAGTCTCTCATTGGTTCTCCCTATTCCTTTTCATCTTGCGCAGAAATTGCAAACTGTGCCTAACAGGAGGTTAAAGGCACTGACTCTCCAAGTGGGGAGAGTGTTCGTAAAGGGTCTGGAATGGTGAACCCGAGTAAAAGGGGACGAAAACTGAGATGCATTTGAAAACGTTTGCCAGTCACACGGTGCACCATACTGTGGGTTTCCCATGCATGTTTTAGCTGAAGGAAGAATCCCTTAAACTTGGAGAGTTGGGACCCATGGAATGGGTACCATGCTGTATGACTTCAAAGGGTCTGCATTTGCTCATCGAACCTCACCAATGCTATCAGCCCGAAGTGCCCAACCTTATGTCTCACTCAGCTCTGGGTGTAGATGTGGTAAATCCAGGTTGCATCACAAGCCCTGAATGAATTATTTAAGAATTGCTCTCTATTTCACTGTCCTTGGGTTTTGTTTGTGTAATTCATTTTGATAATGGGATTTATCGGATTTTCTCTGCTGCATTCATGCCGCTGTACACACGCTTCATTCTCTTACGGAGACATATAAATCCATGGGTTTGAAGATTCTTACTACTCAGGTGTATTCCTAGGCGTTGAATATGGGGTGTTTAGTCCATTTCGTTGAGCAAGGGGTAGGTCTTGACTCTTACATATTTGGCTTATGGAAAGGTATCTGTGCTAATTTCTATCTCTGGTTTTATGCAGCACCCCAACTCACCTTTCCCCTTAAGCAAGCATAAGTTGGTTTTCTAAATTTGAGACCCTGTTCTGTTTTGCAATTCAGTTCATGTGTAGCCAAGTTTACATTCCGTGTATTAGTGATATCTTATGATGTTTCATTTTCTGTGTGACTTATTTCACTTAGAATCATCGTACCTGAATCCACTCATTATGCCGCGATGGGCCTGATGACATAGATTTCATTGCTGAGTGATATTCCATTGTACGTACGTACCACAACTTCTTTATCCATTTTTCACATTGTGGGATATTTAACTTGTACCGTAGACGAGGTTCTTGTAAACAGAGCCGTCCGACACTTTGGGGTGGCTGTGTGTTTTTGATTTTAATTTCCCTAAGCTATAGAACCATAAGTGGAAGTGCCGTAGGCTCCGTAGCTTTGTTTTTTTGGTGTTCCGGGAAACACCATACACTTCTCCAGAGTGGCTGTTGGCAATTTACATCCCGCCCATCAGCATAACAAGGCTCCCTGTTCTCCATGGCCTGTGCTGCCTTTCTGGATTTTACACTTTTTTCAGATGGCCCTTTTGACCGGGGGGCAGTGAGACTTCATTGTAGTGCAGATTTCATTAACATGCTTGCTTGGTTGGCCAAAAAGGGCGTATGCGTTTTTTCCTGAATATATTCAGGAAAAAACGCATACGCCCTTTTTGGCCAAGAGCATCATTGTTGACGTTCTGCCTCTTTTCCTATGCTTTAAATGCAATTCCCGTCTACCCCCTGAAATCGTTTTCCTGCAAATCTGTCCCGCTTACAAGTCGTCTTTGCAGACCTCCTTCAATATATTTTTGGACGATAGCTGTCATTTATTACTCTGCAGGTTTGTGAGTTACAGTGCCCCTGAGCTCCTTTCTTCAACTCGCTATCTTGTGAGCTGGCTGCAAACCCGCACGATTGTCAGGCCCTAATCTGTTTCAGGCACGGCATGTTGAGCCTTTGGTTAATTCCTCTTCCTGGTGCGAAATGAGCATTAAATTTGCCCGTGCAGACACCTACAGCTAGTCTCTCATTTGTTCTCCCTATTCCTGTTAATCTTGCGCAGAAATTGCAAACTGTGCCCAACAGGAGGTTAAAGGCACTGACTCTCCAAGTGGGGAGAGTGTTCGTAAAGGGTCTGGAATGGTGAACCCGAGTAAAAGGGGACGAAAACTGAGATGCATTTGAAAACGTTTGCCAGTCACACGGTGCACCATACTGTGGGTTTCCCATGCATGTTTTAGCTGAAGGAAGAATCCCTTAAACTTGGAGAGTTGGGACCCATGGAATGGGTACCATGCTGTATGACTTCAAAGGGTCTGCATTTGCTCATCGAACCTCACCAATGCTATCAGCCCGAAGTGCCCAACCTTATGTCTCACTCAGCTCTGGGTGTAGATGTGGTAAATCCAGGTTGCATCACAAGCCCTGAATGAATTATTTAAGAATTGCTCTCTATTTCACTGTCCTTGGGTTTTGTTTGTGTAATTCATTTTGATAATGGGATTTATCGGATTTTCTCTGCTGAATTCATGCCGCTGTACACACGCTTCATTCTCTTACGGAGTCATATAAATCCATGGGTTTGAAGATTCTTACTACTCAGGTGTATTCCTAGGCGTTGAATATGGGGTGTTTAGTCCATTTCGTTGAGCAAGGGGTAGGTCTTGACTATTACATATTTGGCTTATGGAAAGGTATCTGTGCTAATTTCTATCTCTGGTTTTATGCAGCACCCCAACTCACCTTTCCCCTTAAACAAGCATAAGTTGGTTTCCTAAATTTGAGACCCTGTTCTGTTTTGTAATTCAGTTCATGTGTAGCCAAGTTTACATTCCGTGTATTAGTGATATCTTATGATGTTTCATTTTCTGTGTGACTTATTTCACTTAGAATCATCGTACCTGAATCCACTCATTATGCCGCGACGGGCCTGATGACATAGATTTCATTGCTGTGTGATATTCCACTGTACGTACGTACCACAACTTCTTTATCCATTTTTCACATTCTGGGATATTTAACTTGTACCGTAGACGAGGTTCTTGTAAACAGAGCCGCCAGAGACTTTTGGGTGGCTGTGTGTTTTTGATTTTAATTTTCCTAAGCTATAGGACCATAAGGGGAAGTGCCGTAGGCTCCGTTGCTTTGTTTTTTAGATGTTCCGGGAAACACCATACACTTCTCCAGAGTGGCTGTTGGCAATTTACATCCCGCCCATCAGCATAACAAGGCTCGCTGTTCTCCATGGCCTTGCTGCCTTTCTGGATTTTACACTTTTTTCAGATGGCCCTTTTGACCGGGGGGCAGTGAGACTTCATTGTAGTGCAGATTTCTTTAACATGCTTGCTTGGTTGGCCAAAAAGGGCGTATGCGTTTTTTCCTGAATATATTCAGGAAAAAACGCATACGCCCTTTTTGGCCAAGAGCATCATTGTCGACGTTCTGCCTCTTTTCCTATGCTTTAAATGCAATTCCCGTCTACCCCCTGAAATAGTTTTCCTGCAAATCTGTCCCGATTACAAGTCGTCTTCGCAGCCTTCCTT
Organism: Delphinapterus leucas; assembly: GCF_059928025.1. Taxonomy (NCBI): domain Eukaryota; kingdom Metazoa; phylum Chordata; class Mammalia; order Artiodactyla; family Monodontidae; genus Delphinapterus; species Delphinapterus leucas. Next base: position 6,788,439 of record NW_028322248.1, read on the forward strand.
CAATATATTTTTGGACGATAGCTGTCATTTATAACTCTGCAGGTTTGTGAGTTACAGTGCCCCTGAGCTCCTTTCTTCAACTCGCTATCTTGTGAGCTGGCGGCAAACCCACAGTATTGCTTCAGGCCCTAATCTGGTTCCGGCACGGCATGCTGAGCCTTTGGTTAATTCCTCTTCCTGGTGGGAAATGAGCGTTAAATTTGCCCGTGCAGACACCTAGAGCTAGTCTCTCATTGGTTCTCCCTATTCCTTTTCATCTTGCGCAGAAATTGCAAACTGTGCCCAACAGGAGGTTAAAGGCACTGACTCTCCAAGTGGGGAGAGTGTTCGTAAAGGGTCTGGAATGGTGAACCCGAGTAAAAGAGGACGAAAACTGAGATGCATTTGAAAACGTTTGTCGGTCACACGGTGCACCATACTGTGGGTTTCCCATGCATGTTTTAGCTGAAGGAAGAATCCCTTAAATCTGGAGAGGTGGGAACATGGAATGGGTACCATGCAGTATGACTTCAAAGGGTCTGCATTTGCTCATCGAACCTCACCAATGCTATCAGCCCAAAGTGCCCAACCTTATGTCTCACTCAGCTCTGGGTGTAGATGAGGTAAATCCAGGTTGCATCACAAGCCCTGAATGAATTATTTAAGAATTGCTCTCTATTTCACTGTCATTGTGTTTTGTTTTTGTAATTCATTTTGATAATGGGATTTATCGGATTTTCTCTGCTGCCTTCATGCAGCTGGACACACGCTTGATTCCCTTATGGAGACATATGAATCCATGGGTTTGAAAATTCTTTCTAGTCAGGTGTAATCCTAGGCGTTGAATATAGGGTGTTTAGCCCATTTCGTTGAGCAAGGGGTAGGATTTGTCTATTACATATTTGACGTATGGAATGGTATCTGTGCTAATTTCTAACTCTGGTTTTATGCAGCACCCCAACTCACCTTTCCCCTTAAGCAAACATAAGTTGGTTTTCTAAATTTCAGACCGTGTTCTGTTTTGTAATTCAGTTCATGTGTAGCCAAGATTACATTCCGTGTATTAGTGATATCTTATGATGTTTCATTTTCTGTGTGACTTATTTCACTTAGAATCATCGTACCTGAATCCACTCATTATGGCATGACGGGCCAGATGACATAGATTTCATTGGTGATTGATATTCCATTGTACGTACGTACCACAACTTCTTTATCCATGTTTCGCTTTCTGGGACATTTAGCTTGTACCGTAGACGAGGTTCTTGTAAACAGAGCCGTCTGAAACTTTGCGGTGGCTGTGTTTTTTTGATTTTAAGTTCCCTAAGCTATAGGACCATGAGTGTAAGTGCCGTAGGCTCCATTGCTTTGTTTTTTAGATGTTTCAGGAAACACCATACACTTCTCCAGAGTGGCTGTTGGCAATTTACATCCCACCCATCAGCATAACAAGGCTCCCTGTTCTCCAGGGCCTGTGCTGCATTTCTGGATTTTACACTTTTTTCAGATGGCCCTTTTGACCGGGGGGCAGTGAGACTTCATTGTAGTGCAGATTTCTTTAACATGCTTGCTTGGTTGACCAAAAAGTGCATATGCGTTTTTTCCTGAATATATCCAGGAAAAAACGCATACGCCCTTTTTGGCCAAGTGCATCATTGTCGACGTTCTGCCTCTTTTCCTATGCTTTAATTGCAATTCCAGTCTACCCCCTGAAATCGTTTTCCTGCAATTCTGCCCCGCTTTCAAGTCCTCTTCGCAGCCTTCCTTCAATATATTTTTGGACGATAGCTGTCATTTATAACTCTGCAGGTTTGTGAATTACAGTGCCCCTGAGCTCCATTCTTCAAATCGCTTTCTTTTGAGCTGGCCGCAAACACGCAAGATTGCTTCAGGCCCTAATCTGGTTCCGGCACGGCATGCTGAGCCTTTGGTTAATTCCTCTTCCTGGTGGGAAATGAGCGTTAAATTTGCCCCTGCAGACACCTACAGCTAGTCTCTCATTGGTTCTCCCTATTCCTGTTCATCTTGCGCAGAAATTGCAAACTGTGCCAAACAGCAGGTTAAAGGCACTGACTCTCCAAGTGGGGAGAGTTTTAGTAAAGGGTCTGGAATTGTGGACCTGAGTAAAAGGGGACGAAAACTGAGATGCATTTGAAAACGTTTCCCGGTCACACGGTACACCATACTGTGGGTTTCCCATGCATGTTTTAGCTGAAGGAAGAATCGCTTAACCCTGGAGAGTTGGGACCCATGGAATGGGTACCATGCAGTATGACTTCAAATGGTCTGCATTTGCTCATCGAACCTCACCAATGCTATCAGCCCGAAGTGTCCAACCTTATGTCTCACTCAGCTCTGGGTGTAGATGAGGTAAATCCAGGTTGAATCACAAGCCCTGAATGAATTATTTTAGAATTGCTCTCTATTTCACTGTCATTGTGTTTTGTTTTTGTAATTCATTTTGATAATGGGATTTATCGGATTTTCTCTGCTGCCTTCATGCAGCTGTACACACGCTTGATTCTCTTATGGAGACATATAAATCCATGGGTTTGAAGATTCTTTCTAGTCAGGTGTATTCCTAGGCGTTGAATATAGGGTGTTTAGCCCATTTCGTTGAGCAAGGTGTAGGTCTTGACTATTACATATTTGACGTATGGAATTGTATCTGTGCTAATTTCTAACTCTGGTTTTATGCAGCACCCCAACTCACCTTTCCCCTTAAGCAAACATAAGTTGGTTTTCTAAATTTGAGACCCTGTTCAGTTTTGTAATTCAGTTCATGTGTAGCCAAGATTACATTCGGTGTATTAGTGATATCTTATGATGTTTCATTTTCTGTGTGACTTATTTCACTTAGAATCATCGTACCTGAATCCACTCATTATGCCACGACGGGCCAGATGACATAGATTTCATTGGTGAGTGATATTCCATTGTACGTACGTACCACGACTTCTTTATCCATTTTTCGCTTTCTGGGATATTTAACTTGTACCGTAGACGAGGTTCTTGTAAACAGAGCCGTCTGAAACTTTGGGGTGGCTGTGTGTTTTTGATTTTAATTTCCCTAAGCTATAGGACCATAAGTGGACGTGCCGTAGGCTCCGTTGCTTTGTTTTTTAGGTGTTTCAGGAAACATCATACACTTCTCCAGAGTGGCTCTTGGCAATTTACATCCCACCCATCAGCATAACAAGGCTCCCTGTTCTCCATGGCCTGTGCTGCATTTCTGGATTTTACACTTTTTTCAGATGGCCCTTTTGACCGGGGGGCAGTGAGAGTTCATTGTAGTGCAGATTTCTTTAACATGCTTGCTTGGGTGGCCAAAAGGGCGTATACGTTTTTCCCTGAATATATTCAGGAAAAAACGCATACGCGCTTTTTGGCCAAGTGCATCATTGTCGATGTTCTGCCTCTTTTCCTATGCTTTAAATGCAATTCCAGTCTACCCCCTGAAATCGTTTTCCTGCAATTCTGCCCCGCTTTCAAGTCCTCTTCGCAGCCTTCCTTCAATATATTTTTGGACGATAGCTGTCATTTATAACTCTGCAGGTTTGTGAATTACAGTGCCCCTGAGATCCTTTCTTCAAATCGCTTTCTTGTGAGCTGGCCGCAAACCCGCATGATTGCTTCAGGCCCTAATCTGGTTCCGGCACGGCATGCTGAGCCTTTGGTTAATTCCTCTTCCTGGTGGGAAATGAACGTTAAATTTGCCCCTGCAGACACCTACAGCTAGTCTCTCATTGGTTCTCCCTATTCCTGTTCATCTTGCACAGAAATTGCAAACTGTGCCAAGCAGGAGGTTAAAGGCACTGACTCTCCAAGTGGGGAGAGTGTTAGTAAAGGGCCTGGAGTTGTGAACCCGAGTAAAAGGGGACAAAAACTGAGATGCATTTGAAAACGTTTCCCGGTCACACGGTGCAGCATACTGTGGGTTTCCCATGCATGTTTTAGCTGAAGGAAGAATCGGTTAAACCTGGAGAGTTGGGACCCATGGAATGGGTACCATGCAGTATGACTTCAAATGGTCTGCATTTGCTCATCGAACCTCACCAATGCTATCAGCCCGAAGTGTCCAACCTTATGTCTCACTCAGCTCTGGGTGTAGATGAGGTAAATCCAGGTTGCATCACAAGCCCTGAATGAATTATTTAAGAATTGCTCTCTATTTCACTGTCATTGTGTTTTGTTTTTGTAATTCATTTTGATAATGGGATTTATCGGATTTTCTCTGCTGCCTTCATGCAGCTGGACACACGCTTGATTCCCTTATGGAGACATATGAATCCATGGGTTTGAAAATTCTTTCTAGTCAGGTGTAATCCTAGGCGTTGAATATAGGGTGTTTAGCCCATTTCGTTGAGCAAGGGGTAGGTTTTGGCTATTACATATTTGACGTATGGAGTGGTATCTGTGTTAATTTCTATCTCTGGTTTTATGCAGCACCCCAACTCACCTTTCCCCTTAAGCAAACATAAGTTGGTTTTCTAAATTTCAGACCGTGTTCTGTTTTGTAATTCAGTTCATGTGTAGCCAAGATTACATTCCGTGTATTAGTGATAACTTATGATGTTTCATTTTCTGTGTGACTTATTTCACTTAGAATCATCGTACCTGAATCCACTCATTATGGCATGACGGGCCAGATGACATAGATTTCATTGGTGATTGATATTCCATTGTACGTACGTACCACAACTTCTTTATCCATGTTTCGCTTTCTGGGACATTTAGCTTGTACCGTAGACGAGGTTCTTGTAAACAGAGCCGTCTGAAACTTTGCGGTGGCTGTGTTTTTTTGATTTTAAGTTCCCTAAGCTATAGGACCATGAGTGTAAGTGCCGTAGGCTCCATTGCTTTGTTGTTTAGATGTTTCAGGAAACACCATACACTTCTCCAGAGTGGCTGTTGGCAATTTACATCCCACCCATCAGCATAACAAGGCTCCCTGTTCTCCAGGGCCTGTTCTGCATTTCTGGATTTTACACTTTTTTCAGATGGCCCTTTTGACCGGGGGGCAGTGAGACTTCATTGTAGTGCAGATTTCTTTAACATGCTTGCTTGGTTGACCAAAAGTGCATATGCGTTTTTTCCTGAATATATTCAGGAAAAAACGCATACGCGCTTTTTGGCCAAGTGCATCATTGTCGACGTTCTGCCTCTTTTCCTATGCTTTAATTGCAATTCCAGTCTACCCCCTGAAATCGTTTTCCTGCAATTCTGCCCCGCTTTCAAGTCCTCTTCGCAGCCTTCCTTCAATATATTTTTGGACGATAGCTGTCATTTATAACTCTGCAGGTTTGTGAATTACAGTGCCCCTGAGCTCCATTCTTCAAATCGCTTTCTTTTGAGCTGGCCGCAAACACGCAAGATTGCTTCAGGCCCTAATCTGGTTCCGGCACGGCATGCTGAGCCTTTGGTTAATTCCTCTTCCTGGTGGGAAATGAGCGTTAAATTTGCCCCTGCAGACACCTACAGCTAGTCTCTCATTGGTTCTCCCTATTCCTGTTCATCTTGCGCAAAAATTGCAAACTGTGCCAAACAGGAGTTTAAAGGCACTGACTCTCCAAGTTGGGAGAGTGTTAGTAAAGGGTCTGGAGTTGTGAACCCAAGTAAAAGGGAACAAAAACTGAGATGCATTTGAAAACGTTTCCCGGTCACACGGTGCAGCATACTGTGGGTTTCCCATGCATGCTTTAGCTGAAGGAAGAATCGCTTAAACCTGGAGAGTTGGGACCCAATGAATGGGTACCATGCAGTATTACTTCAAATGGTCTGCATTTGCTCATCGAACCTCACCAATGCTATCAGCCCGAAGTGTCCAACCTTATGTCTCACTCAGCTCTGGGTGTAGATGAGGTAAATCCAGGTTGCATCACAAGCCCTGAATGAATTATTTAAGAATTGCTCTCTATTTCACTGTCATTGTGTTTTGTTTTTGTAATTCATTTTGATAATGGGATCTGTCGGATTTTCTCTGCTGCCTTCATGCAGCTGTACACACGCTTGATTCTCTTATGGAGACATATAAATCCATGGGTTTGAAAATTCTTTGTAGTAGGTGTTTCCTAGGCGTTGAATATAGGGGGTTTAGCCCATTTCGTTGAGCAAGGGGTAGGTCTTGACTATTACATATTTGACGTATGGAATGGTATCTGTGCTAATTTCTATCTCTGGTTTTATGCAGCACCCCAACTCACCTTTCCCCTTAAGCAAACATAAGTTGGTTTTCTAAATTTGAGACCCTGTTCTGTTTTGTAATTCAGTTCATGTGTAGCCAAGATTACATTCCGTGTATTAGTGATATCTTATGATGTTTCATTTTCTGTGTGACTTATTTCACTTAGAATCATCGTACCTGAATCCACTCATTATGCCACGACGGGCCAGATGATATACATTTCATTGGTGAGTGATATTCCATTGTACGTACGTACCACAACTTCTTTATCCATTTTTCGCTTTCTGGGATATTTAACTTGTACCGTAGACGAGTTTCTTGTAAACAGAGGCGTCTGAAACATTGGGATGGCTGTGTGGTTTTGATTTTAATTTCCCTAAGCTATAGGACCATAAGTGGAAGTGCCGTAGGCTCCGTTGCTTTGTTTTTTAGGTGTTTCAGTAAACACCATACACTTCTCCAGAGTGGCTGTTGGCAATTTACATCCCACCCATCAGCATAACAAGGCTCCCTCTTCTCCATGGCCTGTGCTGCATTTCTGGATTTTACACTTTTTTCAGATTGCCCTTTTGACCGGGGGGCAGTGAGACTTCATTGTAGTGCAGATTTCTTTAACATGCTTGCTTTGTTGGCCAAAAAGTGCGTATGCGTTTTTTCCTGAATATATTCAGGAAAAAACGCATACGCCCTTTTTGGCCAAGTGCATCATTGTCGACGTTCTGCCTCTTTTCCTATGCTTTAAATGCAATTCCAGTCTAACCCCTGAAATCGTTTTCCTGCAATTCTGCCCCGCTTTCAAGTCCTCTTCGCAGCCTTCCTTCAATATATTTTTGGACGATAGCTGTCATTTATAACTCTGCAGGTTTGTGAATTACAGTGCCCCTGAGCTCCTTTCTTCAAATCGCTTTCTTTTGAGCTGGCCGCAAACCCGCAGGATTCCTTCAGGCCCTAATCTGGTTCCGGCACAGCATGCTGAGCGTTTGGTTAATTCCTCTTCCTGGTGGGAAATGAGCGTTAAATTTGCCCCTGCAGACACCTACAGCTAGTCTCTCATTGGTTCTCCCTATTCCTGTTCATCTTGCGCAGAAATTGCAAACTGTGCCAAACAGCAGGTTAAAGGCACTGACTCTCCATGTGGGGAGAGTGTTAGTAAAGTGTCTGGAATTTTGAACCCGAGTAAAAGGGGACGAAAACTGAGATGCATTTGAAAACGTTTCCCGGTCACATGGTGCACCATACTGTGTGTTTCCCATGCATGTTTTAGCTGAAGGAAGAATCGCTTAAACCTGGAGATTTGGGACCCATGAAATGGGTACCATGCAGTATGACTTCAAATGGTCGGCATTTGCTCATCAAACCTCACCAATGCTATCAGCCCCGAAGTGTCCAACCTTATGTCTCTCTCAGCTCTGGGTGTAGATGAGGTAAATCCAGGTTGCATCACAAGCCCTGAATGAATTATTTAAGGATTGCTCTCTATTTCACTGTCATTGTGTTTTGTTTTTGTAATTCATTTTGATAATGGGATTTACGGATTTTCTCTGCTGCCTTCATGCAGCTGTACACACGCTTGATTCTCTTATGGAGACATATAAATCCATGGGTTTGAAGATTCTTTCTAGTCAGGTATATTCCTAGGCATTGAATATAGGGTGTTTAGCGCATTTCGTTGAGCAAGGCGTAGGTCTTGACTATTACATATTTGACGTATGCAATGGTATCTGTGCGAATTTCTATCTCTGGTTTTATGCAGCACCCCAACTCACCTTTCCCGTTAAGCAAACATAAGTTGGTTTTCTAAATTTGAGACCCTGTTCTGTTTTGTAATTCAGTTCATGTGTAGCCAAGATTACATTCCGTGTATTAGTGATATCTTATGATGTTTCATTTTCTGTGTGACTTATTTCACTTAGAATCATCGTACCTGAATCCACTCACTATGCCACGACGGGCCAGATGACATAGATTTCATTGGTGAGTGATATTCCATTGTACGTACGTACCACAACTTCTTTATCCATTTTTCGCTTTCTGGGATATTTAACTTGTACCGTAGACGAGGTTCTTGTAAACAGAGCCGTCTGAAACTTTGGGGTGGCTGTGTGGTTTTGATTTTAATTTCCCTAAGCTATTGGACCATAAGTGGAAGTGCCGTAGGCTCCGTCGCTTTGTTTTTAAGGTGTGTCAGGAAACACCATACACTTCTCCAGAGTGGCTGTTGGCAATTTACATCCCACCCATCAGCATAACAATGCTCCCTGTTCTCCATGGCCTGTGCTGCATTTCTGGATTTTACACTTTTTTCAGATGACCCTTTTGACAGGAGGGCAGTGAGACTTCATTGTAATGCAGATTTCTTTAACATGCTTGCTTGGTTGGCCAAAAAGGGCGTATGCGTTTTTTCCTGAATATATTCAGGAAAAAACGCATACGCCCTTTTTGGCCAAGGGCATCATTGTCAACATTCTGCCTCTTTTCCTATGCTTTAAATGCAATTCCCGTCTACCCCCTGAAATCGTTTTCCTGCAATTCTGCCATGCATAGAAGTTCTCTTCGCAGCCTTCCTTCAATATATTTTTGGACGATAGCTGTCATTTATAACTCTGCAGGTTTGTGAATTACAGTGCCCCTGAGCTCTTTTCTTCAAATCGCTTTCTTGTGAGCTGGCGGCAAACCCGCAGGAATGCTTTAGGCCCTAATCCGGTTCCGGCACGGCATGCTGAGCGTTTGGTTAATTCCTCTTCCTGGTTGGAAATGAGCGTTAAATTTGCCCGTGCAGACACCTACAGCTAGTCTCTCATTGGTTCTCCCTATTCCTGTTCATCTTGTGCAGAAATTGCAAACTGTGCCAAACAGCAGGTTAAAGGCACTGACTCTCCAAGTGGGGAGAGTTTTAGTAAAGGGTCTGGAATTGTGGACCTGAGTAAAAGGGGACGAAAACTGAGATGCATTTGAAAACGTTTCCCGGTCACACGGTACACCATACTGTGGGTTTCCCATGCATGTTTTAGCTGAAGGAAGAATCGCTTAACCCTGGAGAGTTGGGACCCATGGAATGGGAACCATGCAGTATGACTTCAAATGGTCTGCATTTGCTCATCGAACCTCACCAATGCTATCAGCCCGAAGTGTCCAACCTTATGTCTCACTCAGCTCTGGGTGTAGATGAGGTAAATCCAGGTTGCATCACAACCCCTGAATGAATTATTTTAGAATTGCTCTCTATTTCACTGTCATTGTGTTTTGTTTTTGTAATTCATTTTGATAATTGGATTTATCGGATTTTCTCTGCTGCCTTCATGCAGCTGTACACATGCTTGATTCTCTTATGGAGACATATAAATCCATGGGTTTGAAGATTCTTTCTAGTCAGGTGTATTCCTAGGCGTTGAATATAGTGTGTTTAGCCCATTTCGTTGAGCAAGGGGTAGGTCTTGACTATTACATATTTGACGTATGGAATGGTATCTGTGCTAATTTCTATCTCTGGTTTTATGCAGCACCCCAACTCAACTTTCCCCTTAAGCAAACATAAGTTGGTTTTCTAAATTTGAGACCCTGTTCTGTTTTGTAATTCAGTTCATGTGTAGCCAAGGTTACATTCCGTGTATTAGTGATATCTTATGATGTTTCATTTTCTGTGTGACTTATTTCACTTAGAATCATCGTACCTGAATCCACTCATTATGCCACGACGGACCAGATGACATAGATTTCATTGGTGAGTGATATTCCATTGTACGTACGTACCACAACTTCTTTATCAATTTTTCGCTTTCTGGGATATTTAACTTGTACCGTAGACGAGGTTCTTGTAAACAGAGCCGTCTGAAACTTTGGGGTGGCTGTGTGGTTTTGATTTTAATTTCCCTAAGCTATAGGACCATAAGTGGAAGTGCCGTAGGCTCCGTTGCTTTGTTTTTTAGGTGTTTCAGGAAACACCATACACTTCTCCAGAGTGGCTCTTGGCAATTTACATCCCACCCATCAGCATAACAAGGCTCCCTGTTCTCCATGGCCTGTGCTGCATTTCTGGATTTTACACTTTTTTCAGATGGCCCTTTTGACTGGGGAGCAGTGAGAGTTCATTGTAGTGCAGATTTCTTTAACATGCTTGCTTGGGTGGCCAAAAGGGCGTATACGTTTTTCCCTGAGTATATTCAGGAAAAAACGCATACGCGCTTTTTGGCCAAGTGCATCATTGTCGATGTTCTTCCTCTTTTCCTATGCTTTAAATGCAATTCCAGTCTACCCCCTGAAATCGTTTTCCTGCAATTCTGCCCCGCTTTCAAGTCCTCTTCGCAGCCTTCCTTCAATATATTTTTGGACGATAGCTGTCATTTATAACTCTGCAGGTTTGTGAATTACAGTGCCCCTGAGATCCTTTCTTCAAATCGCTTTCTTGTGAGCTGGCCGCAAACCCGCATGATTGCTTCAGGCCCTAATCTGGTTCCGGCACGGCATGCTGAGCCTTTGGTTAATTCCTCTTCCTGGTGGGAAATGAGCGTTAAATTTGCCCCTGCAGACACCTACAGCTAGTCTCTCATTGGTTCTCCCTATTCCTGTTCATCTTGCACAGAAATTGCAAACTGTGCCAAGCAGGAGGTTAAAGGCACTGACTCTACAAGTGGGGAGAGTGTTAGTAAATGGTCTGGAATTGTGAACCCGAGTAAAAGGGGACAAAATCTGAGATGCATTTGAAAACGTTTCCCGGTCACACGGTGCAGCATACTGTGGGTTTCCCATGCATGTTTTAGCTGAAGGAAGAATCGGTTAAACCTGGAGAGTTGGAACCCATGGAATGGGTACCATGCAGTATGACTTCAAATGGTCTGCATTTGCTCATCGAACCTCACCAATGCTATCAGCCCGAAGTGTCCAACCTTATGTCTCACTCAGCTCTGGGTGTAGATGAGGTAAATCCACGTTGCATCACAAGCCCTGAATGAATTATTTAAGAATTGCTCTCTATTTCACTGTCATTGTGTTTTGTTTTTGTAATTCATTTTGATAATGGGATTTATCGGATTTTCTCTGCTGCCTTCATGCAGCTGGACACACGCTTGATTCCCTTATGGAGACATATGAATCCATGGGTTTGAAAATTCTTTCTAGTCAGGTGTAATCCTAGGCGTTGAATATAGGGTGTTTAGCCCATTTCGTTGAGCAAGGGGTAGGATTTGTCTATTACATATTTGACGTATGGAGTGGTATCTGTGTTAATTTCTATCTCTGGTTTTATGCAGCACCCCAACTCACCTTTCCCCTTAAGCAAACATAAGTTGGTTTTCTAAATTTCAGACCGTGTTCTGTTTTGTAATTCAGTTCATGTGTAGCCAAGATTACATTCCGTGTATTAGTGATATCTTATGATGTTTCATTTTCTGTGTGACTTATTTCACTTAGAATCATCGTACCTGAATCCACTCATTATGGCATGACGGGCCAGATGACATAGATTTCATTGGTGATTGATATTCCATTGTACGTACGTACCACAACTTCTTTATCCATGTTTCGCTTTCTGGGACATTTAGCTTGTACCGTAGACGAGGTTCTTGTAAACAGAGCCGTCTGAAACTTTGCGGTGGCTGTGTTTTTTTGATTTTAAGTTCCCTAAGCTATAGGACCATGAGTGTAAGTGCCGTAGGCTCCATTGCTTTGTTTTTTAGATGTTTCAGGAAACACCATACACTTCTCCAGAGTGGCTGTTGGCAATTTACATCCCACCCATCAGCATAACAAGGCTCCCTGTTCTCCAGGGCCTGTGCTGCATTTCTGGATTTTACACTTTTTTCAGATGGCCCTTTTGACCGGGGGGCAGTGAGACTTCATTGTAGTGCAGATTTCTTTAACATGCTTGCTTGGTTGACCAAAAAGTGCATATGCGTTTTTTCCTGAATATATCCAGGAAAAAACGCATACGCCCTTTTTGGCCAAGTGCATCATTGTCGACGTTCTGCCTCTTTTCCTATGCTTTAATTGCAATTCCAGTCTACCCCCTGAAATCGTTTTCCTGCAATTCTGCCCCGCTTTCAAGTCCTCTTCGCAGCCTTCCTTCAATATATTTTTGGACGATAGCTGTCATTTATAACTCTGCAGGTTTGTGAATTACAGTGCCCCTGAGCTCTTTTCTTCAAATCGCTTTCTTGTGAGCTGGCGGCAAACCCGCAGGAATGCTTTAGGCCCTAATCCGGTTCCGGCACGGCATGCTGAGCGTTTGGTTAATTCCTCTTCCTGGTTGGAAATGAGCGTTAAATTTGCCCGTGCAGACACCTACAGCTAGTCTCTCATTGGTTCTCCCTATTCCTGTTCATCTTGTGCAGAAATTGCAAACTGTGCCAAACAGCAGGTTAAAGGCACTGACTCTCCAAGTGGGGAGAGTTTTAGTAAAGGGTCTGGAATTGTGGACCTGAGTAAAAGGGGACGAAAACTGAGATGCATTTGAAAACGTTTCCCGGTCACACGGTACACCATACTGTGGGTTTCCCATGCATGTTTTAGCTGAAGGAAGAATCGCTTAACCCTGGAGAGTTGGGACCCATGGAATGGGAACCATGCAGTATGACTTCAAATGGTCTGCATTTGCTCATCGAACCTCACCAATGCTATCAGCCCGAAGTGTCCAACCTTATGTCTCACTTAGCTCTGGGTGTAGATGAGGTAAATCCAGGTTGCATCACAAGCCCTGAATGAATTATTTTAGAATTGCTCTCTATTTCACTGTCATTGTGTTTTGTTTTTGTAATTCATTTTGATAATTGGATTTATCGGATTTTCTCTGCTGCCTTCATGCAGCTGTACACACGCTTGATTCTCTTATGGAGACATATAAATCCATGGGTTTGAAGATTCTTTCTAGTCAGGTGTATTCCTAGGCGTTGAATATAGTGTGTTTAGCCCATTTCGTTGAGCAAGGGGTAGGTCTTGACTATTACATATTTGACGTATGGAATGGTATCTGTGCTAATTTCTATCTCTGGTTTTATGCAGCACCCCAACTCAACTTTCCCCTTAAGCAAACATAAGTTGGTTTTCTAAATTTGAGACCCTGTTCAGTTTTGTAATTCAGTTCATGTGTAGCCAAGGTTACATTCCGTGTATTAGTGATATCTTATGATGTTTCATTTTCTGTGTGACTTATTTAACTTAGAATCATCGTACCTGAATCCACTCATTATGCCACGACGGACCAGATGACATAGATTTCATTGGTGAGTGATATTCCATTGTACGTACGTACCACAACTTCTTTATCAATTTTTCGCTTTCTGGGATATTTAACTTGTACCGTAGACGAGGTTCTTGTAAACAGAGCCGTCTGAAACTTTGGGGTGGCTGTGTGGTTTTGATTTTAATTTCCCTAAGCTATAGGACCATAAGTGGAAGTGCCGTAGGCTCCGTTGCTTTGTTTTTTAGGTGTTTCAGGAAACACCATACACTTCTCCAGAGTGGCTCTTGGCAATTTACATCCCACCCATCAGCATAACAAGGCTCCCTGTTCTCCATGGCCTGTGCTGCATTTCTGGATTTTACACTTTTTTCAGATGGCCCTTTTGACTGGGGAGCAGTGAGAGTTCATTGTAGTGCAGATTTCTTTAACATGCTTGCTTGGGTGGCCAAAAGGGCGTATACGTTTTTCCCTGAGTATATTCAGGAAAAAACGCATACGCGCTTTTTGGCCAAGTGCATCATTGTCGATGTTCTGCCTCTTTTCCTATGCTTTAAATGCAATTCCAGTCTACCCCCTGAAATCGTTTTCCTGCAATTCTGCCCCGCTTTCAAGTCCTCTTCGCAGCCTTCCTTCAATATATTTTTGGACGATAGCTGTCATTTATAACTCTGCAGGTTTGTGAATTACAGTGCCCCTGAGATCCTTTCTTCAAATCGCTTTCTTGTGAGCTGGCCGCAAACCCGCATGATTGCTTCAGGCCCTAATCTGGTTCCGGCACGGCATGCTGAGCCTTTGGTTAATTCCTCTTCCTGGTGGGAAATGAGCGTTAAATTTGCCCCTGCAGACACCTACAGCTAGTCTCTCATTGGTTCTCCCTATTCCTGTTCATCTTGCACAGAAATTGCAAACTGTGCCAAGCAGGAGGTTAAAGGCACTGACTCTACAAGTGGGGAGAGTGTTAGTAAAGGGTCTGGAATTGTGAACCCGAGTAAAAGGGGACAAAATCTGAGATGCATTTGAAAACGTTTCCCGGTCACACGGTGCAGCATACTGTGGGTTTCCCATGCATGTTTTAGCTGAAGGAAGAATCGGTTAAACCTGGAGAGTTGGGACCCATGGAATGGGTACCATGCAGTATGACTTCAAATGGTCTGCATTTGCTCATCGAACCTCACCAATGCTATCAGCCCGAAGTGTCCAACCTTATGTCTCACTCAGCTCTGGGTGTAGATGAGGTAAATCCACGTTGCATCACAAGCCCTGAATGAATTATTTAAGAATTGCTCTCTATTTCACTGTCATTGTGTTTTGTTTTTGTAATTCATTTTGATAATGGGATTTATCGGATTTTCTCTGCTGCCTTCATGCAGCTGGACACACGCTTGATTCCCTTATGGAGACATATGAATCCATGGGTTTGAAAATTCTTTCTAGTCAGGTGTAATCCTAGGCGTTGAATATAGGGTGTTTAGCCCATTTCGTTGAGCAAGGGGTAGGTCTTGACTATTACATATTTGACGTATGGAATGGTATCTGTGCTAATTTCTATCTCTGGTTTTATGCAGCACCCCAACTCACCTTTCCCCTTAAGCAAACATAAGTTGGTTTTCTAAATTTGAGACTCTGTTCTGTTTTGTAATTCAGTTCATGTGTAGCCAAGATTACATTCCGTGTATTAGTGATATCTTATGATGTTTCATTTTCTGTGTGACTTATTTCACTTAGAATCATCGTACCTGAATCCACTCATTATGCCACGACGGGCCAGATGATATACATTTCATTGGTGAGTGATATTCCATTGTACGTACGTACCACAACTTCTTTATCCATTTTTCGCTTTCTGGGATATTTAACTTGTACCGTAGACGAGTTTCTTGTAAACAGAGGCGTCTGAAACTTTGGGGTGGCTGTGTGGTTTTGATTTTAATTTCCCTAAGCTATAGGACCATAAGTGGAAGTGCCGTAGGCTCCGTTGCTTTGTTTTTTAGGTGTTTCAGTAAACACCATACACTTCTCCAGAGTGGCTGTTGGCAATTTACATCCCACCCATCAGCATAACAAGGCTCCCTGTTCTCCATGGCCTGTGCTGCATTTCTGGATTTTACACTTTTTTCAGATTGCCCTTTTGACCGGGGGGCAGTGAGACTTCATTGTATTGCAGATTTCTTTAACATGCTTGCTTTGTTGTCCAAAAAGTGGGTATGCGTTTTTTCCTGAATATATTCAGGAAAAAACGCATACGCGCTTTTTGGCCAAGTGCATCATTGTCGATGTTCTGCCTCTTTTCCTATGCTTTAAATGCAATTCCAGTCTACCCCCTGAAATCGTTTTCCTGCAATTCTGCCCCGCTTTCAAGTCCTCTTCGCAGCCTTCCTTCAATATATTTTTGGACGATAGCTGTCATTTATAACTCTGCAGGTTTGTGAATTACAGTGCCCCTGAGATCCTTTCTTCAAATCGCTTTCTTTTGAGCTGGCCGCAAACCCGCAGGATTCCTTCAGGCCCTAATCTGGTTCCGGCACAGCATGCTGAGCGTTTGGTTAATTCCTCTTCCTGGTGGGAAATGAGCGTTAAATTTGCCCCTGCAGACACCTACAGCTAGTCTCTCATTGGTTCTCCCTATTCCTGTTCATCTTGCGCAGAAATTGCAAAGTGTGCCAAACAGCAGGTTAAAGGCACTGACTCTCCAAGTGGGGAGAGATTTAGTAAAGTGTCTGGAATTTTGAACCCGAGTAAAAGGGGACGAAAACTGAGATGCATTTGAAAACGTTTCCCGGTCACATGGTGCACCATACTGTGGGTTTCCCATGCATGCTTTAGCTGAAGGAAGAATCGCTTAAACCTGGAGAGTTGGGACCCAATGAATGGGTACCATGCAGTATTACTTCAAATGGTCTGCATTTGCTCATCGAACCTCACCAATGCTATCAGCCCGAAGTGTCCAACCTTATGTCTCACTCAGCTCTGGGTGTAGATGAGGTAAATCCAGGTTGCATCACAAGCCCTGAATGAATTATTTAAGAATTGCTCTCTATTTCACTGTCATTGTGTTTTGTTTTTGTAATTCATTTTGATAATGGGATCTGTCGGATTTTCTCTGCTGCCTTCATGCAGCTGTACACACGCTTGATTCTCTTATGGAGACATATAAATCCATGGGTTTGAAAATTCTTTGTAGTCAGGTGTTTCCTAGGCGTTGAATATAGGGTGTTTAGCCCATTTCGTTGAGCAAGGGGTAGGTCTTGACTATTACATATTTGACGTATGGAATGGTATCTGTGCTAATTTCTATCTCTGGTTTTATGCAGCACCCCAACTCACCTTTCCCCTTAAGCAAACATAAGTTGGTTTTCTAAATTTGAGACCCTGTTCTGTTTTGTAATTCAGTTCATGTGTAGCCAAGATTACATTCCGTGTATTAGTGATATCTTATGATGTTTCATTTTCTGTGTGACTTATTTCACTTAGAATCATCGTACCTGAATCCACTAATTATGCCACGACGGGCCAGATGATATACATTTCATTGGTGAGTGATATTCCATTGTACGTACGTACCACAACTTCTTTATCCATTTTTCGCTTTCTGGGATATTTAACTTGTACCGTAGACGAGTTTCTTGTAAACAGAGGCGTCTGAAACTTTGGGATGGCTCTGTGGTTTTGATTTTAATTTCCCTAAGCTATAGGACCATAAGTGGAAGTGCCGTAGGTTCCGTTGCTTTGTTTTTTAGGTGTTTCAGTAAACACCATACACTTCTCCAGAGTGGCTGTTGGCAATTTACATCCCACCCATCAGCATAACAAGGCTCCCTGTTCTCCATGGCCTGTGCTGCATTTCTGGATTTTACACTTTTTTCAGATGGCCCTTTTGACCGGGGGGCAGTGAGACTTCATTGTAGTGCAGATTTCTTTAACATGCTTGCTTTGTTGGCCAAAAAGTGCGTATGCGTTTTTTCCTGAATATATTCAGGAAAAAACGCATACGCCCTTTTTGGCCAAGTGCATCATTGTCGACGTTCTGCCTCTTTTCCTATGCTTTAAATGCAATTCCAGTCTAACCCCTGAAATCGTTTTCCTGCAATTCTGCCCCGCTTTCAAGTCCTCTTCGCAGCCTTCCTTCAATATATTTTTGGACGATAGCTGTCATTTATAAATCTGCAGGTTTGTGAATTACAGTGCCCCTGAGCTCCTTTCTTCAAATCGCTTTCTTTTGAGCTGGCCGCAAACCCGCAGGATTCCTTCAGGCCCTAATCTGGTTCCGGCACAGCATGCTGAGCGTTTGGTTAATTTCTCTTCCTGGTGGGAAATGAGCGTTAAATTTGCCCCTGCAGACACCTACAGCTAGTCTCTCATTGGTTCTCCCTATTCCTGTTCATCTTGCGCAGAAATTGCAAACTGTGCCAAACAGCAGGTTAAAGGCACTGACTCTCCATGTGGGGAGAGTGTTAGTAAAGTGTCTGGAATTTTGAACCCGAGTAAAAGGGGACGAAAACTGAGATGCATTTGAAAACGTTTCCCGGTCACATGGTGCACCATACTGTGTGTTTCCCATGCATGTTTTAGCTGAAGGAAGAATCGCCTAAACCTGGAGAGTTGGGACCCATGGAATGGGTACCATGCAGTATGACTTCAAATGGTCGGCATTTGCTCATCAAACCTCACCAATGCTATCAGCCCCGAAGTGTCCAACCTTATGTCTCACTCAGCTCTGGGTGTAGATGAGGTAAATCCAGGTTGCATCACAAGCCCTGAATGAATTATTTAAGGATTGCTCTCTATTTCACTGTCAATGTGTTTTGTTTTTGTAATTCATTTTGATAATGGGATTTACGGATTTTCTCTGCTGCCTTCATGCAGCTGTACACACGCTTGATTCTCTTATGGAGACATATAAATCCATGGGTTTGAAGATTCTTTCTAGTCAGGTATATTCCTAGGCGTTGAATATAGGGTGTTTAGCGCATTTCGTTGAGCAAGGGGTAGGTCTTGACTATTACATATTTGACGTATGCAATGGTATCTGTGCGAATTTCTATCTCTGGTTTTATGCAGCACCCCAACTAACCTTTCCCGTTAAGCAAACATAAGTTGGTTTTCTAAATTTGAGACCCTGTTCTGTTTTGTAATTCAGTTCATGTGTAGCCAAGATTACATTCCGTGTATTAGTGATATCTTATGATGTTTCATTTTCTGTGTGACTTATTTCACTTAGAATCATCGTACCTGAATCCACTCACTATGCCACGACGGGCCAGATGACATAGATTTCATTGGTGAGTGATATTCCATTGTACGTACGTACCACAACTTCTTTATCCATTTTTCGCTTTCTGGGATATTTAACTTGTACCGTAGACGAGGTTCTTGTAAACAGAGCCGTCTGAAACTTTGGGGTGGCTGTGTGGTTTTGATTTTAATTTCCCTAAGCTATAGGACCATAAGTGGAAGTGCCGTAGGCTCCGTCGCTTTGTTTTTAAGGTGTGTCAGGAAACACCATACACTTCTCCAGAGTGGCTGTTGGCAATTTACATCCCACCCATCAGCATAACAATGCTCCCTGTTCTCCATGGCCTGTGCTGCATTTCTGGATTTTACACTTTTTTCAGATGACCCTTTTGACCGGAGGGCAGTGAGACTTCATTGTAATGCAGATTTCTTTAACATGCTTGCTTGGTTGGCCAAAAAGTGCGTATGCGTTTTTTCCTGAATATATTCAGGAAAAAACGCATACGCCCTTTTTGGCCAAGTGCATCATTGTCAACATTCTGCCTCTTTTCCTATGCTTTAAATGCATTTCCAGTCTACCCCCTGAAATCGTTTTCCTGAAATTCTGCCATGCATAGAAGTTCTCTTCGCAGGCTTCCTTCAATATATTTTTGGACGATAGCTGTCATTTATAACTCTGCAGGTTTGTGAATTACAGTGCCCCTGAGCTCTTTTCTTCAAATCGCTTTCTTGTGAGCTGGCGGCAAACCCGCAGGAATGCTTTAGGCCCTAATCCGGTTCGGGCACGGCATGCTGAGCGTTTGGTTAATTCCTCTTCCTGGTTGGAAATGAGCGTTAAATTTGCCCGTGCAGACACCTACAGCTAGTCTCTCATTGGTTCTCCCTATTCCTGTTCATCTTGCGCAGAAATTGCAAACTGTGCCAAACAGGAGGTTAAAGGCACTGACTGTCCAAGTGGGGAGAGTGTTAGTAAAGGTTCTGGAATTGTGAACCCGAGTAAAAGGGGACAAAAACTGAGATGAATTTGAAAACGTTTCCCGGTCACACGGTGCACCATATTGTGGGTTTCCCATGCATGTTTTAGCTGAAGGAAGAATCGCTTAAACCTGGAGAGTTGGGACCCATGGAATGGGTACCATGCAGTATGACTTCAAATGGTCTGCATTTGCTCATCGAACCTCACCAATGCTATCAGCCCGAAGTGTCCAACCTTATGTCTCACTCAGCTCTGGGTGTAGATGAGGTAAATCCAGGTTGAATCACAACCCCTGAATGAATTATTTAAGAATTGCTCTCTATTTCACTGTCATTGTGTTTTGTTTTTGTAATTCATTTTGATAATGGGATTTATCGGATTTTCTCTGCTGCCTTCATGCAGCTGTACACACGCTTGATTCTCCTATGGAGACATATAAATCCATGGGTTTGAAGATTCTTTCTAGTCAGGTGTATTCCTAGGCGTTGAATATAGGGTGTTTAGCCCATTTCGTTGAGCAAGGTGTAGGTCTTGACTATTACATATTTGACGTATGGAATGGTATCTGTGCTAATTTCTAACTCTGGTTTTATGCAGCACCCCAACTCACCTTTCCCCTTAAGCAAACATAAGTTGGTTTTCTAAATTTGAGACCCTGTTCAGTTTTGTAATTCAGTTCATGTGTAGCCAAGATTACATTCGGTGTATTAGTGATATCTTATGATGTTTCATTTTCTGTGTGACTTATTTCACTTAGAATCATCGTACCTGAATCCACTCATTATGCCACGACGGGCCAGATGACATAGATTTCATTGGTGAGTGATATTCCATTGTACGTACGTACCACAACTTCTTTATCCATTTTTCGCTTTCTGGGATATTTAACTTGTACCGTAGACGAGGTTCTTGTAAACAGAGCCGTCTGAAACTTTGGGGTGGCTGTGTGGTTTTGATTTTAATTTCCCTAAGCTATAGGACCATAAGTGGACGTGCCGTAGGCTCCGTTGCTTTGTTTTTTAGGTGTTTCAGGAAACACCATACACTTCTCCAGAGTGGCTCTTGGCAATTTACATCCCACCCATCAGCATAACAAGGCTCCCTGTTCTCCATGGCCTGTGCTGCATTTCTGGATTTTACACTTTTTTCAGATGGCCCTTTTTACTGGGGGGCAGTGAGAGTTCATTGTAGTGCAGATTTCTTTAACATGCTTGCTTGGGTGGCCAAAAGGGCGTATACGTTTTTCCCTGAGTATATTCAGGAAAAAACGCATACGCGCTTTTTGGCCAAGTGCATCATTGTCGATGTTCTGCCTCTTTTCCTATGCTTTAAATGCAATTCCAGTCTACCCCCTGAAATCGTTTTCCTGCAATTCTGCCCCGCTTTCAAGTCCTCTTCGCAGCCTTCCTTCAATATATTTTTGGACGATAGCTGTCATTTATAACTCTGCAGGTTTGTGAATTACAGTGCCCCTGAGATCCTTTCTTCAAATCGCTTTCTTGTGAGCTGGCCGCAAACCCGCATGATTGCTTCAGGCCCTAATCTGGTTCCGGCACGGCATGCTGAGCCTTTGGTTAATTCCTCTTCCTGGTGGGAAATGAGCGTTAAATTTGCCCCTGCAGACACCTACAGCTAGTCTCTCATTGGTTCTCCCTATTCCTGTTCATCTTGCACAGAAATTGCAAACTGTGCCAAGCAGGAGGTTAAAGGCACTGACTCTACAAGTGGGGAGAGTGTTAGTAAAGGGTCTGGAATTGTGAACCCGAGTAAAAGGGGACAAAATCTGAGATGCATTTGAAAACGTTTCCCGGTCACACGGTGCAGCATACTGTGGGTTTCCCATGCATGTTTTAGCTGAAGGAAGAATCGGTTAAACCTGGAGAGTTGGGACCCATGGAATGGGTACCATGCAGTATGACTTCAAATGGTCTGCATTTGCTCATCGAACCTCACCAATGCTATCAGCCCGAAGTGTCCAACCTTATGTCTCACTCAGCTCTGGGTGTAGATGAGGTAAATCCAGGTTGCATCACAAGCCCTGAATGAATTATTTAAGAATTGCTCTCTATTTCACTGTCATTGTGTTTTGTTTTTGTAATTCATTTTGATAATGGGAATTATCGGATTTTCTCTGCTGCCTTCATGCAGCTGGACACACGCTTGATTCCCTTATGGAGACATATGAATCCATGGGTTTGAAAATTCTTTCTAGTCAGGTGTAATCCTAGGCGTTGAATATAGGGTGTTTAGCCCATTTCGTTGAGCAAGGGGTAGGTTTTGGCTATTACATATTTGACGTATGGAGTGGTATATGTGTTAATTTCTATCTCTGGTTTTATGCAGCACCCCAACTCACCTTTCCCCTTAAGCAAACATAAGTTGGTTTTCTAAATTTCAGACCGTGTTCTGTTTTGTAATTCAGTTCATGTGTAGCCAAGATTACATTCCGTGTATTAGTGATATCTTATGATGTTTCATTTTCTGTGTGACTTATTTCACTTAGAATCATCGTACCTGAATCCACTCATTATGGCATGACGGGCCAGATGACATAGATTTCATTGGTGATTGATATTCCATTGTACGTACGTACCACAACTTCTTTATCCATGTTTCGCTTTCTGGGACATTTAGCTTGTACCGTAGACGAGGTTCTTGTAAACAGAGCCGTCTGAAACTTTGCGGTGGCTGTGTTTTTTTGATTTTAAGTTCCCTAAGCTATAGGACCATGAGTGTAAGTGCCGTAGGCTCCATTGCTTTGTTTTTTAGATGTTTCAGGAAACACCATACACTTCTCCAGAGTGGCTGTTGGCAATTTACATCCCACCCATCAGCATAACAAGGCTCCCTGTTCTCCAGGGCCTGTGCTGCATTTCTGGATTTTACACTTTTTTCAGATGGCCCTTTTGACCGGGGGGCAGTGAGACTTCATTGTAGTGCAGATTTCTTTAACATGCTTGCTTGGTTGACCAAAAAGTGCATATGCGTTTGTTCCTGA
Organism: Delphinapterus leucas; assembly: GCF_059928025.1. NCBI lineage: Eukaryota > Metazoa > Chordata > Mammalia > Artiodactyla > Monodontidae > Delphinapterus > Delphinapterus leucas. Next base: position 6,810,982 of record NW_028322248.1, read on the forward strand.
ATATATCCAGGAAAAAACGCATACGCCCTTTTTGGCCAAGTGCATCATTGTCGACGTTCTGCCTCTTTTCCTATGCTTTAATTGCAATTCCAGTCTACCCCCTGAAATCGTTTTCCTGCAATTCTGCCCCGCTTTCAAGTCCTCTTCGCAGCCTTCCTTCAATATATTTTTGGACGATAGCTGTCATTTATAACTCTGCAGGTTTGTGAATTACAGTGCCCCTGAGCTCCATTCTTCAAATCGCTTTCTTTTGAGCTGGCCGCAAACCCGCAGGATTCCTTCAGGCCCTAATCTGGTTCCGGCACAGCATGCTGAGCGTTTGGTTAATTTCTCTTCCTGGTGGGAAATGAGCGTTAAATTTGCCCCTGCAGACACCTACAGCTAGTCTCTCATTGGTTCTCCCTATTCCTGTTCATCTTGCGCAGAAATTGCAAACTGTGCCAAACAGGAGTTTAAAGGCACTGACTCTCCAAGTTGGGAGAGTGTTAGTGAAGGGTCTGGAGTTGTGAACCCAAGTAAAAGGGAACAAAAACTGAGATGCATTTGAAAACGTTTCCCGGTCACACGGTGCACCATACTGTGGGTTTCCCATGCATGCTTTAGGTTAAGGAAGAATCGCTTACACCTGGAGAGTTGGGACCCAATGAATGGGTACCATGCAGTATTACTTCAAATGGTCTGCATTTGCTCATCGAACCTCACCAATGCTATCAGCCCGAAGTGTCCAACCTTATGTCTCACTCAGCTCTGGGTGTAGATGAGGTAAATCCAGGTTGCATCAGAAGCCCTGAATGAATTATTTAAGAATTGCTCTCTATTTCACTGTCATTGTGTTTTGTTTTTGTAATTCATTTTGATAATGGGATCTGTCGGATTTTCTCTGCTGCCTTCATGCAGCTGTACACACGCTTGATTCTCTTATGGAGACATATAAATCCATGGGTTTGAAAATTCTTTGTAGTCAGGTGTTTCCTAGGCGTTGAATATAGGGGGTTTAGCCCATTTCGTTGAGCAAGGGGTAGGTCTTGACTATTACATATTTGACGTATGGAATGGTATCTGTGCTAATTTCTATCTCTGGTTTTATGTAGCACCCCAACTCACCTTTCCCCTTAAGCAAACATAAGTTGGTTTTCTAAATTTGAGACCCTGTTCTGTTTTGTAATTCAGTTCATGTGTAGCCAAGATTACATTCCGTGTATTAGTGATATCTTATGATGTTTCATTTTCTGTGTGACTTATTTCACTTAGAATCATCGTACCTGAATCCACTCACTATGCCACGACGGGCCAGATGACATAGATTTCATTGGTGAGTGATATTCCATTGTACGTACGTACCACAACTTCTTTATCCATTTTTCGCTTTCTGGGATATTTAACTTGTACCGTAGACGAGGTTCTTGTAAACAGAGCCGTCTGAAACTTTGGGGTGGCTGTGTGGTTTTGATTTTAATTTCCCTAAGCTATAGGACCATAAGTGGAAGTGCCGTAGGCTCCGTCGCTTTGTTTTTAAGGTGTTTCAGGAAACACCATACACTTCTCCAGAGTGGCTGTTGGCAATTTACATCCCACCCATCAGCATAACAATGCTCCCTGTTCTCCATGGCCTGTGCTGCATTTCTGGATTTTACACTTTTTTCAGATGACCCTTTTGACCGGAGGGCAGTGAGACTTCATTGTAATGCAGATTTCTTTAACATGCTTGCTTGGTTGGCCAAAAAGGGCGTATGCGTTTTTTCCTGAATATATTCAGGAAAAAACGCATACGCACTTTTTGGCCAAGTGCATCATTGTCGACATTCTGTCTCTTTTCCTATGCTTTAAATGCAATTCCAGTCTACCCCCTGAAATCGTTTTCCTGCAATTCTGCCATGCATAGAAGTTCTCTTCGCAGCCTTCCTTCAATATATTTTTGGACGATAGCTGTCATTTATAACTCTGCAGGTTTGTGAATTACAGTGCCCCTGAGCTCTTTTCTTCAAATCGCTTTCTTGTGAGCTGGCGGCAAACCCGCAGGAATGCTTTAGGCCCTAATCCGGTTCCGGCACGGCATGCTGAGCGTTTGGTTAATTCCTCTTCCTGGTTGGAAATGAGCGTTAAATTTGCCCGTGCAGACACCTACAGCTAGTCTCTCATTGGTTCTCCCTATTCCTGTTCATCTTGTGCAGAAATTGCAAACTGTGCCAAACAGCAGGTTAAAGGCACTGACTCTCCAAGTGGGGAGAGTTTTAGTAAAGGGTCTGGAATTGTGGACCTGAGTAAAAGGGGACGAAAACTGAGATGCATTTGAAAACGTTTCCCGGTCACACGGTACACCATACTGTGGGTTTCCCATGCATGTTTTAGCTGAAGGAAGAATCGCTTAACCCTGGAGAGTTGGGACCCATGGAATGGGTACCATGCAGTATGACTTCAAATGGTCTGCATTTGCTCATCGAACCTCACCAATGCTATCAGCCCGAAGTGTCCAACCTTATGTCTCACTCAGCTCTGGGTGTAGATGAGGTAAATCCAGGTTGAATCACAACCCCTGAATGAATTATTTAGGAATTGCTCTCTATTTCACTGTCATTGTGTTTTGTTTTTGTAATTCATTTTGATAATGGGATTTATCGGATTTTCTCTGCTGCCTTCATGCAGCTGTACACACGCTTGATTCTCTTATGGAGACATATAAATCCATGGGTTTGAAGATTCTTTCTAGTCAGGTGTATTCCTAGGCGTTGAATATAGTGTGTTTAGCCCATTTCGTTGAGCAAGGTGTAGGTCTTGACTATTACATATTTGACGTATGGAATTGTATCTGTGCTAATTTCTAACTCTGGTTTTATGCAGCACCCCAACTCACCTTTCCCCTTAAGCAAACATAAGTTGGTTTTCTAAATTTGAGACCCTGTTCAGTTTTGTAATTCAGTTCATGTGTAGCCAAGATTACATTCGGTGTATTAGTGATATCTTATGATGTTTCATTTTCTGTGTGACTTATTTCACTTAGAATCATCGTACCTGAATCCACTCATTATGCCACGACGGGCCAGATGACATAGATTTCATTGGTGAGTGATATTCCATTGTACGTACGTACCACAACTTCTTTATCCATTTTTCGCTTTCTGGGATATTTAACTTGTACCGTAGACGAGGTTCTTGTAAACAGAGCCGTCTGAAACTTTGGGGTGGCTGTGTGTTTTTGATTTTAATTTCCCTAAGCTATAGGACCATAAGTGGACGTGCCGTAGGCTCCGTTGCTTTGTTTTTTAGGTGTTTCTGGAAACACCATACACTTCTCCAGAGTGGCTCTTGGCAATTTACATCCCACCCATCAGCATAACAAGGCTCCCTGTTCTCCATGGCCTGTGCTGCATTTCTGGATTTTACACTTTTTTCAGATGGCCCTTTTGACCCGGGGGCAGTGAGAGTTCATTGTAGTGCAGATTTCTTTAACATGCTTGCTTGGGTAGCCAAAAGGGCGTATACGTTTTTCCCTGAATATATTCAGGAAAAAACGCATACGCGCTTTTTGGCCAAGTGCATCATTGTCGATGTTCTGCCTCTTTTCCTATGCTTTAAATGCAATTCCAGTCTACCCCCTGAAATCGTTTTCCTGCAATTCTGCCCCGCTTTCAAGTCCTCTTCGCTGCCTTCCTTCAATATATTTTTGGACGATAGCTGTCATTTATAACTCTGCAGGTTTGTGAATTACAGTGCCCCTGAGATCCTTTCTTCAAATCGCTTTCTTGTGAGCTGGCCGCAAACCCGCATGATTGCTTCAGGCCCTAATCTGGTTCCGGCACGGCATGCTGAGCCTTTGGTTAATTCCTCTTCCTGGTGGGAAATGAGCGTTAAATTTGCCCCTGCAGACACCTACAGCTAGTCTCTCATTGGTTCTCCCTATTCCTGTTCATCTTGCACAGAAATTGCAAACTGTGCCAAGCAGGAGGTTAAAGGCACTGACTCTACAAGTGGGGAGAGTGTTAGTAAAGGGCCTGGAGTTGTGAACCCGAGTAAAAGGGGACAAAAACTGAGATGCATTTGAAAACGTTTCCCGGTCACACGGTGCAGCATACTGTGGGTTTCCCATGCATGTTTTAGCTGAAGGAAGAATCGGTTAAACCTGGAGAGTTGGGACCCATGGAATGGGTACCATGCAGTATGACTTCAAATGGTCTGCATTTGCTCATCGAACCTCACCAATGCTATCAGCCCGAAGTGTCCAACCTTATGTCTCACTCAGCTCTGGGTGTAGATGAGGTAAATCCAGGTTGCATCACAAGCCCTGAATGAATTATTTAAGAATTGCTCTCTATTTCACTGTCATTGTGTTTTGTTTTTGTAATTCATTTTGATAATGGGATTTATCGGATTTTCTCTGCTGCCTTCATGCAGCTGGACACACGCTTGATTCTCTTATGGAGACATATAAATCCATGGGTTTGAAGATTCTTTCTAGTCAGGTGTATTCCTAGGCGTTGAATATAGTGTGTTTAGCCCATTTCGTTGAGCAAGGGGTAGGTCTTGACTATTACATATTTGACGTATGGAATGGTATCTGTGCTAATTTGTATCTCTGGTTTTATGCAGCACCCCAACTCACCTTTCCCCTTAAGCAAACATAAGTTGGTTTTCTAAATTTGAGACCCTGTTCAGTTTTGTAATTCAGTTCATGTGTAGCCAAGATTACATTCGGTGTATTAGTGATATCTTATGATGTTTCATTTTCTGTGTGACTTATTTCACTTAGAATCATCGTACCTGAATCCACTCATTATGCCACGACGGGCCAGATGACATAGATTTCATTGGTGAGTGATATTCCATTGTACGTACGTACCACAACTTCTTTATCCATTTTTCGCTTTCTGGGATATTTAACTTGTACCGTAGACGAGGTTCTTGTAAACAGAGCCGTCTGAAACTTTGGGGTGGCTGTGTGTTTTTGATTTTAATTTCCCTAAGCTATAGGACCATAAGTGGACGTGCCGTAGGCTCCGTTGCTTTGTTTTTTAGGTGTTTCTGGAAACACCATACACTTCTCCAGAGTGGCTCTTGGCAATTTACATCCCACCCATCAGCATAACAAGGCTCCCTGTTCTCCATGGCCTGTGCTGCATTTCTGGATTTTACACTTTTTTCAGATGGCCCTTTTGACCCGGGGGCAGTGAGAGTTCATTGTAGTGCAGATTTCTTTAACATGCTTGCTTGGGTGGCCAAAAGGGCGTATACGTTTTTCCCTGAATATATTCAGGAAAAAACGCATACGCGCTTTTTGGCCAAGTGCATCATTGTCGATGTTCTGCCTCTTTTCCTATGCTTTAAATGCAATTCCAGTCTACCCCCTGAAATCGTTTTCCTGCAATTCTGCCCCGCTTTCAAGTCCTCTTCGCTGCCTTCCTTCAATATATTTTTGGACGATAGCTGTCATTTATAACTCTGCAGGTTTGTGAATTACAGTGCCCCTGAGATCCTTTCTTCAAATCGCTTTCTTGTGAGCTGGCCGCAAACCCGCATGATTGCTTCAGGCCCTAATCTGGTTCCGGCACGGCATGCTGAGCCTTTGGTTAATTCCTCTTCCTGGTGGGAAATGAGCGTTAAATTTGCCCCTGCAGACACCTACAGCTAGTCTCTCATTGGTTCTCCCTATTCCTGTTCATCTTGCACAGAAATTGCAAACTGTGCCAAGCAGGAGGTTAAAGGCACTGACTCTACAAGTGGGGAGAGTGTTAGTAAAGGGCCTGGAGTTGTGAACCCGAGTAAAAGGGGACAAAAACTGAGATGCATTTGAAAACGTTTCCCGGTCACACGGTGCAGCATACTGTGGGTTTCCCATGCATGTTTTAGCTGAAGGAAGAATCGGTTAAACCTGGAGAGTTGGGACCCATGGAATGGGTACCATGCAGTATGACTTCAAATGGTCTGCATTTGCTCATCGAACCTCACCAATGCTATCAGCCTGAAGTGTCCAACCTTATGTCTCACTCAGCTCTGGGTGTAGATGAGGTAAATCCAGGTTGCATCACAAGCCCTGAATGAATTATTTAAGAATTGCTCTCTATTTCACTGTCATTGTGTTTTGTTTTTGTAATTCATTTTGATAATGGGATTTATCGGATTTTCTCTGCTGCCTTCATGCAGCTGGACACACGCTTGATTCTCTTATGGAGACATATAAATCCATGGGTTTGAAGATTCTTTCTAGTCAGGTGTATTCCTAGGCGTTGAATATAGTGTGTTTAGCCCATTTCGTTGAGCAAGGGGTAGGTCTTGACTATTACATATTTGACGTATGGAATGGTATCTGTGCTAATTTCTATCTCTGGTTTTATGCAGCACCCCAACTCACCTTTCCCCTTAAGCAAACATAAGTTGGTTTTCTAAATTTGAGACCCTGTTCTGTTTTGTAATTCAGTTCATGTGTAGCCAAGGTTACATTCCGTGTATTAGTGATATCTTATGATGTTTCATTTTCTGTGTGACTTATTTCACTTAGAATCATCGTACCTGAATCCACTCATTATGCCACGACGGACCAGATGACATAGATTTCATTGGTGAGTGATATTCCATTGTACGTACGTACCACAACTTCTTTATCCATTTTTCGCTTTCTGGGATATTTAACTTGTACCGTAGACGAGGTTCTTGTAAACAGAGCCGTCTGAAACTTTGGGGTGGCTGTGTGGTTTTGATTTTAATTTCCCTAAGCTATAGGACCATAAGTGGAAGTGCCGTAGGCTCCGTTGCTTTGTTTTTTAGGTGTTTCAGGAAACACCATACACTTCTCCAGAGTGGCTCTTGGCAATTAACATCCCACCCATCAGCATAACAAGGCTCCCTGTTCTCCATGGCCTGTGCTGCCTTTCTAGATTTTACACTTTTTTCAGATGGCCCTTTTGACCTGGGGGCAGTGAGACTTCATTTTAGTGCAGATTTCTTTAACATGCTTGCTTTGTTGACCTAAAAGCGCGTATGCGTTTAAAAACGCATATGCCCTTTTTGGCCAAGTGCATCATTGTCGATGTTCTGCCTCTTTTCCTATGCTTTAAATGCAATTCCAGTCTACGCCCTGAAATTATTTTCCTGCAATTCTGCCCCGCTTTCAAGTCCTCTTCGCAGCCTTCCTTCAATATATTTTTGGACGATAGCTGTCATTTATAACTCTGCAGGTTTGTGAATTACAGTGCCCCTGAGCTCCTTTCTTCAAATCGCTTTCTTGTGAGCTGGCTGCAAACCCGCAGGATTGCTTCAGGCCCTAATCTGGTTCTGGCACGGCATGCTGAGCCTTTGGTTAATTTCTCTTCCTGGTTGGAAATGAGCATTAAATTTGCCCGTGCAGACACCTACAGCTAGTCTCTCATTGCTTCTCCCTAATCCTGTTCATCTTGTGCAGAAATTGCAAACTATGCCAAACAGCAGGTTAAAGGCACTGACTCTCCATGTGGGGAGAGTGTTAGTAAAGGGTCTGGAATTTTGAACCCGAGTAAAAGGGGACGAAAACTGAGATGCATTTGAAAACGTTTCCCGGTCACACGGTGCACCATACTGTGGGTTTCCCATGAATGTTTTAGCTGAAGGAAGAATCGCTTAAACCTGGAGAGTTGGGACCCATGGAATGGGTACCATGCAGTATGACTTCAAATGGTTTGCATTTGCTCATCGAAACTCACCAATGCTATCAGCCCGAAGTGTCCAACCTTATGTCTCACTCTGCTCTGGGTGTAGATGAGGTAAATCCAGGTTGCATCACAAGCCCTGAATGAATTATTTAAGAATTGCTCTCTATTTCACTGTCCTTCTGTTTTGTTTTTGTAATTCATTTTGATAATGGGATTTATCGGATTTTCTCTGCTGCATTCATGCAGCTGTACACACGCTTGATTCTCTTATGGAGACATATAAATCCATGGGTTTGAAAATTCTTTCTAGTCAGGTGTATTCCTAGGCGTTGAATATAGGGTGTTTAGCCAATTTCGTTGAGAAAGGGGTAGGTCTTGACTATTAAATATTTGACGTATGGAATGGTATCTGTGCTAATTTCTATCTCTGGTTTTATGCAGCACCCCACTCACCTTTCCCCTTAAGCAAACATAAGTTGGTTTTCTTAATTTGAGACCCTGTTCTTTTTTGTAATTCAGTTCATGTGTAGCCAAGATTACATTCGGTGTATTAGTGATATCTTATGATGTTTCATTTTCTGTGTGACTTATTTCACTTAGAATCATTGTAACTGAATCCACTCATTATGCCAGGATGGGCCAGATGACATAGATTTCATTGGTGAGTGATATTCCATTGTACGTATGTACCACAACTTCTTTATCCATTTTTCGCTTTCTGGGATATTTAACGTGTACCGTAGATGAGGTTCTTGTAAACAGAGCCGTCTAAAACCTTGGGGTGGCTGTGTGTTTTTGATCTTAATTTCCCTAAGCTATAGGACCATAAGTGGAAGTGCCGTAGGCTCCGTTGCTTTGTTTTTTAGGTGTTTCAGGAAACACCATACACTTCTCCAGAGTGGCTCTTGGCAATTTACATCCCACCCACCAGCATAACAAGGCTCCCTGTTCTTCATGGCCTGTGCTGCATTTCTGGATTTTACACTTTTTTCAGATAGCCCTTTTGACCGGGGGGCAGTGAGACTTCATTGTAGTGCAGATTTCTTTAACATGCTTGTTTGGTTGGCCAAAAAGGGCGTATACGTTTTTTCCTGAATATATTCAGGAAAAAACGCATACGCCCTTTTTGGCCAAGTGCATCATTGTCGACGTTCTGCCTCTTTTCCTATGCTTTAAATGCAATTCCCGTCTACCCCCTGAAATCGTTTTCCTGCAATTCTGCCATGCATAGAAGTTCTCTTCGCAGCCTTCCTTCAATATATTTTTGGACGATAGCTGTCATTTATAACTCTGCATGTTTGTGAGTTTCAGTGCCCCTGAGCTCCTTTCTTCAAATCGCTTTCTTGTGAGCTGGCCGCAAACCCGCAGGATTGCTTCAGGCCCTAATCTGGTTCCGGCATGGCATGCTGAGCCTTAGGTTAATTCCTCTTCCTTGTGGGAAAAGAGCGTTAAATTTGCCTGTGCAGACAGCTACAGCTAGCCTCTCATTTGTTCTCCCTATTCCTGTTCATCTTGCGGTGAAATTGTAAACTGTGCCAAACAGCAGGTTAAAGGCACTGACTCTCCAAGTGAGGAGAATGTTAGTTAAGCGTCTGGAATGGTGAACCCGAGTATAAAGGGAGGAAAACTGAGATGCATTTGAAAACGTTTCCTAATCACATGGTGGACCATACTCTGGGTTTCCCATACATGATGTAGCGGAAGGAAGAATCCCTTAAACCTGGAGATTTGGGACCCATGGAATGGGTACCATGCAGTATGACCTCAAAGGGTCTGCATTTGCTCACTGAACCTCACCAATGCTATCAGAACGAAGTGTCCGGCCTTATGTCTCCCCATCTCTGGGTGTAGATGTGGTAAATCCAGGTTGCATCAGAAGCCCTGAGTGAATTATTTAAGAATTTCTCTCTATTTCACTGTCATTGTGTTGTGTTTTTGAAATTTATTTTGATAATGGGATTTATCAGATTTTCACTGCTGCGTTCAGGCCACTGAACACACGCTTGATTCTCTTACGGAGACATATAAATCCATGGGTTTTAAGATTCTTACTAGGCAGGTATATTCCTAGGCATTGAATATGGGGTGTTGAGTCCATTTCGTTGAGCAAGGAGTAGGTCATGTCTATTACATATTTGGCTTATGGAATGGTTTCTGTGCGAATTTATATCTGTTTTTATGCAGCACCCAAACTCACCTTTCCCAAAAAGCAAGCATAAGTTGGTTTCTAAATTGGAGACCCTGTTCTGTTTTGTAATTCAGTACATGTGTAGCCAAGTTTACATTCCGTGTATTAGTGATATCTTATGATGTTTGTTTTTCTGTGTGACCTATTTCACTTAGGATCATCGTACCTGAATCCACGCATTATGCCGCTATGGTCCTGATGACATAGATTTCATTGCTGAGTGATATTCCATTGTACGTACGTACCACAACTTCTTTATCCATTTTTCGCTCTCTGCGATATTTAACTTGTACCGTAGACGAGGTTCTTGTAAACAGAGCCGTTCCAAACGTTGGGGTGGCTGTGTGGTTTTTATTTTAATTTCCCTAACTATAGGACCATAAGCGAAAGTGCCATAGGCTGTGTTGCTTTGTTATTTATGTGTTTCAGGAAACACCATACACTTCTCCAGAGTGGCTGTTGGCAATTCACATCCCGCCCATCAGCATAACAATGCTCCCTGTTCTCCATGGCCTGTCCTACCCCTCTGGATTTTATACTTTTTTCAGATGGCCCTTTTGAGTGGGGGGCAGTGAGACTTCATTGTAGTGCAGATTTCTTTAACATGCTTGCTTGGTTGGCCAAAAAGGGCGTATGCGTATTTTCTTGAATATATTCAGAAAAATACGCATACGCCGTTTTAGGCCAAGTGCATCATTCTCGCCGTTCTGCCTCTTTCCTATGCTTTAAGTGCAATTCCAGTCTACCCCCTGAAATCGTTTTCCTGAATTTCTGCCCAACTTCCAAGTCCTCTTTGCAGCCTTCCTTCAATATATTTTTGGACGATAGCTGTCATTTATAACTCTGCAGGTTTGTGAATTACAGTGCCCTTGAGCCCCTTTCTTCAACTCGCTTTCCTGTGAGCTGGGCGCAAAACCGCAGGATTGCTTCAGGCCCTAATCTGGTTCCGGCACAGCATGCTGAACCTTTGGTTAATTCCTCTTCCTGGTGGGAAATGTGTGTTACATTTGCCCGTGCAGACACCTACAGCTGGTATCTCATTGGTTCTCACTTTTCCTATTCATCTTGCACAGAATTTGCAAACTGTGCCAAACAGGAGGTTAAAGGCACTGACTCTCCAAGTGGGGAGAGTGTTAGTAAACCGTGTGGAATGGTGAACCCGAGTACCAGGGGACGAAAACTGTGATGCATTTGAAAACGATTCCCACTCACAGGGAGGACGTTACTCTGGGTTTCCCATGCATGTTTTAACGGAAGGAAGAATCCCTTAATCCTGGAGAGTTGGGACCCATGGAATGGTACCATGCAGTATGACTTCATACGGTCTGCATTTGCTCACGGAACCTCACCAATGCTATCAGCCCGAAGTGTGCAGCGTTATGTTTCACCCAGCTCTGGGTGTAGATGTGGTAAATCCAGGTTGCATCACAAGCCCTGAATTAATTATTTAATAATTGCTCCCTATTTCACTCTCATTGTGTTCTGTATTTGAAATTTATTTTGATAATGGGATTTATCGGATTTTCACTGCTGCGTTTATGCTGCTGTACACACGTTGATTCTCTTACGGAGACATATAAATCCATGGGTTTTAAGATTCTTACTAGTCAGGTATATTCCTAGGCGTTGAATATGGAGTGTTGAGTCCATTTCGTTGAGCAGCGAGTAGCTCTTGACTATTACACATTTGGCTTATGGAACGGTATCTGTACTAATTTCAATCTCTGGTTTTATGCAGCATCCCAACTCACCTTTCCCCATTAGCAAGCATAAGTTGGGTTCCTAATTTCAGACCCTGTTCTGTTTTGTATTTCAGTTCATGTGTAGCCAAGTTTACATTCCGTGTATTAGTGATATCTTATATTGCTTTAAATGATATCCTATGTTGTGTGTCTTTTTCTTTTGAATTATGTGACTTCGAACGATCATACTTAACTCCTCTGGAGTTGTTACAACTGGCCGTATTTCTTTGATTTCCAGGCTGAGTAAAATTCCGGTCTACATAAGTACCACATCTCTATCCATTTTTTCCCTCCAGAGATATTTAAGTTATATCCTAGTCGAGGATCTTTTAAACTGAGAGGCGGTAAATATTGGGGTGCCTGAGTCCTCTCGATTTTTGTTTTTCCCAAGATATACGTCCATGAGTGCTAGTGCCCTGTGCCCTGTAGCTCATTTTTTAGATGCTTTAGTAAACACAATACACTTCTCCAGAGTGACCGTTGGCAATATACGTTTCCACTATAAGCCTCACAGGGCTCCCTTTTCTCCTTGCCCTGTCCTGCATTTCTGGTGTTTACACTTTATGAGGAAGGCTCTTCTGACTGATGCGAAGTGATATCTTTTGTAGTATTGATTTCCAGTGCCCACCTGTTTGGTTGGCTAAAAAAGTGTATGCCCTTTTCTTGAATATATACAGAAAAAAACGCATATACACTTTTTGGCCAACTGCAGTGTTGGCAATGTTCAACCCCTTTTCTTGTGCTTAATGGCGAGTCCTTTCTACCTCTTCCAATCCCTTTCCTGCCATTCTCCATTGCTTACAAGTCCTTTTCTCTGACTTTCCTCAAGACATTTTTCAGTGATAGATATTTTCAACTCTGCAGTTTCGTGAATTTTAGTGCCCCTGAGTTCCATTTTTCAAATTGTGTTTATGGGAACTGGCCACAAAGCAGTGGAATTTCCTCAAGCCCTATTCTGTTACCATGGGCAACCCTAACCTTTGGTCAATTCGTCTTCCTGATTGGAAATGAGAGTGACATGTGCCTGTCCGAACACCTAGGACTTGCCAGTCATTGTTCCTCCTCCTTCCGCTTCATCCTCTGGACAAATTCCAAACTGTATGCAACAGGATTTTGACAATGCTGACATCTCCAAGTGGGGAGACTGTTATTAAAGACGCTGGAGGGGTGAACCCTAGTACCAGGAGATGAGGAGATGAGATGCCTTTTCCAAACTCATCCTGGTCAGACGGTATACCATCCTCTGGGTGTGACAGGCAAGTTTTAGTTGTAGGAAGGGTCCCATTCATGTGAGGAGAACACCAGGGCTTTTTCAAAATCAGTGTCTCTCCACAACCCAAACTGGGGAATTTTTTAAGCTACGGCTACACATATGTTCATTAAGGGCCTTGGGAAGTAGGCAGAGTCCAAGCTTTAGATGATTGAAGTCTTCAGGGTCAGAAGCACTCACCACCGGCTTCCCTTAGGTTCCATTTTAACTGTCATTGATAGATGATGTCAATAAAAAATCTATTCTTTTTCAGATTATTTCCCCTTATAGGTTATTGCAAAATATTGAGTGTAGTTCCCTGTGCTATACAGTTGTTCCTTGTTGATGATCGATTTTATACATAGCAGTGTGTATGTGTTAATCCCAAACTGTTAATTTATCCCTCCTCCCAACTTTCCCCTTTGGTAATAATAAATTATAAGATTTTATACTTCTCAGAAATGGGGGAGCTGAAAGAGAGGTATCATTTTCAATGGAAAAGCATTTAAAAGAAGATTGAAGCTTTAACCATGATTATTAGATGTACATCCTTCGAAAGAAATCACTTCATTTCTCTAATATTGACCTGACAAATAAGACAAACCTTTTCACTGAACTTGCTTATAATAAAGTGATGGAAATATCAAATGGAAGTGTTAGAAACATCTTATTTTACCCGAGCCTTATACACTGTTCTATGTTAATTACAGTTTGGCTCAAACATCGGTTCATTGAAGTTACAATGTTCTCAATTTCTGTTACTGATCCTCCAGAGTGGACCCCAACAAGTGTCCCCCTGCCTGGTGTCATTGGAGCCAACAGATCGAGACTGAGTTTGGTTCAGAAGCAAAGGAAACTTTATATTTTGATCAGAGAATGGAGAGGTGAGAGCATGTGCTACCCTGTGGGCTGTGGGCTGGGCTGCTGTGTAGAGATCCTGTCAGAGTCAGTGGGAGGGAGTGGCGGAGCTCTCGAAGGCTCGGTTGGCTGCAGTTCAGGCTCTATATCACGGAGTCTGCACTGGGCCCCAGGAGCTGATGTGTCGACCCAGCCATTCTGCACTAGGAATTTTGGTCTGAAGTGCCGGGTGTGGAACCTCTGTATGCAGGACCCTAGGAGCACGTGAAATTAGACAAAGCACAAAGGATAAAAAAGGTTAGACTTTGTTTTATTGCACAGATTCTATTTTTATCTCCCAGGGATTTTTAAGGGGCTTTGCCTGGGACAACCCCCTCTTCTGCCTTTTGTCCCCTTCCTCATCCTTGGAGTGCTGAGGGTGCAGACCCTTCTTCTGTAGCTGCTGAGTGCTGAGTTAGGAGCCCTCATACCCGTGGGTGAGGGTCAGAACTTCTCCCCAGCAGCCTCCAGGTGACGTTGATTGTCCCCAGGCCTCCTGCCTCCCTGCTCGTCCGCCTGAGCACCAGTATTGGAAGTGTTATAGATTCTAATGACCTTTAAGGGTCCAGGAAGGAGATGTGCAGTGACGCTGTGAGGCCCAGTTTCACCCCGCCCCGCATTTGTTCGGCCACTTTAGGCTGACCGTTTCTGCCAGCCTAGATGCTCTGACCAGTAGTCTGCGCTTTCTTCAATTAGGCCCCTGAATTAACGTAAAAACAGCACCAGGTGTCAGGACCCTGTCCGCTCAACTCCCAGACAGTCCAGGGTCACTGGTGATGAAGGACCATGATGGCCACTGAGTCAACAGCCTTTTGAAGTAAACAGGAGTCCAGCCGGTCTTATTGGCCACCATTATCACAGTGTCCGTAGGCTTTTCTATGGTGACAGCGTGATATACGGTTCCCCCGCCAAGATTATTAGGTCCGCTCTGGGTGCAGTAAGTCCTGCAAGCAGTAGTCTACTCTTTTGGGACACACTCTTGTTGTTTTATGAGAGAAACTCCAGGTCAAGTGATGGTCACATGAGTCGTCATGGTGCCCCGTTCCCCCCGGTTATCTCTCTGGAGGTTGGAGCTGGAGGGCCTCCTCACTCGAGGTCAGTGTGCCCACGGAGCAAACCCTGCAACTTCAGGGCATGGTTGGGGGTTAGGATCACCACGTGGGGTCCTTTTCCCTTAGGAGGGAGGTGGCCTTTAGGGCTGCTGATTTCCAGGTTTTTAGATACCGCCAGTATCTTGGCCAGATGTGGCAGTGGGCCAAGCCCCTTGGTGACTGTAGTTTATCCTACCTGGATGGCATTCTTGCATTGTTCCATTTCAAGTGGTCCCAGTTTTTGCACTAATACTCCAATGGTGATTCACTTTTCACCAGGAATGTAAAGATCAAAGGGTTTAGCTAAATTAGGGAGTTCCAGGGCAAGGGTCTGAATTGACTGCTCTTTCCATTCTTGAAAGGCCACTTCTGGATTCTATTCAAAAGGATCATCATCTTTTCCTTTCAGTGTTTCATATAGAGGCCCAGCTAGTAGCCTGTAGTTAGGGATCCAGAAGCAGCAAACCCTGGCCTCCCCAGGAACCCCTAAGCTGTCTTCTAGTTTTAGATATGGGTAAGGCTGTAAATTGTTTCTTCCCTTTCCTGGGATGGGCTTCTCTGACCTTCTGTGAGAATGAAGCCCAGGCAGGTTGCCGTAGTCTGTGATATTTGAGCTTTTTCTTGGACAACTTGTATCCTTTATTGGCTTGGTAGTTCAGAGGTCTCCTTAGTAGGGCTGGTGATCAGAATGTCGTCTGCATATTGAAGGAGTGTTTCCTTTTCCAGTGGTAGAACTTTTAGGTCTTTAGCTGAGCTTTCCCCAAAGATGGTGTGGGAATTTTTGAACCCTTGGGGCAAGACGGCCCAGAAGTATTGTTTTAGTTGTATGTTGAGTCCTGCCACTCACAAGCCAAAATTTCTTGTGACTCTGACACTAATGGAATACAAAAGAAGGCATCATTGAAGACTAATACAGAATACCATGTCCTGGTGGTTGGTAGAATGACCAGCAGGGTGTAGGATTTAGGAACTACTGGAGGTATATCCTCAGTGGCTTCACTGACTGTCCTGACATCCTTTACCAGGACTCCAGCAGCCCATGGGACTCTCGAGATCAGGCCAGTCCCAGGATATGGAGATCACCTGCGCAGGTACCCTACCCCCACCCCAGCCCACGGGGCTCTCGTGGTCAGGCCCCTGCCAGGATACAGAGCTACCCTTGCAGTTACCGTGGCAGGGCTGGGCACACAGGAACCGTGCACATCGCCCTCATTGCAGAGCACTCCCAGCTCACCTGTCACTCAGATCTGACACAGAGCACCTCAGAGCAGGACTTGAACTAACAAACAGCAGCTCCGACAGGTCTGTGACCCTGGGCATCACTCTGTGTGGCCTCCCTCCACCTGGTCTTCCAGAGACTTCCACTGCACCCGGGGCACCAGGTCTCTGTCTCCACCCACCACCCACCCCTCCTCTCCCTGACTCCTGGGTTCCTCTCATTAGGAGAGGGTTTTCTTGAAGTTGTCTCACACTCATGGGCCAGATAATATAATTAGAAAACAAGCCAGAGCTGCAGCCCCTTGTCTATCCTGACTCTCAGGAGCCCACACCTGTTCCTTGGACCTGGCCGATTCAGAAATTTCCATTTTCGGCAACTGTGAGCCCCTGAGGGGTGATTATTGGCTGGCCTGGGAAGCCTGACCATGCCGGCCAGCCCTCCCCAGGTGTGCCTGTGTTGAGATCAATATAAACACCGCTCCAGGCAGCAAGAGCCCCTGCAGCTGTGCCTGACGCCATTTTCTCTGCCCAGTCAGCAGTCTCGGGGCTGGGCTGGTGGGACGGAGTGAGAGGCCACGGCTTTGTGGTTGGCCCAGTGTGAGTGGGGCTCTGCTGGACTTTCTGCAGAATTTGCCAAGATGCCACCTGCTAAAGAAGAGGACGTGTCACCCATACCTGCCGCTGGAATTTCTCCCTGGGCAGAGGTGAGGAAGGAAGAAAGCAGTGGGGGCTGGGACACCAGGGGTATCTCAGGCAGGGAAATGGAAAGCTTCCAGAAGAGTACCCAGGGCCAGGACCATCCTGGCTGGCCTGCAGGCACCAAGTCGGCTGGCATGCTGTCGCTCATGTGGCTCCATGGCCCTTCCTCTAGGCTTTCAAGTCCTTGTACATATTCAGGTGTTTTACCTGGGAAGGGTGGGAACATTTCAGCAGCAGCTGGCCTGGGTCTCGGCCCACGTTTACTCACAGATGCCTTGGCACGGTCCACCAGCTTTGCAATGAGGACGCTTGTTGCGTGGGGCCTGCTGGCTGAATGGGAGATGATTCCCCACCACTGACGAACTACAGAATTGTTTACAACTGGAGCAATGGCCTGATACGGTTTTCCTCTGTGTAACTTGTGGGTTCTGTTTTTTTTTCTTTTTTTCATTTTTGGTTCAAGGTAGATTTTATTCCTCTTTTTTGTATTTACAGATATAAACATGGAAATAATTTATTCATATAAATACATGTATGTGAAGGGAAGAATATTTTTTCTGTTTTAATTTTTTTAATTTTATTTTTTTAACTTTGAATTTTATTTTATTTTTTTATAAAGCAGGTTCTTTTTGGTTATCTCTTTTCTACATATAAATGTATACATGCCAATCCCAATATCTCAACTCCTCCCACCACCAACCCCAACAGCTTTCCCCCCTTGGTGTCCATACGTTTGTTGTCTACATCTGTTGCTGTATTTTTGCCTTGCAAAACGGTTCATCTGTACAATTTTTCTAGGTTCCACATATATGCATTAATATACAAGATTTGTTTTTCTCTTTCTGACTTACTTCACTCTGTATGACAGTCTCTAGATCCATCAACATCTCTACAAATGACCCAATTTCATTCCTTTATATGGCTTAGTAATATTCCATTTTATACTTGTACCACATCTTTATGCATTCGTCTGTCTGTGGGCAATTAGGTTGCTTCCATTACCTGGATATTGTAAATAGTGATGCAATGAACATTGCGGTGAATGTCTCTTTTTGATTTATGGTTTTGTCTGGGTATATGCCTAGTACTGGGATTGCTGTATCATATGGTAATTCTATTCTTAGTTTTATAAGAAACTCCATAATGTTCTCCACAGTGACTGTATCAATTTACATTCCCAACAATAGTGGAAGAGGGTTCCTTATCTCCACACCCATTCCAACATTTGTTGTTTGTAGATATTCTGATGATACCCGTTCTAACAGGTGTGAGGTGATACACCATGGAGGAGTCTATTTCGTTGAGCAAAGAGTAGGTCTTGTCTATTACATATTTAGCTTATGGAACGGTATGTGTGCTCATTTCAATCTCTGGTTTTATACAGCACCCTAACTCAACTTTCCCCTTAAGGAAGCATAAGTTTTTTATCTAAATGTGAGACTCTGTTCGGTTTTGTAATTTAGTTTATGTGTAGCCAAGTTTACACTCCCTCTATTAGTGATATCTTATGATAATTATCTTTCTGTGTGTGACATATTTCTCTTAGAATCATCATACCTAAATCCACTCAATTTGCTGCTACAGGCCTGATGACATTGATTTCATTGCTGAGTGATATTCCGTTGTACGTAGGTAGCACAACTTCTTTATCCATTTTTTTCTTTCTGGGATATTTAATTTGTACTGGACTCGAGGTTCTTGTAAACACAGCAGCCCTAAATTTTGTGTTGGCTGTGTCTTGTTGATTTTAATTTTCCTAAGCTATAGGGCCAAAAGTGGAAGTGCCCTAGGCTCTGTAGCTTTGTTTTTCAGATGTTTCAGGATACACCATAAACATCTCCAGAGTGTCTGTTGGCAGTTTACATCCCACCCATCAGCATAACAAGGCTCCCTGTTCTCCATGGCCTGTCCTGTGTTTCTGGTTTTTACACTTTTTTCAGATGGCCCTTTTGACGAATGGGAAATGAGACTTCATTGTAGTGCGGATTTCCATTGCTGGAGTGCTTGGTTGGCAAAAAAGGGCATATGCGTTTTTTCTGAATATATTCAGGAAAAAAATGTATACGCGCTTTTTGTCCAAGTGCATCACTGTCAAAGATCTGCCGCTTTTCACATGCTTTAAATGCAATTCCAATCTACCTCCTGATATATGATTCCTGCAATTCTGCCTCGTTTTCAAGTCCTCTTTGCAGACTTACTTCAATATATTTTTGCCAATAGCTGTCATTTATAACTCTGCAGGTTTGTGAATTACAGCGCCCATGATTTGCTTTCTTAACTCGCTTCCTTGAAAGCTGGCCACAAAACCGCAGGTTTGCTTCAGGCCGTAATCAGGGTGTGGCACGGCACTCTGAGCCTTTGGTTAATTCCTCTTCCTGGTGGGAAATTAGAGTTAAATGTGCCTCTCCAGACACCTGCCTCACTCCCAGCCCCTTGGTGATGTGTGTCCTCTGGTTTGAGACCACATGTGATGGGTTCCTCATCTTTTGATGATGTGGCCCCACTGGTGTGAGGACACTCCTGCCTGCTTCCCATCCCCTTGGTGATGTGGTCCCTCCGGCGAGAGTCTGATCCTGGTTGGGTTCCTCACACTTCTGTGAGGTGGACCCTCTTCTCTGAGGTCATTTTTGCCTGGGTGGCACACCCCGCCTTGGTGACGTCGGCCCTCTGGTGGCAGTTGGAGCCTGCTGGGAGCCTCCTTCCCTCGGTGATGAGGCCCTCTGGCATCAGGCCCTAACTGCTGGGTTCACACATTTTCTGATACGTGCTAAGTGGTGCGAGGGCACTCCTGCCAGGTTCCCATCCCCATGGGCATGTGGGCCTTTTGCTCTAAGTCCCAACACCTGTGTTGTTCACCGTTTCATGATGTTGGCTCTCTGGTGTTAGTTCACTCAGGCCTAGATCCCATAGACTCTGTGCTCTGAGCCGCCTGCTGGGAGGTTCCAACTGCTGGATTCCTTACCTTTTCTATTCTTTGGGTCCTGTGTTTTCATGCTCCTCCTTCCTAACTCACTCCCAGCCCCTTTTTGATGTAGGTCCTCTGGTTTGAGGCCACCTGTGCTGGTTTCCTCACCTTTATTGATGTGGTCCCACTGGTGTGAGGACACTCCTGCCTGGTTCCCACCCCCTTGGTGATGGGGGCCCTCTGGTGAGAGTCTGATCCTGACTGTATTCCTCACACTTCTGGGAGGTGGGCCCTCTGCTGTGAGGTCACTCCTTCCTGGCTGTCACACGTCACCTTGGAGATGTGCGCCCTCAGTTGGGAGTTGGTGCCTGCTGGGAGTCTCCTCCCCTCGGTAATGAGGACCCTCTGGCATCAGGCCCTAACTCATGGGCTCCCAAAATTTTCTGATGTGTGGCCTGTCGTGCGAGTACACTCCTGCCAGCGTCCCATCCCCATGGGGATGTGGGCTTTCTGCTCTGAGGTCCCAACAGCTGGGTTGCTCACAGTGTCAGAATGTGGGCCGTCTACTGTGAGTTCACTCCGGCATGGATCCCATAGCCTCGGTGCTCTGGGCCACCTGCTTGGAGCTTCCAACTGCGGGGTTCCTCACCTTTTTTATTCTATGTGCCCTCTGTTGTGAGTCTCCTCCTGCATGCCTCACTCCCAGCCCTTTCATGATGTGTGTCCCCTTGTTTGAGGCCACATATGCTGTGTTCCTCACCTTTCGCTGATGTGGCCCCACTGGTGTGAGGACACTCCTGCCTGGTTTCCATCCCCTTGGTGATGTGGGCCCTCTGGTTAGAGTCTGATCCTGGTTGGGTTCCTCACACTTCTGTGAGGTGGGCCCTCTGCTGTGAGGTAACTCCTGCCTGGCTTTCTCCCGTTGCCTTGGTGACGTCGGCCCTCTGGTGGCATTTGGAGCCTGCTGGTAGCCTCCTCTCCTCGGTGATGAGGGCCCTCTGGCGTCAGGCCCTAACTGCTGGGTTCCCACATTTTCTGATATGTTCTAAGTTGTGCGAGGACACTCCTGCGAGGTTCCCATCCCCATGGGGATGTGGGCCTTCTGCTTTGAGGTCCCACCGGCTGGGTTGCTCACAATTTCATGATGTGGGCACTCTGCTGTGAGTTCACTGTGGCCTGGATCCCATAGACTCCGTGCTCTTGGCCACCTGCTGGGAGGTTCAAACTGCTGGATTCCTCACATTTTTTATTCTGTGGGCCCTGTGTTGTTAGGCTACTCCTGCCTGCCTCACTCGGAGCACCTTGGAAATGTGGGTCCTCTGGTTTAGGCCACATGTGCTGGGTTCCTCACCTTTCTATAATGTGGCCCCACTGGTGTGAGGACACTCCTGCCTTGTTCCGATCCCCTTGGTGATGTGGGTTCTCTGGTGAGAGCCTTATCCTGGCTGGGTTCCTCACCCTTCTGTGAGGTAGGCCCTCTGCTGTGAGGTCACTCCTGCCTGACTGGCACACGTCACCTTGGCGACATGGGCCCTCAGTTGGGAGTTGGTGCCTGCTGGGAGTCTCCTCCCCTCCGTAATGAGGGACCTCTGGCATCAGGCCCTAACTCCTGAGCTCCCAAAATTTTCTGATGTGCACCCTGTGGTGCGAGTACACTCCTGCCAGGTTCCCAACCCCATGGGAATGTGGGCCTTCTGCTCTGAGGTCCCAACGGTGGGTTGCTCAGTTTCATGATGAGGGCCCTCTGGTGTGAGTTCACTCCGGCCTGGATCCCATAGCCTCGCTGCTGCTGGCCGACTGCAGGGAGGTTCCAACTGTGGGATTCCTCACCTTTTTTCTTCTATGGGCCCTCTGTTTTGAGACTCCTCCTGCCTGCTTCACTCCAGGCCCCATGGTGATGTGTGTCCTCTGGTTTCAGGCTACGTGTGCTGGGTCCCTCACCTTACAATTATGTGGCCCCACTGGTGTGAGGACACTCCTGCCTGGTTCCTATCCCCTTGGTGATGTGGGTCCTCTGGTGAGAGTGTGATCCTGGCTGGGTTCCTCACCATTCTGTGAGGTGGGCCATCTGCTGTGAGGTCACTCCTGCCTGGCTGGCACACCCCGCCTTTGCAACGTCGGCCCTCTTGTGTCAGTTGGAGCCTGCTGGGAGCCTCCTCCCCTCCGTGATGAGGGCCCTCTGGCGTCAGGCCCTAACTGCTGGTTCCCACATTTTCTGATACGTGCTAAGTGGTGTGAGGACACTCGTGCCATGTTCCCAACCCCATGGGAATGTGGGCCTTCTGTTCTGAGGTCCCAACGGCTGGGTTGCTCACAGTTTCATGATGTGGGCCCACTGCTGTGAGTTCACTGCGGCCTGGATCGCATAGACTCGGTGCTCTGTGCCACCTGCTGGGAGGTTCACACTGCAGGATTCCTCAGCTGTTTTATTCTATTGGCCCTGTGTTGTGAGGCTACTCCTGCCTGACTCGATCCGAGACCCATGGTGATGTGGGTCCTCTGGTTTGAGACAACATGTGTTGGGTACCTCAACTTTCGATGATGTGGCGCCACGGGTGTGAGGACACTCCTGCCTGGTTCCCAGACCCTAGCTGATGTGGGCACTCTGGTGAGAGTCTGCTCCTGGCTGGGTACCTTACCCTTCTGTGAGGTGGGCCCTCTGATGTGAGGTAACTCCTGCCTGGTTGGCTCACATCGCCTTGGCGACGTGGAGCCTCTGTTGGCCACTGAAGCATGCTGGGCCTCCTACCCTCTTGAATGACGGCCCTGGAAAAATCACATATGCCATTTTGACCAAGGGAATCATTGTCGAGGTTCTGCCTCTTTTACTATGCTTTCAAAGGACTTCCCGTTTACCTCCTGAAATCGTATTCCTGGAATTCTACCCCACTTTCAAGTCCTCTTCGCAGCCTTCCTTCAAATATTTTTGGACGATAGCTGTCATTTATAACTCTGCAGATTTGTGAATGGCAGTGGCCCTGAGCTCTTTTCTTCAACTCGCTTTCTTGTGAGCTGGCCGCAAAACCACTGGATTGCTTCAGGCCCTAATCTGGTTCTGGCACGGCATGCTGAGCCTTTGGCTATTTCTTCTTCCTAGTGGTAAAGGAGCGTTAAATTTGCCCATGCAGATACCTACAGCTAGTCTCTCATTGGTTCTCCCTATTCCTGTTCATCTTGCGCAGAAATTGCAAACTGTGCCAAACAGGAGGTTAAAGGCACTGACTCTCCAAGCTGGGAGAGTGTTAGAAAAGGTTCTGGAATGGTGAACCCGAGTACCAGGGGACGAAAACTGAGATGCATTTAAAAATGTTTACCAGTCACACGGTGGGCCATACTCTGGGTTTCCCATGCATGTTTTAGCTGAAGGAAGAATCCCTTAAACCTGGAGAGCTGGGACCCATGGAATGAGTACCATGCAGTATGACTTCAAAGGGTCTGCGTTTGCTCACCGAACCTCACAAATGCTATCAGCCCGAAGTGTCCGGCCTTATGTCTCACCAAGCTCTTGGTGTAGATGTGGTAAATCCAGGTTGCATCACAAGCCCTGAATGAATTATTTAAGAATTGCTCTCTATTTCACTGTCATTGTGTTTTGTTTTTGTAATTTATTTTGATAACTGGATTTATCGGATTTTCACTACTGCATTAATGCCGCTGTACACACACTTGATTCTCTTACGTAGACATATAAATCCATGGGTTTTAAGATTCTTACTAGTCAGGTATATTCCTAGGCGTGGAATATGTGGTGTTGTGTCCATTTCGTTGAGCAAGGAGTAGGCCTTGACTCTAATATATTTGGTTTATGGAAGGGTATCTGTGGTAATTTCAATCTCTGGTTTTATGCAGCACCCCAACTCACATTTCCCCTTAAGCAAGCATAAGTTGGTTTTCTAAATTTGAGACCCTGTTCTGTTTTGTAATTCAGTGCATGTGTAGCCAAGTTTACATTCCGTCTATTAGTGATATCTTATGATGTTTCTTTCTCTGTGTGACTAATTTCACTTAGAATCATCGTAGCTGCATGCACTCATTATGCTGCAACAGGCCTGATGACATAGATTTCATTGCTGAGTGATATTCCATTGTACGTATGTATCACAACTTCTTTATCCATTTTTCACATTGTGGGACATTTAACTTGTACCGTAGACGAGGTTCTTGTAAACACAGCCACCCGAATCTTTGGGGTGGCTGTGTGTTTTTGATTTTAATTTCCCTAAACTCTAGGACAATAAGTGGAAGTGCCGTAGGCAACATCGCTTTGTTTTTTAGGTGTTTCAGGAAACACCATACACTTCTCCAGAGTGGCAGTTGGCAATTTATATCCTGCCCATCAACAAAACAAGGCTCCCTCTTCTCCATGGCCTGTCCTGCCTTTCTGGATTTTACACTTTTTTCAGATGGCCCTTTTGACCAGGGGCAGTGAGACTTCATTGTAGTGCAGATTTCTTTACACGCTTGCTTGGTTGGCCAAAAAGGGCGTATACGTTTTTTCCTGAATATATTCAGGAAAAAACGCATATGCCATTTTTGGCCAAGTGCATCATTGTCGACACTCTGCCTCTTTTCCTGTGCTTTAAGTGCAATTCCAGCCTAACCCTTAAATCCTTTTCATAAAATTCTGCCCCGCTGTCAAGTCCTCTTCGAAGATTTACTTCAATACATTTTTGGACGAGAGCTGTCATTCATAAGTCTGCAGTTTTGTGAATTACAGTGTCCCTGAGCTCCTTTCTTCAACTCGCTTTCTTGTGAGCTGGCTGCAAAACCGCAGGATTGCTTCAGGCCCTAATCTCTTTCCGGCAGGGCACACTGAGCCTTTGTTTAATTCCTCTTCCTGGTGGGAAATGAGCGTTCCATTTGCCCGTGCAGACACCTAGAGCTAGTCTCTCATTGATTCTCCCTATTCCTGTTCATCTTGCGCAGAAATTGCAAACTGTGCCAAACAGGAGGTTAAAGGCACTGACTCTCCAAGTGGGGAGAGTGTTAGTAAAGCGTCTGGAATGGTGAACCCGAGTACCAGGGGACGAAAACTGAGATGCATATGAAAACGTTTCCCAACCACACGGTGGACCATAGTCTGGGATTCCCATGCATGTTTTAGCTGAAAGAAGAATCCCTTAAACCTGGAGAGTTGGGACCCATGGAATGGGTACCATGCAGTATGACTTCAAAGGGTCTGCGTTTGCTCAACGAACCTCACCAATGCTATCAGCCCGAAGTGTCCAGCCTTATGTCTCACCCAGCTCTGGGTGTAGATGTGGTAAATCCAGGTTGCATCACAAGCCCTGAATGAATTATTTAAGAATTGCTCTCTATTTCACTGTCATTGTGATTTGTTTTTGAAATTTATTTTGATAATGGGATTTATCGAATTTTCACTGCTGCGTTTAGGCCACTGTACACACGCTTGCTTTCCATATGCAGGCATATAAATCCATGGGTTTTAAGATTCTTACTTGTCTGGTATATTCCCTGGCGTTGAATATGTGGTGTTGGGTCCATTTCGTTGAGCAAGGAGTAGGTATTGTCTATTATATATTTGGCTTATGGAACGGTATCTGTGCTAATTTCAATCTCTGGTTTTATGCAGCACCCCAACTCACCTTTCCCCATAAGCAAGCATAAGTTGGTTTTCTAAATTTGAGACCCTGTTCTGTTTTGTAATTCAGTTCATGTGTAGCCAAGTTTATATTCCGTGTAGTAGTGATATCTTATGATGTTCCTTTTTCTGTGTGACTTATTTCACTTAGAATCATCGTACCTGAATCCACTCATTATGCCGCTATGGGCCTGATGACGTAGATTTCAGTGCTGAGTGATATTCCATTGTACGCACGTACCACAACTTCTTTATCCATTTTTTGCTTTCTTGGATATTTAACTTGTACCGTAGACGAGGTTCTTGTAAACAGAGTCGTCCCAAATTTGGGGTGGCTGTGTGTTTTTGATTTTAATTTCCCTAAGCTATAGGACCATAAGTGGAAGTGCCGTAGGCTGTGTTGCATTGTTTCCTACGTGTTTCAGGAAACACTATACACTTCTCCATAGTGGCTGTTGGCAATTTACCTCCCGCCCATCAGCATAACACTTCTCCCTGTTCTCCATGGCCTCTGCTGCCTTTCTGGATTTTACACTTTTTTTAGATGGCCCTTTTGACTGCGGGGCAGTGAGACTTCATTGTAGTGCAGATTTCTTTAACATGCTTGCTTGGTTGGCCAAAAAGGGCGTATGCGTTTTTTCCTGTATATTTTCAGGAAAAAACGCATACGCACTTCTTGGCTAAGTGCACCATTGACGACCTTCTGCCTCTTTTCCTATGCTTTAAATGCAATTCCAGTCTACCCATGAAATCTTTTTCCTGCAATTCTGCCCCACTTTCAAGTCCTCTTCGCTGACTTCCTTCAATATATATTTGGACGATAGCTGTCATTTATAACTCTGAAGCTTTGTGGATTACAGTGCCCCTGAGCTCCTTTCTTCAACTCACTTTCTTGTGAGCTGTCGGCAAAATCGCAGGATTTCTTCACGTCCTAATCTGGTTCTGGCATGGCAATCTGAGCCTTTGGTTAATTCCTCTTCCTGGTGGGAAATGAGCGTTCCATTTGCCCGTGCAGACACCTACAGCTAGTCTCTCCTTGGATCTGCCTATTCCTGTTCATCTTGCGCAGAAATTGCAAACTGTGCCAAACAGGACGTTAAAGGCACTGACTCTCCAAGTGGGGAGAGTGTTAGTGAAGCATCTGGAATGTTGAACCCGAGTACCAGGGGACGAAAACTGAGATGCATTTGAAAACATTTCCCCATCACACGGTGGATCATACTCTGTGTTTCCCATGCATGTTTTAGCTAAAGGAAGAATCCCTTAAACCTGGAGATTTGGGACCCATGGAATGAGTACCATGCAGTATGACTTCAAAGGGTCTGCGTTTGCTCACCGTACCTCAACAATGCTATCAGCCCGAAGTGTCCAGCCTTATGTCTCACCCAGCTCTGGGTGTAGATGTGGTAAATCCAGGTTGCATCACAAGCCCTGAATGAATTATTTAAGAATTGCTCTCTAATTCACTGTCATTGTGTTTTGTTTCTGAAATTTATTTTGATAATGGGATTTATCGGATTTTCACTGCTGCGTTTAGGCCGCTGTACAAATGCTTGATTTCCTTATGGAGACATATAAATCCATGTGTTTTAAGATTCTTACATGTCAGGTATATTCCCAGGTGTTGAATATGGGGTGATGACTCCATTTCGTTGAGCAACAGTAGGTCTTGTCTATTATATATTTGGCTTATGGAACGGTATCTGTGCTAATTTCAATCTCTGATTTTATGCAGCACCCCAACTCACCTTTCCCCATAAGAAAGCATAAGTTGGTTTTCTAAATTTGAGACCCTGTTCTGTTTTGTAATTCAGTTCATGTGTAGTCAAGTTTACATTCCATGTATTAGTGATATCTTACGATGTTTCTTTCTCTGTGTGACTTATTTCTCGTAGAATCATCCTACCTGAATCCAGTCATTATGCCGCTACGGGCCTGATGACGTAGATTTCATTGCTGAGTGATATTCCATTGTACGTACGTACCACAAATTCTTTATCCATTTTTTGCTTTCTCGGATATTTAACTTGTACCAAAGACGAGGTTCTTGTAAACAGAGCCGTCCAAAACTTTGGGGTGGCTGTGTGTTTTTGATTTTAATTTCCCTAAGCTATATGACCATAAGGGCAGTGTCATAGGCTGTGTTGCTGTGTTTCCTACGTGTTTCAGGAAACACCATACACTTCTCCAGAGTGGCTGTTGGCAATTTACATCCCGCCTATCAGCATAACAAGGCTCCTTGTTCTCCATGACCTGTGCTTCCTTTCTGGATTTTACACCTTTTTCAGATGGCCCTTTAACCGGGGGGCAGTGAGACTACATTGTAGTGCAGATTTCCGTTACACGCTTTCTTGGTTGGCCAAAAAGTGCGTATGTGTTTTTTCCTGAATATATTCAGGAAAAACGCATACGCCGTTTTTGGCCAAGTGCATCATTGTCGACATTCTGCATCTTTTCCTATGCTTTAAGTGCAATTCCAGTCTGCCCCCTGAAATCGTTTTCCTGAAATTCTGCCCCGCTTTCAAGTCCTCTTCGAAGACTTACTTCAATACACTTTTGGACGATAGCTGTCATTCATAACTCTGCAGGTTTGTGAATTACAGTGCCCCTGAGCTCCTTTCTTCAACTCGCTTTCTTGTGAGCTGGCCGCAAAACCGCAGGATTGCTTCAGGCCCTAATCTGGTTCCGGCAGGGCACGCTGAGCCTTTGGATAATCCCTCTTCCTGGTGGGAAATGAGTGTTCCATTTGCCCGTGAAGGCACCTACAGCTAGTCTCTCATTGGTTCTCCCTATTCTTGTTCCTCTTGCGCAGAAATTGCAAACTGTGCCAAACAGGACGTTAAAGGCACTGACTCTCCAAGTGGGGAGAGTGTTAGTAAAGCATCTGGAACGGTGAACCCGAGTACCAGGGGACGAAACATGAGATGCATTTGAAAACGTTTCCCAATCACACGGTGGACCATACTCTGGGTTTCCCATGCATGTTGTAGCAGAAGGAAGAATCCCTTAAACCTGGAGAGTTGGGACCCATGGAATGGGTACCATGCAGAATGACTTCAAAGGGTCTGCGTTTGCTCACCGAACCTCACCAGTGCTATCAGATCGAAGTGTCCAGCCTTATGTCTCACCCAGCTCTGGTCGTAGATGTGGTAAATCCAGGTTGCATCACAAGCCCTGAATGAACTCTTTAAGAATTGCTCTCTATTTCACTGTCATTGTGTTTTGTTTTCCAAATTAATTTTGATAATGGGATTTATCGGATTTTCACTGCTGCGTTTAGGCCGCTGTACACACGCTTGATTTCCTTATGGAGACATATAAATCCATGGGTCTTAACATTCTTACTTGTCAGGTATATTTCCAGGCGTTGAATATGGGGTGTTGAGTCCATTTCGTTGAGCAAGGAGTAGGATTTTTCTATTATATATTTGACTTATGGAACGCTATCTGTGCTAATTTCGATCTCTGGTTTGATGCAGCACCCCAAAACACCTTTCCCCATAAGCAAGCATAAGTTGGTTTTCTAAATTTGAGACCCTGTCCTGTTTTGTAATTCAGTTCATGTGTAGCCAAGTTTACGTTCCGTGTATTACTGATATCTTATGATGTTTTTTTTTCTGTGTGACTTATTTCTCGTAGAATCGTCGTACCTGAATCCACTCATTATGCCGCTACGGGCCTGATGACGTAGATCTCATTGCTGAGTGATATTCCATTGTACGTACGTACCACAACATCTTTATCCATTTTTTGCTTTCTCGGATATTGAACTTGTACCGTAGACTAGGTTCTTGTAAACAGAGCCGTCCCAAACTTTGGGGTGGCTGTGTGTTTTTGATTTTAATTTCCCTAAGCTATAGGACCATAAGTGGAAGTGTCATAGGCTGTGTTGCTTTGTTTCCTAAGTGTTTCAGGAAACACCATACACTTCTCCAGAGTGGCTGTTGGCAATTTACATCCCGCCCATCAGCATAACAAGGCTCCCTCTTCTCCATGACATGTCCTGCCTTTCTGGATTTTACACTTTATTCAGATGGCCCTTTTGACCGGGAGGCAGTGAGACTTCATTGTAGTTCAGATTTCCTTTACACGCCTGCTTGGTTGGCCAAAAAGGGCGTATGCGTTTTTTCCTGAATATATTCAGGAAAAAACGCATACGCCCTTTTTGGCCATGTGCATCATTGTCGACATTCTGCCTCTTTTCCTATGCTTTAAGTGCAATTCCAGTCTACCCCCTGAAATCGTTTTCCGGAAATTCTGCCCTGCTTTCAAGTCCTCTTCGAAGACTTACATCAATACATTTTTGGACGATAGCTGTCATTCATAACTCTGAAGGTTTGTGAATTACAGTGCCCCTGAGCTCCTTTCTTCAACTCACTTTCTTGTGAGCTGGCCGCAAAACCTCAGGATTGCTTCAGGCCCTAATCTGGTTCCAGCAGGGCACGCTGAGCCTTTGGTTAATCCCTCTTCCTGGTGGGAAATGAGCGTTCCATTTGCCCATGCAGACACCTACAGCTAGTCTCTCATTGGTTCTCCCTATTCCTGTACATCTTGCGCAGAAATTGCAAACTGTGCCAAACAGGACGTTAAAGGCACTGACTCTCCAAGTGTGGAGAGTGTTAGTAAAGCGTCTGGAAAGGTGAACCCGAGTACCAGGGGACGAAACCTGAGATGCATTTGAAAACGTTTCCCAAACACACGGTGGACCATACTCTGGGTTTACCATGCATGTTTTAGCTGAACGAAGAATCCCTTAAACCTGGAGAGTTGGGACCCAAGGAATGGCTACCATGCAGTATGACTTCAAAGGGTCTGCGTTTGCTCACCGAACCTCACCAATGCTATCAGCCCGAAGTGTCCAGCCTTATGTCTCACCCAGCTCTGGGTGTAGATGTGGTAAATCCAGGTTGCATCACAAGCCCTGAATGAATTATTTAAGAATTGCTCTCTATTTCACTGTCATTGTGTCTTGTTTGTGAAATTTATTTTGATAATGGGATTTATCGGATTGTCACTGCTGCGTTTAGGCCGCTGTACACAGGCTTGATTTCCTGATGGAGACATATAAATCCATGGGTCTTAAGATTCTTACTTGTCAGGTATATTCCCAGGCGTTGAATATGGGGTGTTGAGTCCATTTCGTTGAGAAAGGAGTAGGTCGTGTCTATTATATATTTGGCTTATGGAACGGTATCTGTGCTAATTTCAATCTCTGGTTTTATGCAGCACCCCAACTCACCTTTCCCCATAAGCAAGCATAAGTTGGTTTTCTAAATTTGAGACCCTGTTCTGTTTTGTAATTCAGTTCATGTGTAGCCAAGTTTACGTTCCGTGTATTAGTGATATCTTATGATGTTTCTTTTTCTGTGTGACTTATTTTTCGTAGAATCGTTGTAACTGAATCCACTCATTATGCCTCTACGGGCCTGATGACGTAGATTTCATTGCTGAGTGATATTCCATTGTACGTACGTACCACAACTTCTTTATCCATTTTTTGCTTTCTCGGATATTTAACTTGTACCGTAGATGAGGTTCTTGTAAACAGAGCCGTCCCAAACTTTGGGGTGGTTGTGTGTTTTTGATTTTAATTTCCCTAAGCTATAGGACCATAAGTGGAAGTGCCATAGGCTGTGTTGCTTTGTTTCCTACGTGTTTCAGGAAACACCATACACTTCTCCAGAGTGGCTGTTGGCAATTTACATCCCGCCCATCAGCATGACAATGCTCCCTGTTCTCCATGACCTGTCCTGCCTTTCTGGATTTTACACTTGTTTCCGATGGCCGTTTGGACGGGGGGCAGTGAGACTTCATTGTAGTGCAGATTTCCTTTACACGCTTGCTTGGTTGGCCAAAAAGGGCGTATGCGTTTTTTCCTTCAGGAAAAAACGCATACGCCCTTTTTGGCCAAGTGCATCATTGTCGACATTCTGCATCTTTTCCTATGCTTTAAGTGCAATTCCAGTCTACCCCCTGAAATCGTTTTCCTGAAATTCTGCCCTGCTTTCAAGTCCTCTTCGAAGACTTACTTCAATACATTTTTGGACGATAGCTGTCATTCATAACTCTGCAGGTTTGTGAATTACAGTGCCCCTGAGCGCCTTTCTTCAACTCGCTTTCTTGTGGGCTGGCCGCAAAACCGCAGGATTGCTTCAGGCCATAATCTGGTTCCAGCAGGGCACGCTGAGCCTTTGGTTAATCCCTCTTCCTGGTGGGAAATGAGCGTTCCATTTGCCCGTGCACACACCTACAGCTAGTCTCTCATTGGATCTGCCTATTCCTGTTCATCTTGCGCAGAAATTGCAAACTGTGACAAACAGGAGGTTAAAGGCACTGACTCTCCAAGTGCGGAGAGTGTTAGTAAAGCCTCTTGAACGGTGAACCCGAGTACCAGGGGACGAAACCTGAGATGCATTTGAAAACGTTTCCCAATCACACGATGGACCATACTCTGGGTTTCCCATGCATGTTTTAGCTGAAGGAAGAATCCCTTAAACCTGGAGAGTTGGGACCCATGGAATGGCTACCATGCAGTATGACTTCAAAGGGTCTGCGTTTGCTCACTGAACCTCACCAATGCTATCAGCCCGAAGTGTCCAGCCTTATGTCTCACCCAGCTCTGGGTGTAGATGTGGTAAATCCAGGTTGCATCACAAGCCCTGAATGAATTATTTAAGAATTGCTCTCTATTTCACTGTCATTGTGTTGTGTTTGTGAAATTTATTTTGATAATGGGATTTATCGGATTTTCACTGCTGCGTTTAGGCCGCTGTACACACGCTTGATTTCCTTATGGAGACATATAAATCCATGGGTCTTAACATTCTTACTTGTCAGGTATATTTCCAGGCGTTGAATATGGGGTGTTGAGTCCATTTCGTTGAGCAAGGAGTAGGTCTTTTCTATTATGCATTTGGCTTATGGAACGGTATCTGTGCTAATTTCAATGTGTGGTTTGATGCAGCACCCCAACTCACCTTTCCCCATAATCAAGCATAACTTGGTTTTCTAAATTTGAGACCCTGTTCTGTTTTGTAATTCAGTTCATGTGTAGCCAAGTTTACGTTCCGTGTATTAGTGATATCTTATGATGTTTCTTTTTCTGTGTGACTTATTTCTCGTAGAATCGTCGTACCTGAATCCACTCATTATGCCGCTATGGGCCTGATGACGTAGATCTCATTGCTGAGTGATATTCCATTGTATGTACGTACCACAAATTCTTTATTCATTTTTTGCTTTCTCGGATATTTAACTTGTACCGTAGACGAGGTTCTTGTAAACAGAGCCATCCCGAACTTTGGGGTGGCTGTGTGTTTTTGATTTTAATTTCCCTAAGCTATAGGACCATAAGTGGAAGTGTCATAGGCTGTGTTGCTTTGTTTCCTAAGTGTTTCAGGAAACACCATACACTTCTCCAGAGTGGCTGTTGGCAATTTACATCCCGCCCATCAGCATAACAAGGCTCCCTGTTCTCCATGACCTGTCCTGCCTTTCTGGATTTTACACTTTATTCAGATGGCCCTTTTGACCGGGGGGCAGTGAGACTTCATTGTAGTGCAGATTTCCTTTACACGCCTGCTTGGTTGGCCAAAAAGGGCGTATGCGTTTTTTCCTGAATATATTCAGGAAAAAACGCATACGCCCTTTTTGGCCATGTGCATCATTGTCGACATTCTGCCTCTTTTCCTATGCTTTAAGTGCAATTCCAGTCTACCCCCTGAAATCGTTTTCCTGAAATTCTGCCCCGCTTTCAAGTCCTCTTCGAAGACTTACATCAATACATTTTTGGACGATAGCTGTCATTCATAACTCTGCAGGTTTGTGAATTACAGTGCCCCTGAGCTCCTTTCTTCAACTCGCTTTCTTGTGAGCTGGCCGCAAAACCGCAGGATTGCTTCAGGCCCTAATCTGGTTCCGGCAGGGCATGCTGAGCCTTTGGTTAATTCCTCTTCCTGGTGGGAAATGAGCATTCCATTTGCCCGTGCAGACACCTACAGCTAGTCTTTCATTGGTTCTCCCTATTCCTGTTCATCGTGCGCAGAAATAGCAAACTGTGCCAAACAGGAGGTTAAAGACACTGACTGTCCAAGAGGGGAGAATGTTAGAAAAGCGTATGGAACGGTGAACCCGAGTACCAGGGAACGAAACCTGAGATGCATTTGAAAGCGTTTCCCAATCACACGGTGGACCATACTCTGGGTTTCCCATGCATGTTTTAGCTGAAGGAAGAATCCCTGAAACCTGGAGAGTTGGGACCCATGGAAAGGGTACCATGCAGTATGACTTCAAAGGGTCTGCGTTTGCTCACCGAACCTCACCAATGCTATCAGCCTGAAGTGTCCAGCCTTATGTCTCACCCAGCTCTGGGTGTAGATGTGGTAAATCCAGGTTGCATCACAAGCCCTGAATGAATTATTTAAGAATTGCTCTCTATTTCACTGTCATTGTGTTTTGTTTTTGAAATATATTTTGGTAATGGGATTTATCGGATTTTCACTGCTGCGTTTAGGCCGCTGTACACACGCTTGATTTCCTTATGGAGACATATAAATCCATGAGTTTGAAGATTCTTACTAGTGAGGTGTATTCCTAGCCGTTGAATATAGGGTGTTTAGCCCATTTGGTTGAGCAAGGGGTAGGTCTTGACTATTACATATTTGACGTATGGAATGGTATCTGTGCTAATATCTATCTCTGGTTTTATGCAGCACACCAACTCAGCTTTCCCCTTAATCAAACATAAGTTGGTTTTCTAAATTTGAGACCCTGTTCTGTTTTGTAATTCAGTTCATGTGTAGCCAAGATTGCATTCCGTGTATTAGTGATATCTTATGATGTTTCATTTTCTGTGTGACTTATTTCACTTAGAATCATCGTACCTGAATCCACTCATTAGGCCACAACGGGCCTGATGACACAGATTTCATTGGTGAGTGATATTCCATTGTACGTACGTACCACAACTTCTTTATCCATTTTTCGCTTTCTGGGATATTTAACTTGTACCGTAGACGAGGTTCTTGTAAACAGAGCCGTCTGAAACTTTGGGGTGGCTGTGTGTTTTTGATTTTAATTTCCCTAAGCTATAGGACCCTAAGTGGAAGTGCCGTAGGCTCCGTTGCTTTGTTTTTTAGTTGTTTCAGGAAACACCATACACATCTCCAGAGTGGCTGTTGGCTATTTACATCCCACCCGTCAGCATAACAAGGCTCCCTGTTCTCCATGGCCTGTGCTGCATTTCTGGATTTTACATTTTTTTCAGATGGCCCTTTTGACCAGGGGGCAGTGAGACTTCATTGTAGTGCAGATATCTTTAACATGCTTGCTTGGTTGGCCAAAAAGTGCGTATGCGTTTTTTCCTGAATATATTCAGGAAAAAACGCATACGCACTTTTTGGCCAAGTGCATCATTGTCGACGTTCTGCCTCTTTTCCTATGCTTTAAATGCAATTCCAGTCTACCCCCTGAAATCGTTTTCCTGCAATTCTGCCCCGCTTTCAAGTCCTCTTCGCAGCCTTCCTTCCATATATTTTTGGACGATAGCTGTCATTTATAACTCTGCAGGCTTGTGAATTACAGTGCCCCTGAGCGCCTTTCTTCAAATCGCTTTCTTATGAGCCAGCCGCAAACCCGCAGGATTGCTTCAGGCCCTAATCTGGTTCCGGCACGGCATGCTGAGTCTTTGTTTAATTCCTCTTCCTGGTGGGAAATTAGCGTTAAATTTGCCCCTGCAGACACCTACAGCTAGTCTCTCATTGGTTCTCCCTATTCCTGTTCATCTTGCACAGAAATTGCACACTGTGCCAAACAGGAGGTTAAAGGCACTGACTCTCCAAGTGGGGAGAGTGTTAGTAAATGGTCTGGAATTGTGAACCCGAGTAAAAGGGGACAAACCCTGAGATGCATTTGAAATGGTTTCCCGGTCACACGGTGCACCATATTGTGGGTTTCCCATGCATGCTTTAGCTGAAGGAAGAATCGCTTAAAACTGGATAGTTGGGACCCATGGAATGGGTACCATGTAGTATGACTTCAAATGGTCTGCATTTGCTCATCGAACCTCATCAATGCTATCAGCCCGAAGTGTCCAGCCTTATGTCTCACCCAGCTCTGGGTGTAGATGTGGTAAATCCAGGTTGCATCACAAGCCCTGAATGAATTATTTAAGAATTGCTCTCTATTTCACTGTCATTGTGTTTTGTTTGTGAAATTTAGTTTGATAATGGGATTTATCGGATTTTCACTGCTGCGTTTAGGCTGCTGTACACACGCTTGATTTCCTTATGGAGACATATAAATCCATGGGTCTTAAGATTCTTACTTGTCAGGTATATTCCCAGGCGTTGAATATGGGGTGTTGAGTCCATTTCGTTGAGCAAGGAGTAGGTCTTGTCTATTATATATTTGGCTTATGGAACGGTATCTGTGCTAATTTCAATCTCTGGTTTGATGCAGCACCCCAACTCACCTTTCCCCATAAGCAAGCATAAGTTGGTTTTCTAAATTTGAGACCCTGTTCTGTTTTGTAATTCAGTTCATGTGTAGCGAAGTTTACGTTCCGTGTATTAGTGATATCTTATGATATTTCTTTTTCTGAGAGACTTATTTCTCGTAGAATCGTCGTACCTGAATCCACTGATTTTGCCGCTACGGGCCTGATGACCTAGATCTCATTGCTGAGTGATATTCCATTGTACGTACGTACCACAATTTCTTTATCCATTTTTTGCTTTCTCGGATATTTAACTTGTACCGTAGACGAGGTTCTTGTAAACAGAGCCGTCCCAAACTTTGGGGTGGCTGTGTGTTTTTGATTTTAATATCCCTAAGCTATAGGACCCTAAGTGGAAGTGCCATAGGCTGTGTTGCTTTGTTTCCTACGTGTTTCAGGAAACACCATACACTTCTCCAGAGTGGCTGTTGGCAATTTACATCCCGCCCATCAGCATAACAAAGCTCCCTCTTCTCCATGACCTGTCCTGCCTTTCTGGATTTTACACTTGTTTCAGATGGCCGTTTGGACCGGGGGGCAGTGAGACTTCATTGTAGTTCAGATTTCCTTTACACGCTTGCTTGGTTGGCCAAAAAGTGCGTATGCGTTTTTTCCTGAATATATTCAGGAAAAAACGCATACGCCCTTTTTGGCCAAGTGCATCATTGTCGACATTCTGCCTCTTTTCCTATGCTTTAAGTGCAATTCCAGTCTACCCCCTGAAATCGTTTTCCTGAAATTCTGCCCCGCTTTCAAGTCCTCTTCGAGGACTTACTTCAATACATTTTTGAACGAGCTGTCATTCATAACTCTGCAGGTTTGTGAATTACAGTGCCCCTGAGCTCCTTTCTTCAACTCGCTTTCTTGTGAGCTGGCCGCAAAACCGCAGGATTGCTTCAGGCCCTAATCTGGTTCCGGCAGGGCACTCTGAGCCTTTGGATAATTCTTCTTCCTGGTGGGAAATGAGCGTTCCATTTGCCCGTGCAGCCACCTACAGCTTCTCTCTCATTGGTTCTCCCTATTCCTGTTCATCTTGCGCAGAAATTGCAAACTGTGCCAAACAGGCGGTTAAAGGCACTGACTCTCCAAGTGGGGAGAGTGTTAGTAAAGCGTCTGGAATGTTGAACCCGAGTACCAGGGGACGAAACCTGAGATGCATTTGAAAACGTTTCCCAATCACACGGTGGACCATACTCTGGGTTTCCCATGCATGTTTTAGCTGAAGGAAGAATCCCTTAAACCTGGAGAGTTGGGACCAATGGAAAGGCTACCATGCAGTATGACTTCAAAGGGTCTGCGTTTGCTCACCGAACCTCACCAATGCTATCAGCCCGAAGTGTCCAGCCTTATGTCTCACCCAGCTCTGGGTGTTGATGTGGTAAATACAGGTTGCATCACAAGCCCTGAATGAATTATTTAAGAAGTGCTCTCTATTTCACTGTCATTGTGTTGTGTTTGTGAAATTTATTTTGATAATGGGATTTATCAGATTTTCACTGCTCCATATAGGCCGCTGTACACACGCTTGATTTCCTTATGGAGACATATAAATCCATGGGTCTTAAGATTCTTACTAGTCAGGTGTATTCCTAGGCGTTGAATATGGGGTGTTTAGTCCATTTCGTTGAGCAAGGGGTAGGTCTTGACTATTACATATTTGGCTTATGGAAAGGTATCTGTGCTAATTTCTATCTCTGGTTTTATGCAGCACCCCAACTGACCTTTCCCCTTAAGCAAGCATAAGTTGGTTTTCTAAATTTCAGACCCTGTTCTGTTTTGTAATTCAGTTCATGTGTAGCCAAGATTACATTCGGTGTATTAGTGATATCTTATGATGTTTCATTCTCTGTGTGACTTATTTCACTTAGAATCATCGTACCTGAATCCACTCATTATGCCAGGACGTGCCAGATGACATAGACTTCATTGGTGAGTGATATTTCATTGTACGTACGTACCACAACTTCTTTATCCATTTTTCGCTTTCTGGGATATTTAACTTGTACCGTAGACGAGGTTCTTGTAAACAGAGCCGTCTGAAACTTTGGGGTGGCTGTGTGGTTTTGATTTTAATTTCCCTAAGCTATAGGACCATAAGTGGAAGTGCCGTAGGCTCCGTTGCTTTGTTTTTTAGGTGTTTCAGGAAACACCATACACTTCTCCAGAGTGGCTGTTGGCTATTTACATCCCACCCATCAGCATAACAAGGCTCCCTGTTCTCCATGGCCTGTGCTGCATTTCTGGATTTTACCCTTTTTTCAGATGGCCCTTTTGACCGGGGGGCAGTGAGACTTCATTGTAGTGCAGATTTCTTTAACATGCTTGCTTGGTTGGCCAAAAAGAGCGTATGCGTTTTTTCCTGAATATATTCAGGAAAAAACGCATAGGCCCTTTTTGGCCAAGTGCATCATTGTCGACGTTCTGCCTCTTTTCCTATGCTTTAAATGCAATTCCAGTCTACCCCCTGAAATCGTTTTCCTGCAATTCTGCCCCGCTTTCAAGTCCTCTTCGCAGCCTTCCTTCAATATATTTTTGGACGATAGCTGTCATTTATAACTCTGCAGGCTTGTGAATTACAGTGCCCCTGAGCGCCTTTCTTCAAATCGCTTTCTTATGAGCCAGCCGCAAACCCGCAGGATTGCTTCAGGCCCTAATCTGGTTCCGGCACGGCATGCTGAGTCTTTGTTTAATTCCTCTTCCTGGTGGGAAATTAGCGTTAAATTTGCCCCTGCAGACACCTACAGCTAGTCTCTCATTGGTTCTCCCTATTCCTGTTCATCTTGCACAGAAATTGCACACTGTGCCAAACAGGAGGTTAAAGGCACTGACTCTCCAGGTGGGGAGAGTGTTAGTAAATGGTCTGGAATTGTGAACCCGAGTAAAAGGGGACAAACCCTGAGATGCATTTGAAATGGTTTCCCGGTCACACGGTGCACCATATTGTGGGTTTCCCATGCATGCTTTAGCTGAAGGAAGAATCGCTTAAAACTGGATAGTTGGGACCCATGGAATGGGTACCATGTAGTATGACTTCAAATGGTCTGCATTTGCTCATCGAACCTCATCAATGCTATCAGCCCGAAGTGTCCAGCCTTATGTCTCACCCAGCTCTGGGTGTAGATGTGGTAAATCCAGGTTGCATCACAAGCCCTGAATGAATTATTTAAGAATTGCTCTCTATTTCACTGTCATTGTGTTTTGTTTGTGAAATTTAGTTTGATAATGGGATTTATCGGATTTTCTCTGCTGCATTCATGCCGCTGTACACACGCTTCATTCTCTTACGGAGACATATAAATCCATGGGTTTGAAGATTCTTACTAGTCAGGTGTATTCCTAGGCGTTGAATATGGGGTGTTTAGTCCATTTTGTTGAGCAAGGGGTAGGTCTTGACTATTACATATTTGGCTTATGGAAAGGTATCTGTGCTAATTTCTATCTCTGGTTTTATGCAGCACCCCAACTCACCTTTCCCCTTAAGCAAGCATAAGTTGGTTTTCTAAATTCGAGACCCTGTTCTGTTTTGTAATTCAGTTCATGTGTAACCAAGTTTACGTTCCGTGTAGTAGTGATATCTTATGATGTTTCATTTTCTGTGTGACTTATTTCACTTAGAATCATCGTACCTGAATCCACTCATTATGCCGCGACGGGCCTGATGACATAGATTACATTGCTGAGTGATATTCCATTGTACGTACGTACCACAACTTCTTTATCCATTTTTCACATTCTGGGATATTTAACTTGTACCGTAGACGAGGTTCTTGTAAACAGAGCCGTCCGACACTTTGGGGTGGCTGTGTGTTTTTGATTTTAATTTCCCTAAGCTCTAGGACCATAAGTGGAAGTGCCGTAGGCTCCATAGCTTTGTTTTTTCGGTGTTCCGGGAAACACCATACACTTCTCCAGAGTGGCTGTTGGCAATTTACATCCCGCCCATCAGCATAACAAGGCTCCCTGTTCTCCATGGCGTGTGCTGCCTTTCTGGATTTTACACTTTTTTCAGATGGCCCTTTTGACCGGGGGGCAGTGAGACTTCATTGTACTGCAGATTTCTTTAACATGCTTGCTTGGTTGGCCAAAAAGGGCGTATGCGTTTTTTCCTGAATATATTCAGGAAAAAACGCATACGCCCTTTTTGGCCAAGAGCATCATTGTCGACGTTCTGCCTCTTTTCCTATGCTTTAAATGCAATTCCAGTCTACCCCCTGAAATCGTTTTCCTGAAATTCTGCCCCGCTTTCAAGTCCTCTTCGCAGCCTTCCTTCAATATATTTTTGGACGATAGCTGTCATTTATAACTCTGCAGGTTTGTGAATTACAGTGCCCCTGAGCTCCTTTCTTCAAATCGCTTTCTTGTGAGCTGGCCGCAAACCCGCTGGATTGCCTCAGGCCCTAATCTGGTTCCGGCACGGCATGCTGAGCCTTTGGTTAATTCCTCTTCCTGGTGGGAAATGAGCGTTAAATTTGCCCGTGCAGACACCTAGAGCTAGTCTCTCATTGGTTCTCCCTATTCCTTTTCATCTTGCGCAGAAATTGCAAACTGTGCCTGACAGGAGGTTAAAGGCACTGACTCTCCAAGTGGGGAGAGTGTTCGTAAAGGGTCTGGAATGGTGAACCAGAGTAAAAGGGGACGA
The DNA here is from genome assembly GCF_059928025.1 of Delphinapterus leucas. Lineage (NCBI taxonomy): Eukaryota > Metazoa > Chordata > Mammalia > Artiodactyla > Monodontidae > Delphinapterus > Delphinapterus leucas. The sequence continues at coordinate 6,851,323 of NW_028322248.1, forward strand.
AAACTGAGATGCATTTGAAAACGTTTGCCAGTCACATGGTGCACCATACTGTGGGTTTCCCATGCATGTTTTAGCTGAAGGAAGAATCCCTTAAACTTGGAGAGTTGGGACCCATGGAATGGTTACCATGCTGTATGATTTCAAAGGGTCTGCATTTGCTCATCGAACCTCACCAATGGTATCAGCCCGAAGGGTCCAACCTTATGTCTCACTCAGCTCTGGGTTTAGATGAGGTAAATCCAGGTTGCATCACAAGACATGAATGAATTATTTAAGAATTGCTCTCTATTTCACTGTCATTGTGTTTTGTTTTTGTAATTTATTTTGATAATAGGATTTATCGGATTTTCTCTGCTGCCTTCATGCAGCTGTACACACGCTTGATTCTCTTATGGACACATATAAATCCATGGGTTTTAAGATTCTTACTAGTCAGGTGTATTCTTAGGCATTGAATATAGGGTGTTTAGCCCATTTCGTTGAGCAAGGGGTAGGTCTTGACTATTACATATTTGACGTATGGAATGGTATCTGTGCTAATTTCTATCTCTGGTTTTATGCAGCACCCCAACTCACCTTTCCCCTGAAGCAAACATAAGTTGGTTTTCTAAATTTGAGACCCTGTTCTGTTTTGTAATTCAGTTCATGTGTAGCCAAGATTACATTCGGTGTATTAGTGATATCTTATGATGTTTCATTTTCTGTGTGACTTATTTCTCTTAGAATCATCGAACCTGAATCCACTCATTATGCCACGACGGGCCAGATGACATAGATTTCATTGGTGAGTGATATTCCACTGTACGTACGTACCACAATTTCTTTATCCATTTTTCGCTTTCTGGGATATTTAACTTGTACCGGAGACGAGGTTCTTGTAAAGAGAGCCGTCTGAAACTTTGGGGTGGCTGTGTGTTTTTTATTTTAATTTCCCTAAGCTATAGGACCATAAGTGGAAGTGCCGTAGGCTCCGTAGCTTTGTTTTTTCGGTGTTCCGGGAAACACCATACACTTCTCCAGAGTGGCTGATGGCAATTCACATCCCACCCATCAGCATAACAAGGCTCCCTGTTCTCCATGGCCTGTGCTGCCTTTCTGGATTTTACACTTTTTTCAGATGGCCCTTTTGACCGGGGGGCAGTGAGACTTCATTGTAGTGAAGATTTCTTGAACATGCTTGCTTTGTTGGCCAAAAAGGGCGTATACGTTTTTTCCTGAATATATTCAGGAAAAAACGCATACGCCCTTTTTGGCCAAGAGCATCATTGTCGACGTTCTGCCTCTTTTCCTATGCTTTAAATGCAATTACAGTCTACCCCCTGAAATCGTTTTCCTGCAAATCTGTCCCGCTTACAAGTCGTCTTCGGAGCCTTCCTTCAATATATTTTTGGACGATAGCTGTCATTTATAACTCTGCAGGTTTGTGAGTTACAGTGCCCCTGAGCTCCTTTCTTCAACTCGCTATCTTGTGAGCTGGCCGCAAACCCACAGGATTGCTTCAGGCCCTAATCTGGTTCCGGCACGGCATGCTGAGCCTTTGGTTAATTCCTCTTCCTGGTGGGAAATGAGCGTTAAATTTGCCCGTGCAGACACCTACAGCTAGTCTCTCATTGGTTCTCCCTATTCCTGTTCATCTTGCGCAGAAATTGCAAACTGTGCCCAACAGGAGGTTAAAGGCACTGACTCTCCAAGTGGGGAGAGTGTTCGTAAAGGGTCTGGAATGGTGAACCCGAGTAAAAGGGGACGAAAACTGAGATGCATTTGAAAACGTCTGTCGGTCACACGGTGCACCATACTGTGGGTTTCCCATGCATGTTTTAGCTGAAGGAAGAATCCCTTAAACCTGGAGAGGTGGGAACCATGGAATGGGTACCATGCAGTATGACTTCAAAGGGTCTGCATTTGCTCATCGAACCTCACCAATGCTATCAGCCCGAAGTGCCCAACCTTATGTCTCACTCAGCTCTGGGTGTAGATGTGGTAAATCCAGGTTGCATCACAAGCCCTGAATGAATTATTTAAGAATTGCTCTCTATTTCACTGTCCTTGGGTTTTGTTTGTGTAATTCATTTTGATAATGGGATTTATCGGATTTTCTCTGCTGCATTCATGCCGCTGTACACACACTTCATTCTCTTACGGAGACATATAAATCCATGGGTTTGAAGATTCTTACTAGTCAGGTGTATTCCTAGGCGTTGAATATGGGGTGTTTAGTCCATTTCGTTGAGCAAGGGGTAGATGTTGACTATTACATATTTGGCTTAAGGAAAGGTATATGTGCTAATTTCTATCTCTGGTTTTATGCAGCACCGCAACTCACCTTTCCCCTTAAGCAAGCAAAAGTTGGTTTTCTAAATTTGAGACCCTGTTCTGTTTTGTAATTCAGTTCATGTGTAGCCAAGTTTACATTCCGTGTAGTAGTGATATCTTATGATGTTTCATTTTCTGTGTGACTTATTTCACTTAGAATCATCGTACCTGAATCCACTCATTATGCCGCGACGGGCCTGATGACATAGATTTCATTGCTGAGTGATATTCCACTGTACATACGTACCACAACTTCTTTATCCATTTTTCACATTCTGGGATATTTAACTTGTACCGTAGACGAGGTTCTTGTAAACAGAGCCGTCCGACACTTTGGGGTGGCTGTGTGTTTTTGATTTTAATTTCCCTAAGCTATAGGACCATAAGTGGAAGTGCCGTAGGCTCCGTAGCTTTGTTTTTTCGGTGTTCCGGGAAACACCATACACTTCTCCAGAGTGGCTGTTGGCAATTTACATCCCGCCCATCAGCATAACAAGGCTCCCTGTTCTCCATGGCCTGTGCTGCCTTTCTGGATTTTACACTTTATTCAGACGGCCCTTTTGACTGGGGGGCAGTGAGACTTCATTGTAGTGCAGATTTCTTTAACATGCTTGCTTGGTTGGCCAAAAAGTGCGTATGCGTTTTTTCCTGAATATATTCAGGAAAAAACGCATACGCCCTTTTTGGCCAAAAGCATCATTGTCGACGTTCTGCCTCTTTTCCTATGCTTTAAATGCAATTCCCGTCTACCACCTGAAATCGTTTTCCTGCAAATCTGTCCCGTTTACAAGTCGTCTTCGCAGCCTTCCTTCAATATATTTTTGGACGATAGCTGTCATTTATAACTCTGCAGGTTTGTGAGTTACAGTGCCCCTGAGCTCCTTTCTTCAACTCGCTATCTTGTGAGCTGGCCGCAAACCCACAGGATTGCCTCAGGCCCTAATCTGGTTCCGGCACGGCATGCTGAGCCTTTGGTTAATTCCTCTTCCTGGTGGGAAATGAGCGTTAAATTTGCCCGTGCAGACACCTACAGCTAGTCTCTCATTCGTTCTCCCTCTTCCTTTTCATCTTGCGCAGAAATTGCAAACTGTGCCCAACAGGAGGTTAAAGGCACTGACTCTCCAAGTGGGGAGAGTGTTCGTAAAGGGTCTGGAATGGTGAACCCGAGTAAAAGGGGACGAAAACTGAGATGCATTTGAAAACGTTTGCCAGTCACACGGTGCACCATACTGTGGGTTTCCCATGCATGTTTTAGCTGAAGGAAGAATCCCTTAAACTTGGAGAGTTGGGACCCATGGAATGGGTACCATGCTGTATGACTTCAAAGGGTCTGCATTTGCTCATCGAACCTCACCAATGCTATCAGCCCGAAGTGCCCAACCTTATGTCTCACTCAGCTCTGGGTGTACATGTGGTAAATCCAGGTTGCATCACAAGCCCTGAATGAATTATTTAAGAATTGCTCTCTATTTCACTGTCCTTGGGTTTTGTTTGTGTAATTCATTTTGATAATGGGATTTATCGGATTTTCTCTGCTGCATTCATGCCGCTGTACACACGCTTCATTCTCTTACGGAGACATATAAATCCATGGGTTTGAAGATTCTTACTAGTCAGGTGTATTCCTAGGCGTTGAATATGGGGTGTTTAGTCCATTTTGTTGAGCAAGGGGTAGGTCTTGACTATTACATATTTGGCTTATGGAAAGGTATCTGTGCTAATTTCTATCTCTGGTTTTATGCAGCACCCCAACTCACCTTTCCCCTTAAGCAAGCATAAGTTGGTTTTCTAAATTCGAGACCCTGTTCTGTTTTGTAATTCAGTTCATGTGTAACCAAGTTTACATTCCGTGTAGTAGTGATATCTTATGTTGTTTCATTTTCTGTGTGACTTATTTCACTTAGAATCATCGTACCTGAATCCACTCATTATGCCGCGACGGGCCTGATGACATAGATTACATTGCTGAGTGATATTCCATTGTACGTACGTACCACAACTTCTTTATCCATTTTTCACATTCTGGGATATTTAACTTGTACCGTAGACGAGGTTCTTGTAAACAGAGCCGTCCGACACTTTGGGGTGGCTGTGTGTTTTTGATTTTAATTTCCCTAAGCTCTAGGACCATAAGTGGAAGTGCCGTAGGCTCCATAGCTTTGTTTTTTCGGTGTTCCGGGAAACACCATACACTTCTCCAGAGTGGCTGTTGGCAATTTACATCCCGCCCATCAGCATAACAAGGCTCCCTGTTCTCCATGGCGTGTGCTGCCTTTCTGGATTTTACACTTTTTTCAGATGGCCCTTTTGACCGGGGGGCAGTGAGACTTCATTGTACTGCAGATTTCTTTAACATGCTTGCTTGGTTGGCCAAAAAGGGCGTATGCGTTTTTTCCTGAATATATTCAGGAAAAAACGCATACGCCCTTTTTGGCCAAGAGCATCATTGTCGACGTTCTGCCTCTTTTCCTATGCTTTAAATGCAATTCCAGTCTACCCCCTGAAATCGTTTTCCTGAAATTCTGCCCCGCTTTCAAGTCCTCTTCGCAGCCTTCCTTCAATATATTTTTGGACGATAGCTGTCATTTATAACTCTGCAGGTTTGTGAATTACAGTGCCCCTGAGCTCCTTTCTTCAAATCGCTTTCTTGTGAGCTGGCCGCAAACCCGCTGGATTGCCTCAGGCCCTAATCTGGTTCCGGCACGGCATGCTGAGCCTTTGGTTAATTCCTCTTCCTGGTGGGAAATGAGCGTTAAATTTGCCCGTGCAGACACCTAGAGCTAGTCTCTCATTGGTTCTCCCTATTCCTTTTCATCTTGCGCAGAAATTGCAAACTGTGCCTGACAGGAGGTTAAAGGCACTGACTCTCCAAGTGGGGAGAGTGTTCGTAAAGGGTCTGGAATGGTGAACCAGAGTAAAAGGGGACGAAAACTGAGATGCATTTGAAAACGTTTGCCAGTCACACGGTGCACCATACTGTGGGTTTCCCATGCATGTTTTAGCTGAAGGAAGAATCCCTTAAACTTGGAGAGTTGGGACCCATGGAATGGTTACCATGCTGTATGATTTCAAAGGGTCTGCATTTGCTCATCGAACCTCACCAATGGTATCAGCCCGAAGGGTCCAACCTTATGTCTCACTCAGCTCTGGGTTTAGATGAGGTAAATCCAGGTTGCATCACAAGACATGAATGAATTATTTAAGAATTGCTCTCTATTTCACTGTCATTGTGTTTTGTTTTTGTAATTTATTTTGATAATAGGATTTATTGGATTTTCTCTGCTGCCTTCATGCAGCTGTACACACGCTTGATTCTCTTATGGACACATATAAATCCATGGGTTTTAAGATTCTTACTAGTCAGGTGTATTCTTAGGCATTGAATATAGGGTGTTTAGCCCATTTCGTTGAGCAAGGGGTAGGTCTTGACTATTACATATTTGACGTATGGAATGGTATCTGTGCTAATTTCTATCTCTGGTTTTATGCAGCACCCCAACTCACCTTTCCCCTGAAGCAAACATAAGTTGGTTTTCTAAATTTGAGACCCTGTTCTGTTTTGTAATTCAGTTCATGTGTAGCCAAGATTATATTCGGTGTATTAGTGATATCTTATGATGTTTCATTTTCTGTGTGACTTATTTCTCTTAGAATTATCGTACCTGAATCCACTCATTATGCCACGACGGGCCAGATGACATAGATTTCATTGGTGAGTGATATTCCACTGTACGTACGTACCACAACTTCTTTATCCATTTTTCGCTTTCTGGGATATTTAACTTGTACCGGAGACGAGGTTCTTGTAAAGAGAGCCGTCTGAAACTTTGGGGTGGCTGTGTGTTTTTTATTTTAATTTCCCTAAGCTATAGGACCATAAGTGGAAGTGCCGTAGGCTCCGTAGCTTTGTTTTTTCGGTGTTCCGGGAAACACCATACACTTCTCCAGAGTGGCTGATGGCAATTCACATCCCACCCATCAGCATAACAAGGCTCCCTGTTCTCCATGGCCTGTGCTGCCTTTCTGGATTTTACACTTTTTTCAGATGGCCCTTTTGACCGGGGGGCAGTGAGACTTCATTGTAGTGAAGATTTCTTGAACATGCTTGCTTTGTTGGCCAAAAAGGGCGTATACGTTTTTTCCTGAATATATTCAGGAAAAAACGCATACGCCCTTTTTGGCCAAGAGCATCATTGTCGACGTTCTGCCTCTTTTCCTATGCTTTAAATGCAATTACAGTCTACCCCCTGAAATCGTTTTCCTGCAAATCTGTCCCGCTTACAAGTCGTCTTCGGAGCCTTCCTTCAATATATTTTTGGACGATAGCTCTCATTTATAACTCTGCAGGTTTGTGAGTTACAGTGCCCCTGAGCTCCTTTCTTCAACTCGCTATCTTGTGAGCTGGCCGCAAACCCACAGGATTGCTTCAGGCCCTAATCTGGTTCCGGCACGGCATGCTGAGCCTTTGGTTAATTCCTCTTCCTGGTGGGAAATGAGCGTTAAATTTGCCCGTGCAGACACCTACAGCTAGTCTCTCATTCGTTCTCCCTATTCCTTTTCATCTTGCGCAGAAATTGCAAACTGTGCCCAACAGGAGGTTAAAGGCACTGACTCTCCAAGTGGGGAGAGTGTTCGTAAAGGGTCTGGAATGGTGAACCCGAGTAAAAGGGGACGAAAACTGAGATGCATTTGAAAACGTCTGTCGGTCACACGGTGCACCATACTGTGGGTTTCCCATGCATGTTTTAGCTGAAGGAAGAATCCCTTAAATCTGGAGAGGTGGGAACCATGGAATGGGTACCATGCAGTATGACTTCAAAGGGTCTGCATTTGCTCATCGAACCTCACCAATGCTATCAGCCCGAAGTGCCCAACCTTATGTCTCACTCAGCTCTGGGTGTAGATGTGGTAAATCCAGGTTGCATCACAAGCCCTGAATGAATTATTTAAGAATTGCTCTCTATTTCACTGTCCTTGGGTTTTGTTTGTGTAATTCATTTTGATAATGGGATTTATCGGATTTTCTCTGCTGCGTTCATGCCGCTGTACACACGCTTCATTCTCTTACGGAGACATATAAATCCATGGGTTTGAAGATTCTTACTAGTCAGGTGTATTACTAGGCGTTGAATATGGGGTGTTTAGTCCATTTCGTTGAGCAAGGGGTAGGTCTGGGCTATTACATATTTGGCTTATGGAAAGGTATCTGTGCTAATTTCTATCTCTGGTTTTATGCAGCACCCCAACTCACCTTTCCCCTTAAGCAAGCATAAGTTGGTTTTCTAAATTCGAGACCCTGTTCTGTTTTATAATTCAGTTCATGTGTAGCAAAGTTTACATTCCGTGTATTAGTGATATCTTATGATGTTTCATTTTCTGTGTGACTTATTTCACTTAGAATCATCGTACCTGAATCCACTCATTATGCCGCGATGGGCCTGATGACATAGCTTTCATTGCTGAGTGATATTCCATTGTACGTACGTACCACAACTTCTTTATCCATTTTTCACATTCTGGGATATTTAACTTGTACCGTAGAAGAGGTTCTTGTAAACAGAGCCGTCCGACACTTTGGGGTGGCTGTGTGTTTTTGATTTTAATTTCCCTAAGCTATAGGACCATAAGTGGAAGTGCCGTAGGCTCCGTTGCTTTGTTTTTCAGGGGTTTCAGGAAACACCATACACTTCTCCAGAGTGGCTGTTGGCAATTTACATCCCGACCATCAGCATAACAAGGCTCCCTGTTCTCCTTGGCCTGTCCTGTCTTTGTGGATTTTACACTTGTTTCACATGTCCCTTTTGACCGGGGGGCAGTGAGACTTCATTGTAGTGCAGATTTCTTTAACATGCTTGCTTGGTTGGCCAAAAAGCGCATATGCTTTTTTTCCTCAATAAATTCAGGAAAAAACGCATACACCCTTTTTGGCCAAGAGCATCATTGTCGACGTTCTGCCTCTTTTCCTATGCTTTAAATGCAATTCCCGTCTACCCCCTGAAATCGTTTTCCTGCAATTCTGCCCCACTTACAAGTCGTCTTCGCAGCCTTCCTTCAATATATTTTTGGACGATAGCTGTCATTTATAACTCTGCATGTTTGTGAGTTACAGTGCCCCTGAGCTCCTTTCTTCAACTCGCAACTTGTGAGCTGGGCGCAAACCCGCAGGATTGATTCAGGCCCTAATCTGGTTCCGGCACGGCATGCTGATCCTTTGGTTAATTCCTCTTCCTTGTGGGAAATGAGCATTAAATTTGCCCGTGCAGACACTTATTGCTAGTCTCTCATTGGTTCTCCCTATTCCTGTTCATCTTGCGCAGAAATTGCAAACTGTGCCAAACAGGAGGTTAAAGGCACTGACTCTCCAAGTGGGGAGAGTGTTAGTAAACGTTCTGGAATGGTGAACCCGAGTAAAAGGGGACGAAAACTGAGATGCATTTGAAAACCTTTCCTGGTCACACAGTGCACCATACTGTGGGTTTCCCATGCATGTTTTAGCTGAAGAAAGAATCCCTTAATCCTGGAGAGTTGGGACCCATGGAATGGGTACCATGCTGTATGACTTCAAAGGGTCTGCATTTGCTCATCGAACCTCAACAATGCTATCAGCCCGAAGTGCCCAACCTTATGTCTCACTCAGCTCTGGGTGTAGATGTGGTAAATCCAGGTTGCATCACAAGCCCTGAATGAATTATTTAAGAATTGCTCTCTATTTCACTCTCATTGTGTTTTGTTTTTGTAATTTATTTTCATAATGGGATTTATCGCATTTTCACTGCTGTGTTCATGCCGCTGTACTCACGCTTGATTCTCTTACGGACACATATAAATCCATGAGTTTGAAGATTCTTACTAGTCAGGTGTATTCGTAGGTGTTGAATATGGCGTGTTGAGTCCATTTCGTTGACCGGGGAGTAGGTTTTTTCTATTACATATTTGGCTTATCGAACGGTATCTGTGCTAATTTCAATCTCTGGTTTTATGCAGCTCCCCAACTCTCCTTTTTCCTTAAGCAATCATAAGTTGGTCTTCTAAATTTGAGACCCCATTCTGTTTTGTAATTCAGGTACTTTGTAGCCACGTTTACATTCCATGTATTAGTAATATCGTATGTCTTTTTCTTTTTGAATTATGTGACTTTGAATGATCATACGTAACTACTCTGGGGTTGTTACAACTGGCCATATTTCACTGATTTTCAGGCTGAGTAATATTCCACTCTACATAAGTGCCACACCTCTATCCATTTTTTCCCTCCAGAGACATATAAATTATATCCTAGTCGAGGATCTTTGAAACAGAGAGGCGGTAAACATTGGGGTGCCTGTGTCCTCTCCATTTTTGTCTTTCCCAAGATATACGTCCATGAGTGCAAGTGCCCTGTGCTCTGTAGCTCATTTTTTAGATGCTTTAGTAAACACAATACACTTCTCAAGAGTGACCATTGGCAATATACATTTCCACTATAAGCCTCACAGGGCTCCCTTTTCTCCTTGCCCTGTCCTGCATTTCTGGTGTTTACACTTTATGAGGAAGGCTCTTCTGACTGATGCGAAGTGATATGTTTTGTAGTACTGATTTCCAGTGCCCACCTGTTTGGTTGGCTAAAAAAGTGTATGCCCTTTTCTTGAATATATACAGAAAAAGACGCATACACCCTTTTTGGCCAACTGCAATGTTGGCAATGTTCAGCCCCTTTTCTTGTGCTTAATGGCGAGTCCTTTCTACCTCTTCCAATCCCTTTCCTGCCATTCTCCGTTGCTTACAAGTCCTTTTCTCTGACTTTCCTCAAGACATTTTTCAGTGAGAGATATTTTCAACTCTGCAGTTTCGTGAATTTTAGCGGCCCTGAGTTCCATTTTTCAACTTGTGTTTATGGGAACTGGCCACAAAGCAGCGGGATTTCCTCAAGCCCTATTCTGTTTCCATGGGCAACCCTAGCTTTTAGTCAATTCGTCTTCCTGATTGGAAATTAGAGTGACATGTGCCTGTCCGAACACCTAGGACTTGTCTCTCATTGTTCCTCCTCCTTCTGCTTCATTCTCTGGACAAATTCCAAACTGTATGCAACAGGATGTTGACAGTGCTGACATCTCCAAGTGGGAAGACTGTTCGTAAAGACGCTGGAGGGGTGAACCCGAGCACCAGGAGATGAGGAGATGAGATGCCTTTTCCAAACTCTTCCCGATCAGACGGTATACCATCTTCTGGGTGTGACAGGCATATTTTAGCTGTAGGAAGTGTCCCATTCATGTGAGGAGAACACCAGGGCTTTTTCAAAATCACTGTCTCTCCACAACCCAAACTGGGGAATTTTTTAAGCTACGGCTACACATATGTTCATTAAGGGCCTTGGGAAGTAGGCAGAGTCCAAACTTTAGATGATTGAAGTCTTCAGGGTCAGAAGCACTCACCACCGGCTTCCCTTAGGTTCCATTTTAACTGTCATTAATAGATGATGTCAATAAAAATATCTATTCTTTTTTCAGATTATTTCCCCTTATAGGTTATTGCAAAATATTGAGTGTAGTTCCCTGTGCTGTACAGTAGTTCCTTGTTGATGATCGATTTTATACATAGCAGTGTGTATGTGTTAATCCCAAACTGTTAATTTATCCCTCCTCCCACCTTTCCCCTTTGGTAATAATAAATTATAAGATTTTATACTTCTCAGAAATGGGGGAGCTGAAAGAGAGGTATCATTTTCAATGGAAAAGCATTTAAAACAAGATTGAAGCTTTAACCAAGATTATTAGATGTACATCCTTGGAAAGAAATCACTTCGTTTCTCTAGTATTGACCTGACAAATAAGACAAACCTTTCACTGAACTTGCTTATAATAAAGTGATGGAAATATCAAATGGAAGTGTTAGAAACATCTTATTTTACCCGAGCCTTATACACTGTTCTATGTTAATTACAGTTTGGCTCACACATCTGTTCATTGAAGTTACAATGTTCTCAATTTCTGTTACTGATCCTCCAGAGTGGACCCCAACAAGTGTCCCCCTGCCCAGTGTCATTGGAGCCAACAGATCGAGACTGAGTTTGGTTCAGAAGCAAAGGAAACTTTATATTTTGATCAGAGAATGCAGAGGTGAGAGCATGTGCTACCCCGTGGGCTGTGGGCTGGGCTGCTGTGTAGAGATCCTGTCAGAGTCAGTGGGAGGGAGGGGGCGGAGCTCTCGAGGGCCCGGTTGGCTGCAGCTCAGGCTCTATATCGCGGAGTCTGCACTGTGCTCCAGGAGCTGAAGTGTCGACCCAGCCATTCTGCACTAGGAAATCTGGTCTGAAGTGCCGGCTGTTGAACCTCTGTATGCGGGACCCTAGGAGCACGTGAAATTAGACAAAGCACAAAGGATAAAAAAGGTTAGACTTTATTTTATTGCCCAGATTCTATTTTTATCTCCCAGGGATTTTTAAGGGGCTTTGCCTGGGACAAACCCCTCTTCTGCATTTTGTCCCCTTCCTCATTCTTAGAGTGCTGAGGGTGCAGACCCTTCATCTGTAACTGCTGAGTGCTGAGTTAGGAGCCCTCATACCTGTGGGAGAGGGTCTGAACTTCTCCCCAGCAGCCTCCAGGTGACGTTGTTTGTCCGCAGGCCTCCTGCCTCCCTGCTCCTCCGCCTGAGCACAAGTATTGGTAGTGTTATAGATTCTAATGACCTTTAAGGGTCCAGGAAGGAGATGTGCAGTGACGCTGTGAGGTCCAGTTTCACCCCGCCCCACATTTGTTCGGCCACCTTAGGCTGACCGTTTCTGCCAGCCTAGATGCTCTGACCAGTAGTCTGTGCTTTCTTCAGTTAGGCCCCTGAATTAACGTAAAAACAGCACCAGGTGTCAGCACCCTGACTGCTCAACTCCCAGACAGTCCAGGGTCAGTGGTGATGAAGGACCATGATGGCCACTGAGTCAACAGCCTTTTGAAGTAAACAGGAGTCCAGCCGGTCTTATTGGCCACCATCATCACAGTGTCTGTAGGCTTTTCTATGGTGACAGCGTGATATACTGTTCCCCTGCCAAGATTATTACCTCCCCTCTGGGTGCAGTAAGTCCTGCAAGCAGTAGTCTACTCTTTTGGGACACACTCTTGTTGTTTTATGAGAGAAACTCCAGGTCAAGTGATGGTCACACGAGTCGTCATGGTGCCCCTTTGCCCCAGTTATCTCTCTGGAGGTTGGAGGTGGAGGACCTCCTCACTCAAGGTCAGTGTGCCCACGGAGCAAACCCTGCAACTTCAGGGCATGGTTGGGGGTTAGGATCACCACGTGGGGTCCTTTTCCCTTAGGAGGGAGGTGGCCTTTTGGGCTGCTGATTTCCAGGTTTTCAGATACTGCCAGTATCTTGGCCAGATGTGGCGGTGGGCCAAGCCCCTTGGTGACCGTAGTTTATCCTACCTGGATGGCATTCTTGCATTGTTCCATTTCAAGTGGTCCCAGGTTTTGCACTAATACTCCAATGGCCATTCAAATTTCACTAGGAATGTAAAGGTCAAAGGGTTTAGCTAAATTAGGGAGTTCCAGGGCAAGGGTCTGAATTGACTGCTCTTTCCATTCTTGAAAGGCCACTTCTGGATTCTATTCAAAAGGATCATCATCTTTTTCTTTCAGTGTTTCATATAGAGGCCCAGCTAGTAGACTGTAGTTAGGGATCCAGAAGCAGCAAACCCTGGCCTCCCCAGGAACCCCTAAGCTGTCTTCTAGTTTTAGAAATGGGTAAGGCTGTAAATTGTTTCTTCCCTTTCCTGGGATGGGCTTCTCCGACCTTCTGTGAGAATGCAGCCCACGCAGGTCACCATAGTCTGTGATATTTGAGCTTTTTCTTGGACAACTTGTATCCTTTATTGGCTTGGTAGTTCAGAGGTCTCCTTAGTAGGGCTGGCGATCAGAATGTCGTCTGCATATTGAAGGAGTGTTTCCTTTTCCAGAGGTAGAACTTTTAGGTCTTTAGCTGAGCTTTCCCCAAAGATGGTGTGGGAATTTTTGAACCCTTGGGGCAAGACGGCCCGGAAGTATTGTTTTAGTTGTATGTTGAGTCCTGCCACTCACAAGCCAAAATTTCTTGTGACTCTGGGACTAATAGAATACAAAAGAAGGCTTCATTGAAGACTAATACAGAATACCATGTCCTGGTGGTTAGTAGAATGACCAGCAGGGTGTAGGGTTTAGGAACTACTGGAGGTATATCCTCGGTGGCTTCACTGACTGTCCTGACATCTTTTACCAGGACTCCAGCAGCCCATGGGGCTCTCGAGGTCAGGCCAATCCCAGGATATGGAGCTCACCTGGGCAGGTACCCCACCCCAACCCCAGCCCACGGGGCTCTCGTGGTCAGGCCCCTCCCAGGATACAGAGCAACCCTTTCAGGTACCGTGGCAGGGCTGGGCACACAGGAGCCATGCACATCGCCCTCATTGCAGAGCACTCCCAGCTCACCTGTCACTCAGATCTGACACAGAGCACCTCAGAGCAGGACTTGAACTAACAAACAGCAGCTCCGACAGGTCTGTGACCCTGGGCATCACTCTGTGTGGCCTCCCTCCACCTGGTCTTCCAGAGACTTCCACTGCACCCGGGGCACCAGGCCTCTGTCTCCACCCACCACCCACCCCTCCTCTCCCTGACTCCTGGGTTCCTCTCATTAGGAGAGGGTTTTCTTGAAGTTGTCGCCCACTCATGGGCCAGATAATATAATTAGAAAACAAGCCAGAGCTGCAGCCCCTTGTCTATCCTGACTCTCAGGAGCCCACACCTGTTCCTTGGACCTGGCCGATTCAGCAAGTTCCAGTTTCTGCAACTGTGAGCCCCTGAGGGGTGATTATTGGCTGGCCTGGGAAGCCCGACCGTGCCGGCCAGACCTCCCCAGGTGTGCCTGGGTTGAGATCAATATAAACACCGCTCCAGGCAGCAAGAGCACCTGCAGCTGTGCCTGACGCCATTTTCTGCCCTGTCAGCAGTCTCGGGGCTGGACTGGTGGGAGGGAGTGAGAGGCCACGGCTTTGTGGGTTGCCCAGTGTGAGTGGGGCTCTGCTGGACTTTCTGCAGCAGTTGCCAAGATGCCACCTGCTAAAGAAGAGGATGTGCCACCCATACCTGCCGCTGGAATTTCTCCCTGGGCAGAGGTGAGTAAGGAAGAAAGCAGTGGGGGCCGGGACAGGAGGGGTATCTCAGGCAGGGAAATGGAAAGCTTCCAGAAGAGCACCCAGGGCCAGGACCATCCTGTCTGGCCTGCAGGCACCAAGTCGGCTGGCATGCTGTCGCTCATGTGGCTCCATGGCCCTTCCTCTAGGCTTTCAAGTCCTTGTACATATTCAGGTGTTTTACCTGGGAAGGGTGGGAACATTTCAGCAGCAGCTGGCCTGGGGCTCGGCCCACGTTTACTCACAGATGCCTCGGCACGGGCCCCCAGCTTTGCAATGAGGACGCTTGTTGCGTGGGGCATGCTGGCTGAATGGGAGATGATTCCCCACCACTGACCAACTTCAGAATTGTTTACAACTGGAGCAAGGGCCCTGATACGGTTTTCCTCTGTGTAACTGGTGGGTTCTGTTTTTTTTTCTTTTTTTCGTTTTTGGTTCAAGGTAGATTTTATTCCTCTTTTTTGTATTTACAGATATAAGCATGGAAATAATTTATTCATATAAATACATGTATGTGAAGGGAAGAATATTTTTTCTGTTTTACTTTTTGTAATTTTGAATTTTATTTTATTTTTTTATACAGCAGGTTCTTTTTGGTTACCTATTTTATACATAGAAATGTATACATGCCAATCCCAATCTCTCAACTCCTCCCACCACCACCCCCCTAACAGCTTTCCCCCCTTGGTGTCCATACGTTTGTTGTCTACATCTGTTGCTCTATTTCTGCCTTGCAAAACGCTTCATCTGTACAACTTTTCTAGGTTCCACATATATGCATTTATATACAGGATTTGTTTTTCTCTTTCTGACTTACTTCACTCTGTATGACAGTCTCTAGATCCATCAACGTCTCTACAAATGACCCAATTTCATTCCTTTTTATGGCTTAGTAATATTCCATTTTATATATGTACCTCATCTTTATGCATTCGTCTGTCTGTGGGCATTTAGGTTGCTTCCATTACCTGGATATTGTAAATAGTGATGCAATGAACATTGCGGTGAATGTCTCTTTTCGTTTTATGGTTTTGTCTGGGTATATGCCCAGTAGTGGGATTGCTGTATTATATGGTAATTCTATTCTTAGTTTTATAAGAAACTCCATAATGTTCTCCACAGTGACTGCATCAATTTACATTCCCAACAATAGTGGAAGAGGCTTCCTTATCTCCGCACCCTTTCCAGCATTTGTTGTTTGTAGATTTTCTGATGATGCCCATTCTAACAGGTGTGAGGTGATACACCATGGATTAGTCTATTTCGTTGAGCAAAGAGTAGGTCTTGTCTATTACATATTTGGCTTATGGAACGGTATGTGTGCTCATTTCAATCTCTGGTTTTATACAGCACCCCAACTCAACTTTCCCGTTAAGCAAGCATAAGTTTTTATCTAAATGTGAGACTCTGCTCGGTTTTGTAATTCAGTTTATGTGTAGCCAAGTTTACACTCCCTCTATTTGTGATATCTTATGATAATTATGTTTCTCTGTGTGACATATTTCTCTTAGAATCATCATACTTAAATCCACTCAATTTGCTGCTACAGGCCTGATGACATTGATTTCATTGCTGAGTGATATTCCGTTGTACGTAAGTAGGACAACTCCTTTATCCATTTTTTTCTTTCTGGGATATTTAATTTGTACTGGACTCAAGGTTCTTGTAAACACAGCAGCCCTGGATATTGTGTTGGCTGTGTCTTGTTGATTTTAATTTTCCTAAGCTATAGGGCCAAAAGTGGAAGTGCCCTAGGCTCTGTAGCTTTGTTTTTTAGATGTTTCAGCATACACTATAAACATCACCAGAGTGTCTGTTGGCAATTTACAATCCGTCCATCAGCATAACAAGGCTCCCTGTTCTCCATGGCCTGTCCTGTGTTTCTGGGTTTTACACTTTTTTCAGATGGCTCTTTTGACGAATGGGAAATGAGAGTTCATTGTAGTGTGGATTTCCATTGCTCGAATTCTTGGTTGGCCACAAAGGGCATATGCGTTTTTTCCTGAATATATTCAGGAAAAAATGTATACGCACTTTTTGTCCAAGTGCATCACTGTCAAAGATCTGCCGCTTTACACATGCTTTAAATGCAATTCCAATCTACCTCCTGAAATATGATTCCTGCAATTCTGCCTCGTTTTCAAGTCCTCTGTGCAGACTTACTTCAATATATTTTTGCCAATAGCTGTCATTTATAACTCTGCAGGTTTGTGAATTACAGTGCCTGTGATTTCCTTTCTTAACTCGTTTCCTTGAAAGCTGGCCACAGAACCGCAGGTTTGCTTCAGGCCGTAATCAGGGTCCCGCACGGCACTCTGAGCCTTTGGTTAATTCCTCTTCCTGGTGGGAAATTAGAGTTAAATGTGCCCCTCCAGACACCTGCCTCACTCCCAGCCACTTGGTGATGTGTGTCCTCTGGTTTGAGGCCACATGTGCTGGGTTCCTCACCTTTCGCAGATGTGGCCCCACTGGTGTGCGGACACTCCTGCCTGGTTCCCATCCCCTTGGTGATGTGAGCCCTCCAGTGAGAGTCTGATCCTGGTTGGGCTCCTCACACTTCTGTGAGGTGGGCCCTCTTCTCTGAGGTCACTCCTGCCTGGCTGACACACCCCGCCTTGGCGACGTCGGCCCTCTGGTGGCAGTTGGAGCCCGCTGGGAGCCTCCTCCCCTCAGTGATGAGACCCTCTGGCATCAGGCCCTAACTGCTGGTTACCCACATTTTCTGATATGTGCTAAGTGGTGTGAGGGCACTCCTGCCAGGTTCCCATCCCCATGTGCCTTCTGCTCTATGGTCCCAACACCTGTGTTGTTCACAGTTTCAGGATGTTGGCTCTCTGGTGTTAGTTCACTCAGGCCTAGATCCCATAGACTCTGTGCTCTGAGCCGCCTGCTGGGAGGTTCCTACTGCTGGATTCCTTATCATTTTTATTCTTTGGGTCCTGTGTTTTCATGCTCCTCCTTCCTGACTCACTCCCAGCCCCTTTGTGATGTGGGTCCTCTGGTTTGAGGCCACATGTGCCGGTTTCCTCACCTTTATTGATGTGGCCCCACTGGTGTGAGGACACTCCTGCCTGGTTTCCATCCCCTTGGTGATGGGGGCCCTCTGGTGAGAGTCTGATCCTGGCTGGATTCCTCACCCTTCTGGGAGGTGGGCCCTCTGCTCTGAGGTCACTCCTGCCTGGCTGGCACACATCACCTTGGCGATGTGGGTCCTCAGTTGGGAGTTGGTGCCTGCTGGGAGTCTCCTCCCCTCGGTAATGAGGGCCCTCTGGCGTCAGGCCCTAACTCATGGGCTCCCAAAATTTTCTGATATGTGCCCTGTCGTGCGAGTACACTCCTGCCACGTTCCCATCCCCATGGGGATGTGGGCCTTCTGCTCTGAGGTCCCACCAGCTGGGTTGCTCACAGTGTCATGATGTGAGCCCTCTGCTGTGAGTTCACTGTGGCCTGGATCACATAGGCTCCGTACTCTGGGCCACCTGCTGGGGGGTTCCAACTGCTGGATTCCTCACATTTTTTATTCTGTGGGCCCTGTGTTGTTAGGCTACTCCTGCCTGCCTCACTCGTAGCACCTTGGAAATGTGGGTCCTCTGGTTTAGGCCACATGTGCTGGGTTCGTCACCTTTCTATAATGTGGCCACACTGGTGTGAGGACACTCCTGCCTTGTTCCGGTCCCCTTGGTGATGTGGGCTCTCTGGTGAGAGTCTTATCCTGGCTGGTTTCCTCACCCTTCTGTGAGGTAGGCCCTCTGCTGTGAGGTCACTCCTGCCTGACTGGCACACGTCACCTTGGCGACGTGGGCCCTCAGTTGGGAGTTGGTGCCTGCTGGGAGTCTCCTCCCCTCGGTAATGAGGGCCCTCTGGCGTCAGGCTCTAACTCCTGGGCTCCCAAAATTTTC
This sequence comes from Delphinapterus leucas, assembly GCF_059928025.1. Taxonomy (NCBI): domain Eukaryota; kingdom Metazoa; phylum Chordata; class Mammalia; order Artiodactyla; family Monodontidae; genus Delphinapterus; species Delphinapterus leucas. The sequence goes on from NW_028322248.1 coordinate 6,869,672, forward strand.
TGATGTGCGCCCTGTGGTGTGAGTACACTCCTGCCAGGTTTCCAACCCCATGGGAATATGGGCCTTCTGCTCTGAGGTCCCAACGGTGGGTGGCTCAGTTTCATGATGAGGGCCCTCTGGTGTGAGTTCACTCCGGCCTGGATCCCATAGCCTCGCTGCTCCTGGCCGCCTGCGGGGAGGTTCCCACTGCGGGATTCCTCACCTTTTCTCTTCTATGGGCCCTCTGTTTGGAGACTCCTCCTGCCTGACTCACTCCCAGCCCCTTGGTGATGTGTGTCCTCTGGTTTGAGGCCACGTGTGCTGGGTCCCTCACCTTTCGATGATGTGGCCCCGCTGGTGTGAGGACACTCCTGCCTGGTTTCTATCCCCTTGGTGATGTGGGCCCTCTGGTGAGAGTCTGATCCTGGCTGGGTTCCTCACCCTTCTGTGAGGTGGGCCCTCTGCTGTGAGGTCACTACTGACTGGCTGGCACACCCCGCCTTGGCGACATCGGCCCTCTTGTGGCAGTTGGAGCCTGCTGGGAGCCACCTCCCCTCGGTGATGAGGGCTCTCTAGCGTCAGGCCGTAACTGCTGGGTACCCACTTTTTCTGATACGTGCTAAGTGGTGCGAGGACACTCTTGCCATGTTCCCAACCCCATGGGGATGTGGGCCTTCTGCTGTGAGGTCCCAATGGCTGGGTTGCTCACAGTTTCATGATATGGGCCCTCTGCTGTGAGTTCACTGCAGCCTGGATCGCATAGACTCGGTGCTCTGGGCCGCCTGCTGGGAGGTTCCCACTGCAGGATTCCTCAGCTTTTTTATTCTATGGGCCCTGTGTTGTGAGGCTACTCCTGCATGCCTCACTCCGAGCCCCTTGGAGATGTGGGTCTTCTGGTTTAGGCCACATGTGCTGGGTTCCTCACCTTTCTATGATGTGGTCACCCTGGTGTGAAGACAGTCCTGCCTGGTTCTGATCCTCTTGGTGATGTGGGCCCTCTGGTGAGAGTCTAATCCTCTTTGGGTTCCTCACACTTTTTTGAGGTTGGCCCTCTGCTCTGAGGTCACTCCTGCCTGGCTGGCACACCCCGCATTGGCGACGTTGGCCCTCTTGTAGCAGTTGGAGCCTGCTGGTAGCCTCCTCTCCTCGGTGATGAGGGCCCTCTGGCATCAGGCCCTAACTGCTGGGCTCCCCACATTTTCTGATGTGTGCCCACTGGTGCGATGACACTCCTGCTTGGTTCGCTTCCCCATGGGGATGTGGGCCTTGTGCTCTGAGGTCACAATGGCTAGGTTGCTCACAGTTTCATGATGAGGGCCCTCTGTTGTGAGTTCATCATTGCCTGGATCCCATAGCCTCGGTGCTCTGGGCCGCCTGCTGGGATGTTCCAACTGCTGGATTCCTCACCTTTTTTATACAATGGGCCACGTGTTTTGAGGTTCATCCTGCCTGCCTCGCTCCGAGACCCATGGAGATGTGGGTCCTCTGGTTTGAGGCCACATGTGCTGGGTACCTCAACTTGCGATGATGTGGCCCCACGGGTGTGAAGACACTCCTGCCTGGTTCCCAGCCCCTTGCTGATGTGGGCCCTCTGGTGAGAGTCTGATAATGGCTGGGTCCCTTACCCTTCTGTGAGGTGGGCCCTCTGATGTGAGGTCACTCCTGCCTGGCTGGCTCACGTCACCTTGGCGATGTGGGCCCTCTGTTGGCCACTGAAGCATGCTGGGAGCCCCCTACCCTCTTTAAGGAGGGCCTTGGAAAAAACGCATATGCACTTTTTGAACAAGTGCATCATTGTCGAGGTTCTGCCTCTTCTCCTATGCTTTCAGTGCATTTCCCGTCTACCTCCTGAAATCGTTTTCCTGGAATTCTGCCCCGCTTTCAAGTCCTCTTCGCAGCCTTCCTTCAATATATTTTTGGACGATAGCTGTCATTTATAACTCTGCAGGTTTGTGAATTACAGTGCCCCTGAGCTCCTTTGTTCAACTCGCTATCTTGTGAGCTGCCTGCACACCCGCAGTATTGCTTCAGGCCCTAATCTGGTTCCGGCACGGCATTCTGAGCCTTTGGTTAATTCCACTTCCTGGTGAGAAATGAGCATTAAATTGCCCGTGCAGACACCTACAGCTAGTCTCTCATTGGTTCTCCCTATTCCTGTTCATCTTGCGCAGAAATTGCAAACTGTGACAAACAGGAGGTTAAAGGCACTGACTCTCCAAGTGGGGAGAGTGTTAGTTAAGCATCTGGAATGGTGAACCCGAGTATAAAGGGACGAAAACTGAGATGCATTTGAAAACGTTTCCCAATCACATGGTGGACCATACTCTGGGTTTCCCATACATGATGTAGCGGAAGGAAGAATCCCTTAAACCTGGAGAGTTGGGACCCTTGGAATGGGTACCATGCAGTATGACTTCAAAGGGTCTGCAATTGCTCACAGAACCTCAACAATACTATCAGGGCGAAGTGTCCGGCCTTATGTCTCCCCAGCACTGGGTGTACATGTGGTAAATCCAGGTTGCATCAGAAGCCCTGAGTGAATTATTTAAGAATTGCTCTCTATTTCACTGTCATTGTGTTTTGTTTTTGAAATTTATTTTGATAATGTGATTTATCGGATTTTCACTGTTGCCTTTAGGCCACTGAACACACGCTGGATTCTCTTATGGACACATATAAATCCATGGGTTTTAAGATTCTTGCTAGGCAGGTATATTCCTAGGCGTTGAATATGGGGTGTTGAGCCCATTTCGTTGAGCAAGCAGTAGGTCTTGTCTATTACATATTTGGCTTATGGAACGGTATCAGTGCGAATTTCAATCTCTGTTTTTATGCAGCACCCGAACTCACCTTTCCCAAAAAGCAAGCATAAGTTGGTTTTCTAAATTTGAGACACTGTTCTGTTTTGTAATTCATTTCATGTGTAGCCAAGTTTACATTCCGTGTATTAGTGATATCTTATGATGTTTCTTTTTCTGTGTGACCTATTGCACGTAGAATCATCGTACCTGAATCCACTCATTATGCCGCTACGGGCCTGATGACATAGATTTCATTGCTGAGTGATATTCCATTGTACGTAAGAACCACAACTTCTTTATCCATTTTTCGCCCTCTGGGATATTTAACTTGTACCGTACAAGAGGTTCTCGTAAACAGAGCCGTTCCAAACTTTGGGGTGCCTGTGTGGTTTTGATTTTAATTTCCCTAAGCTATAGGACCATAAGTGGAAGTGCCATAGGCTGTGTTGCTTTGTTTCTTATGTGTTTCAGGAAATACCATACACTTCTCCAGAGTGGCTGTTGGCAATTCACATGCCGACCATCAGGATAACAATGCTCCCTCTTCTCCATGGCCTGTCCTGCCTTTCTGGATTTTACACTTTTTTCAGATGGCCCTTTTGACCGGGGGGCAGAGAGACTTCATTTTAGTGCAGATTTCTTTACACGCTTGCTTGGTTGGCCAAAAAGGGCATATGCGTTTTTTCCTGATTATATTCAGGAAAAAACGCATACGCCCTTTTTGGCCAAGTGCATCATTGTCGCTGTTCTCCGTCTTTTCCTAGTCTTTAAGTGCAATTCCAGTCTACCCCCTGAAATCGTTTTCCTGAATTTCTGCCCAAATTCTAAGTCCTCTTCGCAGACATACTTCAATATATTTTTGGACGATAGCTGTCATTTATAACTCTGCAGGTTTGTGAGTTACAGTGCCCCTGAGCTCCTTTCTTCATCTCGCTAACTTGTGAGCTGGCCGCAAACCCGCAGGATTGCTTCAGGCCCTTATCTGGTTCCAGCAGGACATGCTGAGCCTTTGGTTAATTCCTCTTCCTGGTGGGAAATGAGCGTTAAATTTGCCCGTACAGACACCTACAGCTAGTCTCTCATTGGTTCTCCCTATTCCTGTTCATCTTGCGCAGAAATTGCAAACTGTGCCCAACAGGAGGTTAAAGGCACTGACTCTCCAAGTGGGGAGAGTGTGAGTAAAGGGTCTGGAATGGTGAACCTGTGTAAAAGGGGAGGAAAACTGAGATGCATTTGAAAACGTTTGCCGGTCACACGGTCCACCATACTGTGGGTTTCCCATGCATGTTTTGAGCTGAAGGAAGAATCCCTTATAACTGGAGATTTGGGACCCATGGAATGGGTACCATGCAGTATGTCTTCAAAGGGTCTGCATTTGCTCATCGAACCTCACCAGTGCTATCAGCCCGAAGTGCCCAACCTTATGTCACACTCAGCTCTGGGTGTAGATGTGGTAAATCCAGGTTGCATCACAAGCCTGAATGAATTATTTAAGAATTGCTCTCTATTTCACTGTCCTTGTGTTTGGTTTTAGTAATTCATTTTGATAATGGGATTTATCGGATTTTCTCTGCTGCATTCATGTTGCTGTACACACGCTTCATTCCCTAACGGAGACATATAAATCCATGGGTTTGAAGATTCTTACCAGTCAGGTGTATTCCTAGGCGTTGAATATGGGGTATTTAGTCCATTTCATTGCGCAAAGGGTAGGCCTTGACTATTACATATTTGGCTTATGTGAAGGTATCTGTGCTAATTTCTATCTCTGGTTTTATGCAGCACCCCAACTCACCTTTCCCCTTAAGCAAGCATAAGTTGGTTTTCTAAATTTGAGACCCTGTTCTGTTTTGTAATTCAGTTCATGTGTAGCCAAGTTTACATTCCGTGTAGTAGTGATATCTTATGATGTTTCATTTTCTGTGTGACTTATTTCACTTAGAATCATCGTACCTGAATCCACTCATTATGCCGCGACGGGCCTGATGACATAGATTTCATTGCTGAGTGATATTCCATTGTACGTACGTACCACAACTTCTTTATCCATTTTTCACATTCTGGGATATTTAACTTGTACCGTAGACGAGGTTCTTGTAAACAGAGCCGTCCGACACATTGGGGTGGCTGTGTGTTTTTGATTTTAATTTCCCTAAGCTATAGGACCATAAGTGGAAGTGCCGTAGGCTCCGTAGCTTTGTTTTTTCGGTGTTCCGGGAAACACCATACACTTCTCCAGGGTGGCTGTTGGTAATTTACATCCCGCCCATCAGCATAACAAGGCTCCCTGTTCTCCATGGCCTGTGCTGCCTTTCTGGATTTTACACTTTTTTCAGATGGCCCTTTTGACCGGGGGGCAGTGAGACTTCATTGTAGTGCAGATTTCTTTAACATGCTTGCTTGGTTGGCCAAAAAGGGCGTATGCGTTTTTTCCTGAATATATTCAGGAAAAAACGCATACGCCCTTTTTGGCCAAGAGCATCATTGTCGACGTTCTGCCTCTTTTCCTATGCTTTAAATGCAATTCCCGTCTACCCCCTGAAATCGTTTTCCTGCAATTCTGCCCCACTTACAAGTCGTCTTCGCAGCCTTCCTTCAATATATTTTTGGACGATAGCTGTCATTTATAACTCTGCAAGTTTGTGAGTTACAGTGCCCCTGAGCTCATTTCTTCAACTCGCTATCTTGTGAGCTGGCCGCAAACCCGCTGGATTGCCTCAGGCCCTAATCTGGTTCCGGCACGGCATGCTGAGCCTTTGGTTAATTCCTCTTCCTGGTGGGAAATGAGCGTTAAATTTGCCCGTGCAGACACCTAGAGCTAGTCTCTCATTCGTTCTCCCTATTCCTTTTCATCTTGCGCAGAAATTGCAAACTGTGCCCAACAGGAGGTTAAAGGCACTGACTCTCCAAGTGGGGAGAGTGTTCGTAAAGGGTCTGGAATGGTGAACCCGAGTAAAAGGGGACGAAAACTGAGATGCATTTGAAAACGTTTGCCAGTCACACGGTGCACCATACTGTGGGTTTCCCATGCATGTTTTAGCTGAAGGAAGAATCCCTTAAACTTGGAGAGTTGGGACCCATGGAATGGGTACCATGCTGTATGACTTCAAAGGGTCTGCATTTGCTCATCGAACCTCACCAATGCTATCAGCCCGAAGTGCCCAACCTTATGTCTCACTCAGCTCTGGGTGTACATGTGGTAAATCCAGGTTGCATCACAAGCCCTGAATGAATTATTTAAGAATTGCTCTCTATTTCACTGTCCTTGGGTTTTGTTTCTGTAATTCATTTTGATAATGGGATTTATCGGATTTTCTCTGCTGCATTCATGCCGCTGTACACACGCTTCATTCTCTTACGGAGACATATAAATCCATGGGTTTGAAGATTCTTACTAGTCAGGTGTATTCCTAGGCGTTGAATATGGGGTGTTTAGTCCATTTCGTTGAGCAAGTGGTAGGACTTGACTATTACATATTTGGCTTATGGAAAGGTATCTGTGCTAATTTCTATCTCTGGTTTTATGCAGCACCCCAACTCACCTTTCCCCTTAAGCAAGCATAAGTTGGTTTTCTAAATTTGAGACCCTGTTCTGTTTTGTAATTCAGTTCATGTGTAGCCAAGTTTACATTCCGTGTAGTAGTGATATCTTATGATGTTTCATTTTCTGTGTGACTTATTTCACTTAGAATCATCGTACCTGAATCCACTCATTATGCCGCGACGGGCCTGATGACATAGATTTCACTGCTGAGTGATATTCCATTGTACGTACGTACCACAACTTCTTTATCCATTTTTCACATTCTGGGATATTTAACTTGTACGGTAGACGAGGTTCTTGTACACAGAACCGTCCGACACTTTGGGGTGGCTGTGTGTTTTTGATTTTAATTTCCCTAAGCTATAGGACCATAAGTGGAAGTGCCGTAGGCTCCGTAGCTTTGTTTTTTCGGTGTTCCGGGAAACACCATACACTTCTCCAGGGTGGCGGTTGGCAATTTACATCCCGCCCATCAGCATAACAAGGCTCCCTGTTCTCCATGGCCTGTGCTGCCTTTCTGGATTTTACACATTTTTCAGATGGCCCTTTTGACCGGGGGGCAGTGAGACTTCATTGTAGTGCAGATTTCTTTAACATGCTTGCTTGGTTGGCCAAAAAGGGCGTATGCGTTTTTTCCTGAATATATTCAGGAAAAAACGCATACGCCCTTTTTGGCCAAGAGCATCATTGTCCACGTTCTGCCTCTTTTCCTATGCTTTAAATGAAATTCCCGTCTACCCCCTGAAATCGTTCTCCTGCAATTCTGCCCCACTTACAAGTCGTCTTCGCAGCCTTCCTTCAATATATTTTTGGACGATAGCTGTCATTTATAACTCTGCAGGTTTGTGAGTTACAGTGCCCCTGCGCTCATTTCTTCAACTCGCTATCTTGTGAGCTGGCCGCAAACCCACAGGATTGCCTCAGGCCCTAATCTGGTTCCGGCACGGCATGCTGAGCCTTTGGTTAATTCCTCTTCCTGGTGGGAAATGAGCGTTAAATTTGCCCGTGCAGACACCTAGAGCTAGTCTCTCATTCGTTCTCCCTATTCCTTTTCATCTTGCGCAGAAATTGCAAACTGTGCCCAACAGGAGGTTAAAGGCACTGACTCTCCAAGTGGGGAGAGTGTTCGTAAAGGGTCTGGAATGGTGAACCCGAGTAAAAGGGGACGAAAACTGAGATGCATTTGAAAACGTTTGCCAGTCACACGGTGCACCATACTGTGGGTTTCCCATGCATGTTTTAGCTGAAGGAAGAATCCCTTAAACTTGGAGAGTTGGGACCCATGGAATGGGTACCATGCTGTATGACTTCACAGGGTCTGCATTTGCTCATCGAACCTCACCAATGCTATCAGCCCGAAGTGCCCAACCTTATGTCTCACTCAGCTCTGGGTGTAGATGTGGTAAATCCAGGTTGCATCACAAGCCCTGAATGAATTATTTAAGAATTGCTCTCTATTTCACTGTCCTTGGGTTTTGTTTGTGTAATTCATTTTGATAATGGGATTTATCAGATTTTCTCTGCTGCATTCATGCCGTTGTACACACGCATCATTCTCTTACGGAGACATAAAAATCCATGGGTTTGAAGATTCTTACTAGTCAGGTGTATTCCTAGGCGTTGAATATGGGGTGTTTAGTCCATTTCGTTGAGCAAGGGGTAGGTCTTGACTATTACATATTTGGCTTATGGAAAGGTATCTGTGCTAATTTCTATCTCTGGTTTTATGCAGCACCCCAACTCACCTTTCCCCTTAAGCAAGCATAAGTTGGTTTTCTAAATTTGAGACCCTGTTCTGTTTTGTAATTCAGTTCATGTGTAGCCAAGTTTACATTCCATGTATTAGTGATATCTTATGATGTTTCATTTTCTGTGTGACTTATTTCACTTAGAATCATCGTACCTGAATCCACTCATTATGCCGCGACGGGCCTGATGACATAGATTTCATTGCTGAATGATATTCCATTGTACGTACGTACCACAACTTCTTTATCCATTTTTCACATTCTGGGATATTTAACTTGGACCGTAGACGAGGTTCTTGTAAACAGAGCCGTCCGACACTTTGGGGTGGCTGTGTGTTTTTGATTTTAATTTCCCTAAGCTATAGGACTATAAGTGGAAGTGCCGTAGGCTCCGTAGCTTTCTTTTTTCGGTGTTCCGGGAAACACCATACACTTCTCCAGGGTGGCTGTTGGTAATTTACATCCCGCCCATCAGCATAACAAGGCTCCCTGTTCTCCATGGCCTGTGCTGCCTTTTTGGATTTTACACTTTTTTCAGATGGCCCTTTTGACCGGGGGGCAGTGAGACTTCATTGTAGTGCAGATTTCTTTAACATGCTTGCTTGGTTGGCCAAAAAGGGCGTATGCGTTTTTTCCTGAATATATTCAGGAAAAAACGCATACGCCCTTTTTGGCCAAGAGCATCATTGTCGACGTTCTGCCTCTTTTCCTATGCTTTAAATTCAATTCCCGTCTACCCCCTGAAATCGTTTTCCTGCAAATCTGTCCCGCTTACAAGTCGTCTTCGCAGCCTTCCTTCAATATATTTTTGGACGATAGCTGTCATTTATAACTCTGCAGGTTTGTGAGTTACAGTGTCCCTGAGCTCCTTTCTTCAACTCGCTATCTTGTGAGCTGGCCGCAAACCCACAGGATTGCCTCAGGCCCTAATCTGGTTCCGGCACGGCATGCTGAGCCTTTGGTTAATTCCTCTTCCTGGTGGGAAATGAGCGTTAAATTTGCCCGTGCAGACACCTAGAGCTAGTCTCTCATTCGTTCTCCCTATTCCTTTTCATCTTGCGCAGAAATTGCAAACTGTGCCCAACAGGAGGTTAAAGGCACTGACTCTCCAAGTGGGGAGAGTGTTCGTAAAGGGTCTGGAATGGTGAACCCGAGTAAATGGGACGAAAACTGAGAATCATTTGAAAACGTTTGCCAGTCACACGGTGCACCGTACTGTGGGTTTCCCATGCATGTTTTAGCTGAAGGAAGAATCCCTTAAACTTGGAGAGTTGGGACCCATGGAAAGGGTACCATGCTGTATGACTTCAAAGGGTCTGCATTTGCTCATCGAACCTCACCCATGCTATCAGCCCGAAGTGCCCAACCTTATGTCTCAGTCAGCTCTGGGTGTAGATGTGGTAAATCCAGGTTGCATCACAAGCCCTGAATGAATTATTTAAGAATTGCTCTCTATTTCACTGTCCTTGGGTTTTGTTTGTGTAATTCATTTTGATAATGGGATTTATCGGATTTTCTCTGCTGCATTCATGCCGCTGTACACACGCTTCATTCTCTTACGGAGACATATAAATCCATGGGTTTGAAGATTCTTACTAGTCAGGTGTATTCCTAGGCGTTGAATATGGGGTGTTTAGTCCATTTCGTTGAGCAAGGGGTAGGTCTTGACTATTACATATTTGGCTTATGGAAAGGTATCTGTGCTAATTTCTATCTCTGGTTTTATGCAGCACCCCAACTCACCTTTCCCCTTAAGCAAGCATAAGTTGGTTTTCTAAATTTGAGACCCTGTTCTGTTTTGTAATTCAGTTCATGTGTAGCCAAGATTACATTCGGTGTAGTAGTGATATCTTATGATGTTTCATTTTCTGTGTGACTTATTTCACTTAGAATCATCGTACCTGAATCCACTCATTATGCCGCGACGGGCCTGATGACATAGATTTCATTGGTGAGTGATATTCCATTGTACGTACGTACCACAACTTCTTTATCCATTTTTCACATTCTGGGATATTTAACTTGTACCGTAGACGAGGTTCTTGTAAAGAGAGCCGTCTGAAACTTTGGGGTGGCTGTGTGTTTTTTATTTTAATTTCCCTAAGCTGTAGGACCATAAGTGGAAGTGCCGTAGGCTCCGTAGCTTTGTTTTTTCGGTGTTCCGGGAAACACCATACACTTCTCCAGAGTGGCTGTTGGCAATTTACATCCCGCCCATCAGCATAACAAGGCTCGCTGTTCTCCATGGCCTTGCTGCCTTTCTGGATTTTACACTTTTTTCAGATGGCCCTTTTGACCGGGGGGCAGTGAGACTTCATTGTAGTGCAGATTTCTTTAACGTGCTTGCTTGGTTGGCCAAAAAGGGCGTATGCGTTTTTTCCTGAATATATTCAGGAAAAAACGCATACGCCCTTTTTTGCCAAGAGCATCATTGTCGACGTTCTGCCTCTTTTCCTATGCTTTAAATGCAATTCCCGTCTACCCCCTGAAATCGTTTTCCTGCAAATCTGTCCCGATTACAAGTCGTCTTCGCAGCCTTCCTTCAATATATTTTTGGACGATAGCTGTCATTTATAACTCTGCAGGTTTGTGAGTTACAGTGCCCCTGAGCTCCTTTCTTCAACTCGCTATCTTGTGAGCTGGCCGCAAACCCGCAGGATTGCTTCAGGCCCTAATCTGGTTCCGGCACGGCATGCTGAGCCTTTGGTTAATTCCTCTTCCTGGTGGGAAATGAGCGTTAAATTTGCCCGTGCAGACACCTAGAGCTAGTCTCTCATTCGTTCTCCCTATTCCTTTTCATCTTGCCCAGAAATTGCAAACTGTGCCCGACAGGAGGTTAAAGGCACTGACTCTCCAAGTGGGGAGAGTGTTCGTAAAGGGTCTGGAATGGTGAACCAGAGTAAAAGGGGACGAAAACTGAGATGCATTTGAAAACGTTTGCCAGTCACACGGTGCACCATACTGTGGGTTTCCCATGCATGTTTTAGCTGAAGGAAGAATCCCTTAAACTTGGAGAGTTGAGACCCATGGAATGGTTACCATGCTGTATGATTTCAAAGGGTCTGCATTTGCTCATCGAACCTCACCAATGGTATCAGCCCGAAGTGTCCAACCTTATGTCTCACTCAGCTCTGGGTTTAGATGAGGTAAATCCAGGTTGCATCACAAGACATGAATGAATTATTTAAGAATTGCTCTCTATTTCACTGTCATTGTGTTTTGTTTTTGTAATTTATTTTGATAATAGGATTTATCGGATTTTCTCTGCTGCCTTCATGCAGCTGTACACACGCTTGATTCTCTTATGGACACATATAAATCCATGGGTTTTAAGATTCTTACTAGTCAGGTGTATTCTTAGGCATTGAATATAGGGTGTTTAGCCCATTTCGTTGAGCAAGGGGTAGGTCTTGACTATTACATATTTGATGTATGGAATGGTATCTGTGCTAATTTCTATCTCTGGTTTTATGCAGCACCCCAACTCACCTTTCCCCTTAAGCAAACATAAGTTGGTTTTCTAAATTTGAGACCCTGTTCTGTTTTGTAATTCAGTTCATGTGTAGCCAAGATTACATTCGGTGTAGTAGTGATATCTTATGATGTTTCATTTTCTGTGTGACTTATTTCTCTTAGAATCATCGTACCTGAATCCACTCATTATGCCACGACGGGCCAGATGACATAGATTTCATTGGTGAGTGATATTCCATTGTACGTACGTACCACAACTTCTTTATCCATTTTTCGCTTTCTGGGATATTTAACTTGTACCGTAGACGAGGTTCTTGTAAAGAGAGCCGTCTGAAACTTTGGGGTGGCTGTGTGTTTTTTATTTTAATTTCCCTAAGCTATAGGACCATAAGTGGAAGTGCCGTAGGCTCCGTAGCTTTGTTTTTTCGGTGTTCCGGGAAACACCATACACTTCTCCAGAGTGGCTGTTGGCAATTTACATCCCGCCCATCAGCATAACAAGGCTCGCTGTTCTCCATGGCCTTGCTGCCTTTCTGGATTTTACACTTTTTTCAGATGGCCCTTTTGACCGGGGGGCAGTGAGACTTCATTGTAGTGCAGATTTCTTTAACATGCTTGCTTGGTTGGCCAAAAAGGGCGTATGCGTTTTTTCCTGAATATATTCAGGAAAAAACGCATACGCCCTTTTTTGCCAAGAGCATCATTGTCGACGTTCTGCCTCTTTTCCTATGCTTTAAATGCAATTCCCGTCTACCCCCTGAAATCGTTTTCCTGCAAATCTGTCCCGATTACAAGTCGTCTTCGCAGCCTTCCTTCAATATATTTTTGGACGATAGCTGTCATTTATAACTCTGCAGGTTTGTGAGTTACAGTGCCCCTGAGCTCCTTTCTTCAACTCGCTATCTTGTGAGCTGGCCGCAAACCCACAGGATTGCTTCAGGCCCTAATCTGGTTCCGGCACGGCATGCTGAGCCTTTGGTTAATTCCTCTTCCTGGTGGGAAATGAGCGTTAAATTTGCCCGTGCAGACACCTACAGCTAGTCTCTCATTCGTTCTCCCTATTCCTTTTCATCTTGCGCAGAAATTGCAAACTGTGCCCAACAGGAGGTTAAAGGCACTGACTCTCCAAGTGGGGAGAGTGTTCGTAAAGGGTCTGGAATGGTGAACCCGAGTAAAAGGGGACGAAAACTGAGATGCATTTGAAAACGTCTGTCGGTCACACGGTGCACCATACTGTGGGTTTCCCATGCATGTTTTAGCTGAAGGAAGAATCCCTTATATCTGGAGAGGTGGGAACCATGGAATGGGTACCATGCAGTATGACTTCAAAGGGTCTGCATTTGCTCATCGAACCTCACCAATGCTATCAGCCCGAAGTGCCCAACCTTATGTCTCACTCAGCTCTGGGTGTAGATGTGGTAAATCCAGGTTGCATCACAAGCCCTGAATGAATTATTTAAGAATTGCTCTCTATTTCACTGTCCTTGGGTTTTGTTTGTGTAATTCATTTTGATAATGGGATTTATCGGATTTTCTCTGCTGCGTTCATGCCGCTGTACACACGCTTCATTCTCTTACGGAGACATATAAATCCATGGGTTTGAAGATTCTTACTAGTCAGGTGTATTACTAGGCGTTGAATATGGGGTGTTTAGTCCATTTCGTTGAGCAAGGGGTAGGTCTGGGCTATTACATATTTGGCTTATGGAAAGGTATCTGTGCTAATTTCTATCTCTGGTTTTATGCAGCACCCCAACTCACCTTTCCCCTTAAGCAAGCATAAGTTTGTTTTCTAAATTTGAGACCCTGTTCTGTTTTATAATTCAGTTCATGTGTAGCAAAGTTTACATTCCGTGTATTAGTGATATCTTATGATGTTTCATTTTCTGTGTGACTTATTTCACTTAGAATCATCGTACCTGAATCCACTCATTATGCCGCGATGGGCCTGATGACATAGCTTTCATTGCCGAGTGATATTCCATTGTACGTACGTACCACAACTTCTTTATCCATTTTTCACATTCTGGGATATTTAACTTGTACCGTAGAAGAGGTTCTTGTAAACAGAGCCGTCCGACACTTTGGGGTGGCTGTGTGTTTTTGATTTTAATTTCCCTAAGCTATAGGACCATAAGTGGAAGTGCCGTATGCTCCGTTGCTTTGTTTTTCAGGGGTTTCAGGAAACACCATACACTTCTCCAGAGTGGCTGTTGGCAATTTACATCCCGACCATCAGCATAACAAGGCTCCCTGTTCTCCTTGGCCTGTCCTGTCTTTGTGGATTTTACACTTGTTTCACATGTCCCTTTTGACCGGGGGGCAGTGAGACTTCATTGTAGTGCAGATTTCTTTAACATGCTTGCTTGGTTGGCCAAAAAGCGCATATGCTTTTTTTCCTCAATAAATTCAGGAAAAAACGCATACACCCTTTTTGGCCAAGAGCATCATTGTCGACGTTCTGCCTCTTTTCCTATGCTTTAAATGCAATTCCCGTCTACCCCCTGAAATCGTTTTCCTGCAATTCTGCCCCACTTACAAGTCGTCTTCGCAGCCTTCCTTCAATATATTTTTGGACGATAGCTGTCATTTATAACTCTGCATGTTTGTGAGTTACAGTGCCCCTGAGCTCCTTTCTTCAAATCGCAACTTGTGAGCTGGGCGCAAACCCGCAGGATTGATTCAGGCCCTAATCCGGTTCCGGCACGGCATGCTGATCCTTTGGTTAATTCCTCTTCCTGGTGGGAAATTAGCATTAAATTTGCCCGTGCAGACACTTACTGCTAGTCTCTCATTGGTTCTCCCTATTCCTGTTCATCTTGCGCAGAAATTGCAAACTGTGCCAAACAGGAGGTTAAAGGCACTGACTCTCCAAGTGGGGAGAGTGTTAGTAAACGTTCTGGAATGGTGAACCCGAGTAAAAGGGGACGAAAACTGAGATGCATTTGAAAACCTTTCCTGGTCACACAGTGCACCATACTGTGGGTTTCCCATGCATGTTTTAGCTGAAGAAAGAATCCCTTAATCCTGGAGAGTTGGGACCCATGGAATGGGTACCATGCTGTATGACTTCAAAGGGTCTGCATTTGCTCATCGAACCTCAACAATGCTATCAGCCCGAAGTGCCCAACCTTATGTCTCACTCAGCTCTGGGTGTAGATGTGGTAAATCCAGGTTGCATCACAAGCCCTGAATGAATTATTTAAGAATTGCTCTCTATTTCACTCTCATTGTGTTTTGTTTTTGTAATTTATTTTCATAATGGGATTTATCGCATTTTCACTGCTGTGTTCATGCCGCTGTACTCACGCTTGATTCTCTTACGGACACATATAAATCCATGAGTTTGAAGATTCTTACTAGTCAGGTGTATTCGTAGGTGTTGAATATGGCGTGTTGAGTCCATTTCGTTGACCGGGGAGTAGGTTTTTTCTATTACATATTTGGCTTATCGAACGGTATCTGTGCTAATTTCAATCTCTGGTTTTATGCAGCTCCCCAACTCTCCTTTTTCCTTAAGCAAACATAAGTTGGTCTTCTAAATTTGAGACCCCATTCTGTTTTGTAATTCAGGTACTTTGTAGCCACGTTTACATTCCATGTATTAGTAATATCGTATGTCTTTTTCTTTTTGAATTATGTGACTTTGAATGATCATACGTAACTACTCTGGGGTTGTTACAACTGGCCATATTTCACTGATTTTCAGGCTGAGTAATATTCCACTCTACATAAGTGCCACACCTCTATCCATTTTTTCCCTCCAGAGACATATAAATTATATCCTAGTCGAGGATCTTTGAAACAGAGAGGCGGTAAACATTGGGGTGCCTGTGTCCTCTCCATTTTTGTCTTTCCCAAGATATACGTCCATGAGTGCAAGTGCCCTGTGCTCTGTAGCTCATTTTTTAGATGCTTTAGTAAACACAATACACTTCTCAAGAGTGACCATTGGCAATATACATTTCCACTATAAGCCTCACAGGGCTCCCTTTTCTCCTTGCCCTGTCCTGCATTTCTGGTGTTTACACTTTATGAGGAAGGCTCTTCTGACTGATGCGAAGTGATATGTTTTGTAGTACTGATTTCCAGTGCCCACCTGTTTGGTTGGCTAAAAAAGTGTATGCCCTTTTCTTGAATATATACAGAAAAAGACGCATACACCCTTTTTGGCCAACTGCAATGTTGGCAATGTTCAGCCCCTTTTCTTGTGCTTAATGGCGAGTCCTTTCTACCTCTTCCAATCCCTTTCCTGCCATTCTCCGTTGCTTACAAGTCCTTTTCTCTGACTTTCCTCAAGACATTTTTCAGTGAGAGATATTTTCAACTCTGCAGTTTCGTGAATTTTAGCGGCCCTGAGTTCCATTTTTCAACTTGTGTTTATGGGAACTGGCCACAAAGCAGCGGGATTTCCTCAAGCCCTATTCTGTTTCCATGGGCAACCCTAGCTTTTAGTCAATTCGTCTTCCTGATTGGAAATTAGAGTGACATGTGCCTGTCCGAACACCTAGGACTTGTCTCTCATTGTTCCTCCTCCTTCTGCTTCATTCTCTGGACAAATTCCAAACTG
The DNA here is from genome assembly GCF_059928025.1 of Delphinapterus leucas. Taxonomy (NCBI): domain Eukaryota; kingdom Metazoa; phylum Chordata; class Mammalia; order Artiodactyla; family Monodontidae; genus Delphinapterus; species Delphinapterus leucas. The sequence continues at coordinate 6,885,788 of NW_028322248.1, forward strand.
TATGCAACAGGATGTTGACAGTGCTGACATCTCCAAGTGGGAAGACTGTTCGTAAAGACGCTGGAGGGGTGAACCCGAGCACCAGGAGATGAGGAGATGAGATGCCTTTTCCAAACTCTTCCCGATCAGACGGTATACCATCTTCTGGGTGTGACAGGCATATTTTAGCTGTAGGAAGTGTCCCATTCATGTGAGGAGAACACCAGGGCTTTTTCAAAATCACTGTCTCTCCACAACCCAAACTGGGGAATTTTTTAAGCTACGGCTACACATATGTTCATTAAGGGCCTTGGGAAGTAGGCAGAGTCCAAACTTTAGATGATTGAAGTCTTCAGGGTCAGAAGCACTCACCACCGGCTTCCGTTAGGTTCCATTTTAACTGTCATTAATAGATGATGTCAATAAAAATATCTATTCTTTTTTCAGATTATTTCCCCTTATAGGTTATTGCAAAATATTGAGTGTAGTTCCCTGTGCTGTACAGTAGTTCCTTGTTGATGATCGATTTTATACATAGCAGTGTGTATGTGTTAATCCCAAACTGTTAATTTATCCCTCCTCCCACCTTTCCCCTTTGGTAATAATAAATTATAAGATTTTATACTTCTCAGAAATGGGGGAGCTGAAAGAGAGGTATCATTTTCAATGGAAAAGCATTTAAAACAAGATTGAAGCTTTAACCAAGATTATTAGATGTACATCCTTGGAAAGAAATCACTTCGTTTCTCTAGTATTGACCTGACAAATAAGACAAACCTTTCACTGAACTTGCTTATAATAAAGTGATGGAAATATCAAATGGAAGTGTTAGAAACATCTTATTTTACCCGAGCCTTATACACTGTTCTATGTTAATTACAGTTTGGCTCACACATCTGTTCATTGAAGTTACAATGTTCTCAATTTCTGTTACTGATCCTCCAGAGTGGACCCCAACAAGTGTCCCCCTGCCCAGTGTCATTGGAGCCAACAGATCGAGACTGAGTTTGGTTCAGAAGCAAAGGAAACTTTATATTTTGATCAGAGAATGCAGAGGTGAGAGCATGTGCTACCCCGTGGGCTGTGGGCTGGGCTGCTGTGTAGAGATCCTGTCAGAGTCAGTGGGAGGGAGGGGGCGGAGCTCTCGAGGGCCCGGTTGGCTGCAGCTCAGGCTCTATATCGCGGAGTCTGCACTGTGCTCCAGGAGCTGAAGTGTCGACCCAGCCATTCTGCACTAGGAAATCTGGTCTGAAGTGCCGGCTGTTGAACCTCTGTATGCGGGACCCTAGGAGCACGTGAAATTAGACAAAGCACAAAGGATAAAAAAGGTTAGACTTTATTTTATTGCCCAGATTCTATTTTTATCTCCCAGGGATTTTTAAGGGGCTTTGCCTGGGACAAACCCCTCTTCTGCATTTTGTCCCCTTCCTCATTCTTAGAGTGCTGAGGGTGCAGACCCTTCATCTGTAACTGCTGAGTGCTGAGTTAGGAGCCCTCATACCTGTGGGAGAGGGTCTGAACTTCTCCCCAGCAGCCTCCAGGTGACGTTGATTGTCCCCAGGCCTCCTGCCTCACTGCTCGTCCGCCTGAGCACAAGTATTGGTAGTGTTATAGATTCTAATGACCTTTAAGGGTCCAGGAAGGAGATGTGCAGTGACGCTGTGAGGTCCAGTTTCACCCCGCCCCACATTTGTTCGGCCACCTTAGGCTGACCGTTTCTGCCAGCCTAGATGCTCTGACCAGTAGTCTGTGCTTTCTTCAGTTAGGCCCCTGAATTAACGTAAAAACAGCACCAGGTGTCAGCACCCTGACTGCTCAACTCCCAGACAGTCCAGGGTCAGTGGTGATGAAGGACCATGATGGCCACTGAGTCAACAGCCTTTTGAAGTAAACAGGAGTCCAGCCGGTCTTATTGGCCACCATCATCACAGTGTCTGTAGGCTTTTCTGTGGTGACAGCGTGATATACTGTTCCCCTGCCAAGATTATTACCTCCCCTCTGGGTGCAGTAAGTCCTGCAAGCAGTAGTCTACTCTTTTGGGACACACTCTTGTTGTTTTATGAGAGAAACTCCAGGTCAAGTGATGGTCACACGAGTCGTCATGGTGCCCCTTTGCCCCAGTTATCTCTCTGGAGGTTGGAGGTGGAGGACCTCCTCACTCAAGGTCAGTGTGCCCACGGAGCAAACCCTGCAACTTCAGGGCATGGTTGGGGGTTAGGATCACCACGTGGGGTCCTTTTCCCTTAGGAGGGAGGTGGCCTTTTGGGCTGCTGATTTCCAGGTTTTCAGATACTGCCAGTATCTTGGCCAGATGTGGCGGTGGGCCAAGCCCCTTGGTGACCGTAGTTTATCCTACCTGGATGGCATTCTTGCATTGTTCCATTTCAAGTGGTCCCAGGTTTTGCACTAATACTCCAATGGCCATTCAAATTTCACTAGGAATGTAAAGGTCAAAGGGTTTAGCTAAATTAGGGAGTTCCAGGGCAAGGGTCTGAATTGACTGCTCTTTCCATTCTTGAAAGGCCACTTCTGGATTCTATTCAAAAGGATCATCATCTTTTTCTTTCAGTGTTTCATATAGAGGCCCAGCTAGTAGACTGTAGTTAGGGATCCAGAAGCAGCAAACCCTGGCCTCCCCAGGAACCCCTAAGCTGTCTTCTAGTTTTAGAAATGGGTAAGGCTGTAAATTGTTTCTTCCCTTTCCTGGGATGGGCTTCTCCGACCTTCTGTGAGAATGCAGCCCACGCAGGTCACCATAGTCTGTGATATTTGAGCTTTTTCTTGGACAACTTGTATCCTTTATTGGCTTGGTAGTTCAGAGGTCTCCTTAGTAGGGCTGGCGATCAGAATGTCGTCTGCATATTGAAGGAGTGTTTCCTTTTCCAGAGGTAGAACTTTTAGGTCTTTAGCTGAGCTTTCCCCAAAGATGGTGTGGGAATTTTTGAACCCTTGGGGCAAGACGGCCCGGAAGTATTGTTTTAGTTGTATGTTGAGTCCTGCCACTCACAAGCCAAAATTTCTTGTGACTCTGGGACTAATAGAATACAAAAGAAGGCTTCATTGAAGACTAATACAGAATACCATGTCCTGGTGGTTAGTAGAATGACCAGCAGGGTGTAGGGTTTAGGAACTACTGGAGGTATATCCTCGGTGGCTTCACTGACTGTCCTGACATCTTTTACCAGGACTCCAGCAGCCCATGGGGCTCTCGAGGTCAGGCCAATCCCAGGATATGGAGCTCACCTGGGCAGGTACCCCACCCCCACCCCAGCCCACGGGGCTCTCGTGGTCAGGCCCCTCCCAGGATACAGAGCAACCCTTTCAGGTACCGTGGCAGGGCTGGGCACACAGGAGCCATGCACATCGCCCTCATTGCAGAGCACTCCCAGCTCACCTGTCACTCAGATCTGACACAGAGCACCTCAGAGCAGGACTTGAACTAACAAACAGCAGCTCCGACAGGTCTGTGACCCTGGGCATCACTCTGTGTGGCCTCCCTCCACCTGGTCTTCCAGAGACTTCCACTGCACCCGGGGCACCAGGCCTCTGTCTCCACCCACCACCCACCCCTCCTCTCCCTGACTCCTGGGTTCCTCTCATTAGGAGAGGGTTTTCTTGAAGTTGTCGCCCACTCATGGGCCAGATAATATAATTAGAAAACAAGCCAGAGCTGCAGCCCCTTGTCTATCCTGACTCTCAGGGGCCCACACCTGTTCCTTGGACCTGGCCGATTCAGCAAGTTCCAGTTTCTGCAACTGTGAGCCCCTGAGGGGTGATTATTGGCTGGCCTGGGAAGCCCGACCGTGCCGGCCAGACCTCCCCAGGTGTGCCTGGGTTGAGATCAATATAAACACCGCTCCAGGCAGCAAGAGCACCTGCAGCTGTGCCTGACGCCATTTTCTGCCCTGTCAGCAGTCTCGGGGCTGGACTGGTGGGAGGGAGTGAGAGGCCACGGCTTTGTGGGTTGCCCAGTGTGAGTGGGGCTCTGCTGGACTTTCTGCAGCAGTTGCCAAGATGCCACCTGCTAAAGAAGAGGATGTGCCACCCATACCTGCCGCTGGAATTTCTCCCTGGGCAGAGGTGAGTAAGGAAGAAAGCAGTGGGGGCCGGGACAGGAGGGGTATCTCAGGCAGGGAAATGGAAAGCTTCCAGAAGAGCACCCAGGGCCAGGACCATCCTGTCTGGCCTGCAGGCACCAAGTCGGCTGGCATGCTGTCGCTCATGTGGCTCCATGGCCCTTCCTCTAGGCTTTCAAGTCCTTGTACATATTCAGGTGTTTTACCTGGGAAGGGTGGGAACATTTCAGCAGCAGCTGGCCTGGGGCTCGGCCCACGTTTACTCACAGATGCCTCGGCACGGGCCCCCAGCTTTGCAATGAGGACGCTTGTTGCGTGGGGCATGCTGGCTGAATGGGAGATGATTCCCCACCACTGACCAACTTCAGAATTGTTTACAACTGGAGCAAGGGCCCTGATACGGTTTTCCTCTGTGTAACTGGTGGGTTCTGTTTTTTTTTCTTTTTTTCGTTTTTGGTTCAAGGTAGATTTTATTCCTCTTTTTTGTATTTACAGATATAAGCATGGAAATAATTTATTCATATAAATACATGTATGTGAAGGGAAGAATATTTTTTCTGTTTTACTTTTTGTAATTTTGAATTTTATTTTATTTTTTTATACAGCAGGTTCTTTTTGGTTACCTATTTTATACATAGAAATGTATACATGCCAATCCCAATCTCTCAACTCCTCCCACCACCACCCCCCTAACAGCTTTCCCCCCTTGGTGTCCATACGTTTGTTGTCTACATCTGTTGCTCTATTTCTGCCTTGCAAAACGCTTCATCTGTACAACTTTTCTAGGTTCCACATATATGCATTTATATACAGGATTTGTTTTTCTCTTTCTGACTTACTTCACTCTGTATGACAGTCTCTAGATCCATCAACGTCTCTACAAATGACCCAATTTCATTCCTTTTTATGGCTTAGTAATATTCCATTTTATATATGTACCTCATCTTTATGCATTCGTCTGTCTGTGGGCATTTAGGTTGCTTCCATTACCTGGATATTGTAAATAGTGATGCAATGAACATTGCGGTGAATGTCTCTTTTCGTTTTATGGTTTTGTCTGGGTATATGCCCAGTAGTGGGATTGCTGTATTATATGGTAATTCTATTCTTAGTTTTATAAGAAACTCCATAATGTTCTCCACAGTGACTGCATCAATTTACATTCCCAACAATAGTGGAAGAGGTTTCCTTATCTCCGCACCCTTTCCAGCATTTGTTGTTTGTAGATTTTCTGATGATGCCCATTCTAACAGGTGTGAGGTGATACACCATGGATTAGTCTATTTCGTTGAGCAAAGAGTAGGTCTTGTCTATTACATATTTGGCTTATGGAACGGTATGTGTGCTCATTTCAATCTCTGGTTTTATACAGCACCCCAACTCAACTTTCCCGTTAAGCAAGCATAAGTTTTTATCTAAATGTGAGACTCTGCTCGGTTTTGTAATTCAGTTTATGTGTAGCCAAGTTTACACTCCCTCTATTTGTGATATCTTATGATAATTATGTTTCTCTGTGTGACATATTTCTCTTAGAATCATCATACTTAAATCCACTCAATTTGCTGCTACAGGCCTGATGACATTGATTTCATTGCTGAGTGATATTCCGTTGTACGTAAGTAGGACAACTCCTTTATCCATTTTTTTCTTTCTGGGATATTTAATTTGTACTGGACTCAAGGTTCTTGTAAACACAGCAGCCCTGGATATTGTGTTGGCTGTGTCTTGTTGATTTTAATTTTCCTAAGCTATAGGGCCAAAAGTGGAAGTGCCCTAGGCTCTGTAGCTTTGTTTTTTAGATGTTTCAGCATACACTATAAACATCACCAGAGTGTCTGTTGGCAATTTACAATCCGTCCATCAGCATAACAAGGCTCCCTGTTCTCCATGGCCTGTCCTGTGTTTCTGGGTTTTACACTTTTTTCAGATGGCTCTTTTGACGAATGGGAAATGAGAGTTCATTGTAGTGTGGATTTCCATTGCTCGAATTCTTGGTTGGCCACAAAGGGCATATGCGTTTTTTCCTGAATATATTCAGGAAAAAATGTATACGCACTTTTTGTCCAAGTGCATCACTGTCAAAGATCTGCCGCTTTACACATGCTTTAAATGCAATTCCAATCTACCTCCTGAAATATGATTCCTGCAATTCTGCCTCGTTTTCAAGTCCTCTGTGCAGACTTACTTCAATATATTTTTGCCAATAGCTGTCATTTATAACTCTGCAGGTTTGTGAATTACAGTGCCTGTGATTTCCTTTCTTAACTCGTTTCCTTGAAAGCTGGCCACAGAACCGCAGGTTTGCTTCAGGCCGTAATCAGGGTCCCGCACGGCACTCTGAGCCTTTGGTTAATTCCTCTTCCTGGTGGGAAATTAGAGTTAAATGTGCCCCTCCAGACACCTGCCTCACTCCCAGCCCCTTGGTGATGTGTGTCCTCTGGTTTGAGGCCACATGTGCTGGGTTCCTCACCTTTCGCAGATGTGGCCCCACTGGTGTGCGGACACTCCTGCCTGGTTCCCATCCCCTTGGTGATGTGAGCCCTCCAGTGAGAGTCTGATCCTGGTTGGGCTCCTCACACTTCTGTGAGGTGGGCCCTCTTCTCTGAGGTCACTCCTGCCTGGCTGACACACCCCGCCTTGGCGACGTCGGCCCTCTGGTGGCAGTTGGAGCCCGCTGGGAGCCTCCTCCCCTCAGTGATGAGACCCTCTGGCATCAGGCCCTAACTGCTGGTTACCCACATTTTCTGATACGTGCTAAGTGGTGTGAGGGCACTCCTGCCAGGTTCCCATCCCCATGTGCCTTCTGCTCTATGGTCCCAACACCTGTGTTGTTCACAGTTTCAGGATGTTGGCTCTCTGGTGTTAGTTCACTCAGGCCTAGATCCCATAGACTCTGTGCTCTGAGCCGCCTGCTGGGAGGTTCCTACTGCTGGATTCCTTATCATTTTTATTCTTTGGGTCCTGTGTTTTCATGCTCCTCCTTCCTGACTCACTCCCAGCCCCTTTGTGATGTGGGTCCTCTGGTTTGAGGCCACATGTGCCGGTTTCCTCACCTTTATTGATGTGGCCCCACTGGTGTGAGGACACTCCTGCCTGGTTCCCATCCCCTTGGTGATGGGGGCCCTCTGGTGAGAGTCTGATCCTGGCTGGATTCCTCACCCTTCTGGGAGGTGGGCCCTCTGCTGTGAGGTCACTCCTGCCTGGCTGGCACACATCACCTTGGCGATGTGGGTCCTCAGTTGGGAGTTGGTGCCTGCTGGGAGTCTCCTCCCCTCGGTAATGAGGGCCCTCTGGCGTCAGGCCCTAACTCATGGGCTCCCAAAATTTTCTGATATGTGCCCTGTCATGCGAGTACACTCCTGCCACGTTCCCATCCCCATGGGGATGTGGGCCTTCTGCTCTGAGGTCCCACCAGCTGGGTTGCTCACAGTGTCATGATGTGAGCCCTCTGCTGTGAGTTCACTGTGGCCTGGATCACATAGGCTCCGTACTCTGGGCCACCTGCTGGGGGGTTCCAACTGCTGGATTCCTCACATTTTTTATTCTGTGGGCCCTGTGTTGTTAGGCTACTCCTGCCTGCCTCACTCGTAGCACCTTGGAAATGTGGGTCCTCTGGTTTAGGCCACATGTGCTGGGTTCGTCACCTTTCTATAATGTGGCCACACTGGTGTGAGGACACTCCTGCCTTGTTCCGGTCCCCTTGGTGATGTGGGCTCTCTGGTGAGAGTCTTATCCTGGCTGGTTTCCTCACCCTTCTGTGAGGTAGGCCCTCTGCTGTGAGGTCACTCCTGCCTGACTGGCACACGTCACCTTGGCGACGTGGGCCCTCAGTTGGGAGTTGGTGCCTGCTGGGAGTCTCCTCCCATCGGTAATGAGGGCCCTCTGGCGTCAGGCTCTAACTCCTGGGCTCCCAAAATTTTCTGATGTGCGCCCTGTGGTGTGAGTACACTCCTGCCAGGTTTCCAACCCCATGGGAATATGGGCCTTCTGCTCTGAGGTCCCAACGGTGGGTGGCTCAGTTTCATGATGAGGGCCCTCTGGTGTGAGTTCACTCCGGCCTGGATCCCATAGCCTCGCTGCTCCTGGCCGCCTGCGGGGAGGTTCCCACTGCGGGATTCCTCACCTTTTCTCTTCTATGGGCCCTCTGTTTGGAGACTCCTCCTGCCTGACTCACTCCCAGCCCCTTGGTGATGTGTGTCCTCTGGTTTGAGGCCACGTGTGCTGGGTCCCTCACCTTTCGATGATGTGGCCCCGCTGGTGTGAGGACACTCCTGCCTGGTTTCTATCCCCTTGGTGATGTGGGCCCTCTGGTGAGAGTCTGATCCTGGCTGGGTTCCTCACCCTTCTGTGAGGTGGGCCCTCTGCTGTGAGGTCACTACTGACTGGCTGGCACACCCCGCCTTGGCGACATCGGCCCTCTTGTGGCAGTTGGAGCCTGCTGGGAGCCACCTCCCCTCGGTGATGAGGGCTCTCTAGCGTCAGGCCGTAACTGCTGGGTACCCACTTTTTCTGATACGTGCTAAGTGGTGCGAGGACACTCTTGCCATGTTCCCAACCCCATGGGGATGTGGGCCTTCTGCTGTGAGGTCCCAATGGCTGGGTTGCTCACAGTTTCATGATATGGGCCCTCTGCTGTGAGTTCACTGCAGCCTGGATCGCATAGACTCGGTGCTCTGGGCCGCCTGCTGGGAGGTTCCCACTGCAGGATTCCTCAGCTTTTTTATTCTATGGGCCCTGTGTTGTGAGGCTACTCCTGCATGCCTCACTCCGAGCCCCTTGGAGATGTGGGTCTTCTGGTTTAGGCCACATGTGCTGGGTTCCTCACCTTTCTATGATGTGGTCACCCTGGTGTGAAGACAGTCCTGCCTGGTTCTGATCCTCTTGGTGATGTGGGCCCTCTGGTGAGAGTCTAATCCTCTTTGGGTTCCTCACACTTTTTTGAGGTTGGCCCTCTGCTCTGAGGTCACTCCTGCCTGGCTGGCACACCCCGCATTGGCGACGTTGGCCCTCTTGTAGCAGTTGGAGCCTGCTGGTAGCCTCCTCTCCTCGGTGATGAGGGCCCTCTGGCATCAGGCCCTAACTGCTGGGCTCCCCACATTTTCTGATGTGTGCCCACTGGTGCGATGACACTCCTGCTTGGTTCGCTTCCCCATGGGGATGTGGGCCTTGTGCTCTGAGGTCACAATGGCTAGGTTGCTCACAGTTTCATGATGAGGGCCCTCTGTTGTGAGTTCATCATTGCCTGGATCCCATAGCCTCGGTGCTCTGGGCCGCCTGCTGGGATGTTCCAACTGCTGGATTCCTCACCTTTTTTATACAATGGGCCACGTGTTTTGAGGTTCATCCTGCCTGCCTCGCTCCGAGACCCATGGAGATGTGGGTCCTCTGGTTTGAGGCCACATGTGCTGGGTACCTCAACTTGCGATGATGTGGCCCCACGGGTGTGAAGACACTCCTGCCTGGTTCCCAGCCCCTTGCTGATGTGGGCCCTCTGGTGAGAGTCTGATAATGGCTGGGTCCCTTACCCTTCTGTGAGGTGGGCCCTCTGATGTGAGGTCACTCCTGCCTGGCTGGCTCACGTCACCTTGGCGATGTGGGCCCTCTGTTGGCCACTGAAGCATGCTGGGAGCCCCCTACCCTCTTTAAGGAGGGCCTTGGAAAAAACGCATATGCACTTTTTGAACAAGTGCATCATTGTCGAGGTTCTGCCTCTTCTCCTATGCTTTCAGTGCATTTCCCGTCTACCTCCTGAAATCGTTTTCCTGGAATTCTGCCCCGCTTTCAAGTCCTCTTCGCAGCCTTCCTTCAATATATTTTTGGACGATAGCTGTCATTTATAACTCTGCAGGTTTGTGAATTACAGTGCCCCTGAGCTCCTTTGTTCAACTCGCTATCTTGTGAGCTGCCTGCACACCCGCAGTATTGCTTCAGGCCCTAATCTGGTTCCGGCACGGCATTCTGAGCCTTTGGTTAATTCCACTTCCTGGTGAGAAATGAGCATTAAATTGCCCGTGCAGACACCTACAGCTAGTCTCTCATTGGTTCTCCCTATTCCTGTTCATCTTGCGCAGAAATTGCAAACTGTGACAAACAGGAGGTTAAAGGCACTGACTCTCCAAGTGGGGAGAGTGTTAGTTAAGCATCTGGAATGGTGAACCCGAGTATAAAGGGACGAAAACTGAGATGCATTTGAAAACGTTTCCCAATCACATGGTGGACCATACTCTGGGTTTCCCATACATGATGTAGCGGAAGGAAGAATCCCTTAAACCTGGAGAGTTGGGACCCTTGGAATGGGTACCATGCAGTATGACTTCAAAGGGTCTGCAATTGCTCACAGAACCTCAACAATACTATCAGGGCAAAGTGTCCGGCCTTATGTCTCCCCAGCACTGGGTGTACATGTGGTAAATCCAGGTTGCATCAGAAGCCCTGAGTGAATTATTTAAGAATTGCTCTCTATTTCACTGTCATTGTGTTTTGTTTTTGAAATTTATTTTGATAATGTGATTTATCGGATTTTCACTGTTGCCTTTAGGCCACTGAACACACGCTGGATTCTCTTATGGACACATATAAATCCATGGGTTTTAAGATTCTTGCTAGGCAGGTATATTCCTAGGCGTTGAATATGGGGTGTTGAGCCCATTTCGTTGAGCAAGCAGTAGGTCTTGTCTATTACATATTTGGCTTATGGAACGGTATCAGTGCGAATTTCAATCTCTGTTTTTATGCAGCACCCGAACTCACCTTTCCCAAAAAGCAAGCATAAGTTGGTTTTCTAAATTTGAGACACTGTTCTGTTTTGTAATTCATTTCATGTGTAGCCAAGTTTACATTCCGTGTATTAGTGATATCTTATGATGTTTCTTTTTCTGTGTGACCTATTGCACGTAGAATCATCGTACCTGAATCCACTCATTATGCCGCTACGGGCCTGATGACATAGATTTCATTGCTGAGTGATATTCCATTGTGCGTAAGAACCACAACTTCTTTATCCATTTTTCGCCCTCTGGGATATTTAACTTGTACCGTACAAGAGGTTCTCGTAAACAGAGCCGTTCCAAACTTTGGGGTGCCTGTGTGGTTTTGATTTTAATTTCCCTAAGCTATAGGACCATAAGTGGAAGTGCCATAGGCTGTGTTGCTTTGTTTCTTATGTGTTTCAGGAAATACCATACACTTCTCCAGAGTGGCTGTTGGCAATTCACATGCCGACCATCAGGATAACAATGCTCCCTCTTCTCCATGGCCTGTCCTGCCTTTCTGGATTTTACACTTTTTTCAGATGGCCCTTTTGACCGGGGGGCAGAGAGACTTCATTTTAGTGCAGATTTCTTTACACGCATGCTTGGTTGGCCAAAAAGGGCATATGCGTTTTTTCCTGATTATATTCAGGAAAAAACGCATATGCCCTTTTTGGCCAAGTGCATCATTGTGGCTGTTCTCCGTCTTTTCCTAGTCTTTAAGTGCAATTCCAGTCTACCCCCTGAAATCGTTTTCCTGAATTTCTGCCCAAATTCTAAGTCCTCTTCGCAGACATACTTCAATATATTTTTGGACGATAGCTGTCATTTATAACTCTGCAGGTTTGTGAGTTACAGTGCCCCTGAGCTCCTTTCTTCATCTCGCTAACTTGTGAGCTGGCCGCAAACCCGCAGGATTGCTTCAGGCCCTTATCTGGTTCCAGCAGGGCATGCTGAGCCTTTGGTTAATTCCTCTTCCTGGTGGGAAATGAGCGTTAAATTTGCCCGTACAGACACCTACAGCTAGTCTCTCATTGGTTCTCCCTATTCCTGTTCATCTTGCGCAGAAATTGCAAACTGTGCCCAACAGGAGGTTAAAGGCACTGACTCTCCAAGTGGGGAGAGTGTGAGTAAAGGGTCTAGAATGGTGAACCTGTGTAAAAGGGGAGGAAAACTGAGATGCATTTGAAAACGTTTGCCGGTCACACGGTCCACCATACTGTGGGTTTCCCATGCATGTTTTGAGCTGAAGGAAGAATCCCTTATAACTGGAGATTTGGGACCCATGGAATGGGTACCATGCAGTATGTCTTCAAAGGGTCTGCATTTGCTCATCGAACCTCACCAGTGCTATCAGCCCGAAGTGCCCAACCTTATGTCACACTCAGCTCTGGGTGTAGATGTGGTAAATCCAGGTTGCATCACAAGCCTGAATGAATTATTTAAGAATTGCTCTCTATTTCACTGTCCTTGTGTTTGGTTTTAGTAATTCATTTTGATAATGGGATTTATCGGATTTTCTCTGCTGCATTCATGTTGCTGTACACACGCTTCATTCCCTAACGGAGACATATAAATCCATGGGTTTGAAGATTCTTACCAGTCAGGTGTATTCCTAGGCGTTGAATATGGGGTATTTAGTCCATTTCATTGCGCAAAGGGTAGGCCTTGACTATTACATATTTGGCTTATGTGAAGGTATCTGTGATAATTTCTATCTCTGGTTTTATGCAGCACCCCAACTCACCTTTCCCCTTAAGCAAGCATAAGTTGGTTTTCTAAATTTGAGACCCTATTCTGTTTTGTAATTCAGTTCATGTGTAGCCAAGTTTACATTCCGTGTAGTAGTGATATCTTATGATGTTTCATTTTCTGTGTGACTTATTTCACTTAGAATCATCGTACCTGAATCCACTCATTATGCCGCGACGGGCCTGATGACATAGATTTCATTGCTGAGTGATATTCCATTGTACGTACGTACCACAACTTCTTTATCCATTTTTCACATTCTGGGATATTTAACTTGTACCGTAGACGAGGTTCTTGTAAACAGAGCCGTCCGACACATTGGGGTGGCTGTGTGTTTTTGATTTTAATTTCCCTAAGCTATAGGACCATAAGTGGAAGTGCCGTAGGCTCCGTAGCTTTGTTTTTTCGGTGTTCCGGGAAACACCATACACTTCTCCAGGGTGGCTGTTGGTAATTTACATCCCGCCCATCAGCATAACAAGGCTCCCTGTTCTCCATGGCCTGTGCTGCCTTTCTGGATTTTACACTTTTTTCAGATGGCCCTTTTGACCGGGGGGCAGTGAGACTTCATTGTAGTGCAGATTTCTTTAACATGCTTGCTTGGTTGGCCAAAAAGGGCGTATGCGTTTTTTCCTGAATATATTCAGGAAAAAACGCATACGCCCTTTTTGGCCAAGAGCATCATTGTCGACGTTCTGCCTCTTTTCCTATGCTTTAAATGCAATTCCCGTCTACCCCCTGAAATCGTTGTCCTGCAATTCTGCCCCACTTACAAGTCGTCTTCGCAGCCTTCCTTCAATATATTTTTGGACGATAGCTGTCATTTATAACTCTGCAAGTTTGTGAGTTACAGTGCCCCTGAGCTCATTTCTTCAACTCGCTATCTTGTGAGCTGGCCGCAAACCCACAGGATTGACTCAGGCCCTAATCTGGTTCCGGCACGGCATGCTGAGCCTTTGGTTAATTCCGCTTCCTGGTGGGAAATGAGCGTTAAATTTGCCCGTGCAGACACCTAGAGCTAGTCTCTCATTCGTTCTTCCTATTCCTTTTCATCTTGCGCAGAAATTGCAAACTGTGCCCAACAGGAGGTTAAAGGCACTGACTCTCCAAGTGGGGAGAGTGTTCGTAAAGGGTCTGGAATGGTGAACCCGAGTAAAAGGGGACGAAAACTGAGATGCATTTGAAAACGTTTGCCAGTCACACGGTGCACCATACTGTGGGTTTCCCATGCATGTTTTAGCTGAAGGAAGAATCCCTTAAACTTGGAGAGTTGGGACCCATGGAATGGGTACCATGCTGTATGACTTCAAAGGGTCTGCATTTGCTCATCGAACCTCACCAATGCTATCAGCCCGAAGTGCCCAACCTTATGTCTCACTCAGCTCTGGGTGTACATGTGGTAAATCCAGGTTGCATCACAAGCCCTGAATGAATTATTTAAGAATTGCTCTCTATTTCACTGTCCTTGGGTTTTGTTTGTGTAATTCATTTTGATAATGGGATTTATCGGATTTTCTCTGCTGCATTCATGCCGCTGTACACACGCTTCATTCTCTTACGGAGACATATAAATCCATGGGTTTGAAGATTCTTACTAGTCAGGTGTATTCCTAGGCGTTGAATATGGGGTGTTTAGTCCATTTCGTTGAGCAAGGGGTAGGTCTTGACTATTACATATTTGGCTTATGGAAAGGTATCTGTGCTAATTTCTATCTCTGGTTTTATGCAGCACCCCAACTCACCTTTCCCCTTAAGCAAGCATAAGTTGGTTTTCTAAATTTGAGACCCTGTTCTGTTTTGTAATTCAGTTCATGTGTAGCCAAGTTTACATTCCGTGTATTAGTGATATCTTATGATGTTTCATTTTCTGTGTGACTTATTTCACTTAGAATCATCGTACCTGAATCTACTCATTATGCCGCGACGGGCCTGATGACATAGATTTCATTGCTGAGTGATATTCCATTGTACGTACGTACAACAACTTCTTTATCCATTTTTCACATTCTGGGATATTTAACTTGTACCGTAGACGAGGTTCTTGTAAACAGAGCCGTCCGACACTTTGGGGTGGCTGTGTGTTTTTGATTTTAATTTCCCTAAGCTATAGGACCATAAGTGGAAGTGCCGTAGGCTCCGTAGCTTTGTTTTTTCGGTGTTCCGGGAAACACCATACACTTCTCCAGGGTGGCTGTTGGCAATTTACATCCCGCCCATCAGCATAACAAGGCTCCCTGTTCTCCATGGCCTGTGCTGCCTTTCTGGATTTTACACTTTTTTCAGATGGCCCTTTTGACCGGGGGGCAGTGAGACTTCATTGTAGTGCAGATTTCTTTAACATGCTTGCTTGGTTGGCCAAAAAGGGCGTATGCGTTTTTTCCTGAATATATTCAGGAGAAAACGCATACGCCCTTTTTGGCCAAGAGCATCATTGTTGACGTTCTGCCTCTTTTCCTATGCTTTAAATGCAATTCCCGTCTACCCCCTGAAATCGTTTTCCTGCGATTCTGCCCCACTTACAAGTCGTCTTCGCAGCCTCCCTTCAATATATTTTTGGACGATAGCTGTCATTTATAACTCTGCAGGTTTGTGAGTTACAGTGCCCCTGAGCTCATTTCTTCAACTCGCTATCTTGTGAGCTGGCCGCAAACCCACAGGATTGCCTCAGGCCCTAATCTGGTTCCGGCACGGCATGCTGAGCCTTTGGTTAATTCCTCTTCCTGGTGGGAAATGAGCGTTAAATTTGCCCGTGCAGACACCTAGAGCTAGTCTCTCATTCGTTCTCCCTATTCCTTTTCATCTTGCGCAGAAATTGCAAACTGTGCCCAACAGGAGGTTAAAGGCACTGACTCTCCAAGTGGGGAGAGTGTTCGTAAAGGGTCTGGAATGGTGAACCCGAGTAAAAGGGGACGAAAACTGAGATGCATTTGAAAACGTTTGCCAGTCACACGGTGCACCATACTGTGGGTTTCCCATGCATGTTTTAGCTGAAGGAAGAATCCCTTAAACTTGGAGAGTTGGGACCCATGGAATGGGTACCATGCTGTATGACTTCAAAGGGTCTGCATTTGCTCATCGAACCTCACCAATGCTATCAGCCCGAAGTGCCCAACCTTATGTCTCACTCAGCTCTGGGTGTACATGTGGTAAATCCAGGTTGCATCACAAGCCCTGAATGAATTATTTAAGAATTGCTCTCTATTTCACTGTCCTTGGGTTTTGTTTGTGTAATTCATTTTGATAATGGGATTTATCGGATTTTCTCTGCTGCATTCATGCCGCTGTACACACGCTTCATTCTCTTACGGAGACATATAAATCCATGGGTTTGAAGATTCTTACTAGTCAGGTGTATTCCTAGGCGTTGAATATGGGGTGTTTAGTCCATTTCGTTGAGCAAGGGTTAGGACTTGACTATTACATATTTGGCTTATGGAAAGGTATCTGTGCTAATTTCTATCTCTGGTTTTATGCAGCACCCCAACTCACCTTTCCCCTTAAGCAAGAATAAGTTGGTTTTCTAAATTTGAGACCCTGTTCTGTTTTGTAATTCAGTTCATGTGTAGCCAAATTTACATTCCGTGTAGTAGTGATATCTTATGAGGTTTCATTTTCTGTGTGACTTATTTCACTTAGAATCATCGTACCTGAATCCACTCATTATGCTGCGACGGGCCTGATGACATAGATTTCATTGCTGAGTGATATTCCATTGTACGTACGTACCACAACTTCTTTATCCATTTTTCACATTCTGGGATATTTAACTTGTACCGTAGACGAGGTTCTTGTAAACAGAGCCGTCCGACACTTTGGGGTGGCTGTGTGTTTTTGATTTTAATTTCCCTAAGCTATAGGACCATAAGTGGAAGTGCCGTAGGCTCCGTAGCTTTGTTTTTTCGGTGTTCCGGGAAACACCATACACTTCTCCAGGGTGGCTGTTGGCAATTTACATCCCGCCCATCAGCATAACAAGGCTCCCTGTTCTCCATGGCCTGTGCTGCCTTTCTGGATTTTACACTTTTTTCAGATGGCCCTTTTGACCGGGGGGCAGTGAGACTTCATTGTAGTGCAGATTTCTTTAACATGCTTGCTTGGTTGGCCAAAAAGGGCGTATGCGTTTTTTCCTGAATATATTCAGGAAAAAACGCATACGCCCTTTTTGGCCAAGAGCATCATTGTTGACGTTCTGCCTCTTTTCCTATGCTTTAAATGCAATTCCCGTCTACCCCCTGAAATCGTTTTCCTGCGATTCTGCCCCACTTACAAGTCGTCTTCGCAGCCTCCCTTCAATATATTTTTGGACGATAGCTGTCATTTATAACTCTGCAGGTTTGTGAGTTACAGTGCCCCTGAGCTCATTTCTTCAACTCGCTATCTTGTGAGCTGGCCGCAAACCCACAGGATTGCCTCAGGCCCTAATCTGGTTCCGGCACGGCATGCTGAGCCTTTGGTTAATTCCTCTTCCTGGTGGGAAATGAGCATTAAATTTGCCCGTGCAGACACCTAGAGCTAGTCTCTCATTCGTTCTCCCTATTCCTTTTCATCTTGCGCAGAAATTGCAAACTGTGCCCAACAGGAGGTTAAAGGCACTGACTCTCCAAGTGGGGAGAGTGTTCGTAAAGGGTCTGGAATGGTGAACCCGAGTAAAAGGGGACGAAAACTGAGATGCATTTGAAAACGTTTGCCAGTCACACGGTGCACCATACTGTGGGTTTCCCATGCATGTTTTAGCTGAAGGAAGAATCCCTTAAACTTGGAGAGTTGGGACCCATGGAATGGGTACCATGCTGTATGACTTCAAAGGGTCTGCATTTGCTCATCGAACCTCACCAATGCTATCAGCCCGAAGTGCCCAACCTTATGTCTCACTCAGCTCTGGGTGTACATGTGGTAAATCCAGGTTGCATCACAAGCCCTGAATGAATTATTTAAGAATTGCTCTCTATTTCACTGTCCTTGGGTTTTGTTTGTGTAATTCATTTTGATAATGGGATTTATCGGATTTTCTCTGCTGCATTCATGCCGCTGTACACACGCTTCATTCTCTTACGGAGACATATAAATCCATGGGTTTGAAGATTCTTACTAGTCAGGTGTATTCCTAGGCGTTGAATATGGGGTGTTTAGTCCATTTCGTTGAGCAAGGGGTAGGACTTGACTATTACATATTTGGCTTATGGAAAGGTATCTGTGCTAATTTCTATCTCTGGTTTTATGCAGCACCCCAACTCACCTTTCCCCTTAAGCAAGCATAAGTTGGTTTTCTAAATTTGAGACCCTGTTCTGTTTTGTAATTCAGTTCATGTGTAGCCAAGTTTACATTCCGTGTAGTAGTGATATCTTATGATGTTTCATTTTCTGTGTGACTTATTTCACTTAGAATCATCGTACCTGAATCCACTCATTATGCCGCGACGGGCCTGATGACATAGATTTCATTGCTGAGTGATATTCCATTGTACGTACGTACCACAACTTCTTTATCCATTTTTCACATTCTGGGATATTTAACTTGTACCGTAGACGAGGTTCTTGTAAACAGAGCCGTCCGACACTTTGGGGTGGCTGTGTGTTTTTGATTTTAATTTCCCTAAGCTATAGGACCATAAGTGGAAGTGCCGTAGGCTCCGTAGCTTTGTTTTTTCGGTGTTCCGGGAAACACCATACACTTCTCCAGGGTGGCTGTTGGCAATTTACATCCCGCCCATCAGCATAACAAGGCTCCCTGTTCTCCATGGCCTGTGCTGCCTTTCTGGATTTTACACTTTTTTCAGATGGCCCTTTTGACCGGGGGGCAGTGAGACTTCATTGTAGTGCAGATTTCTTTAACATGCTTGCTTGGTTGGCCAAAAAGTGCGTATGCGTTTTTTCCTGAATATATTCAGGAGAAAACGCATACGCCCTTTTTGGCCAAGAGCATCATTGTTGACGTTCTGCCTCTTTTCCTATGCTTTAAATGCAATTCCCGTCTACCCCCTGAAATCGTTCTCCTGCAATTCTGCCCCACTTACAAGTCGTCTTCGCAGCCTTCCTTCAATATATTTTTGGACGATAGCTGTCATTTATAACTCTGCAGGTTTGTGAGTTACAGTGCCCCTGAGCTCATTTCTTCAACTCGCTATCTTGTGAGCTGGCCGCAAACCCACAGGATTGCCTCAGGCCCTAATCTGGTTCCGGCACGGCATGCTGAGCCTTTGGTTAATTCCTCTTCCTGGTGGGAAATGAGCGTTAAATTTGCCCGTGCAGACACCTAGAGCTAGTCTCTCATTCGTTCTCCCTATTCCTTTTCATCTTGCGCAGAAATTGCAAACTGTGCCCAACAGGAGGTTAAAGGCACTGACTCTCCAAGTGGGGAGAGTGTTCGTAAAGGGTCTGGAATGGTGAACCCGAGTAAAAGGGGACGAAAACTGAGATGCATTTGAAAACGTTTGCCAGTCACACGGTGCACCATACTGTGGGTTTCCCATGCATGTTTTAGCTGAAGGAAGAATCCCTTAAACTTGGAGAGGTGGGACCCATGGAATGGGTACCATGCTGTATGACTTCAAAGGGTCTGCATTTGCTCATCGAACCTCACCAATGCTATCAGCCCGAAGTGCCCAACCTTATGTCTCACTCAGCTCTGGGTGTACATGTGGTAAGTCCAGGTTGCATCACAAGCCCTGAATGAATTATTTAAGAATTGCTCTCTATTTCACTGTCCTTGGGTTTTGTTTGTGTAATTCATTTTGATAATGGGATTTATCGGATTTTCTCTGCTGCATTCATGCCGCTGTACACACGCTTCATTCTCTTACGGAGACATATAAATCCATGGGTTTGAAGATTCTTACTAGTCAGGTGTATTCCTAGGCGTTGAATATGGGGTGTTTAGTCCATTTCGTTGAGCAAGGGTTAGGACTTGACTATTACATATTTGGCTTATGGAAAGGTATCTGTGCTAATTTCTATCTCTGGTTTTATGCAGCACCCCAACTCACCTTTCCCCTTAAGCAAGAATAAGTTGGTTTTCTAAATTTGAGACCCTGTTCTGTTTTGTAATTCAGTTCATGTGTAGCCAAATTTACATTCCGTGTAGTAGTGATATCTTATGAGGTTTCATTTTCTGTGTGACTTATTTCACTTAGAATCATCGTACCTGAATCCACTCATTATGCTGCGACGGGCCTGATGACATAGATTTCATTGCTGAGTGATATTCCATTGTACGTACGTACCACAACTTCTTTATCCATTTTTCACATTCTGGGATATTTAACTTGTACCGTAGACGAGGTTCTTGTAAACAGAGCCGTCCGACACTTTGGGGTGGCTGTGTGTTTTTGATTTTAATTTCCCTAAGCTATAGGACCATAAGTGGAAGTGCCGTAGGCTCCGTAGCTTTGTTTTTTCGGTGTTCCGGGAAACACCATACACTTCTCCAGGGTGGCTGTTGGCAATTTACATCCCGCCCATCAGCATAACAAGGCTCCCTGTTCTCCATGGCCTGTGCTGCCTTTCTGGATTTTACACTTTTTTCAGATGGCCCTTTTGACCGGGGGGCAGTGAGACTTCATTGTAGTGCAGATTTCTTTAACATGCTTGCTTGGTTGGCCAAAAAGGGCGTATGCGTTTTTTCCTGAATATATTCAGGAAAAAACGCATACGCCCTTTTTGGCCAAGAGCATCATTGTTGACGTTCTGCCTCTTTTCCTATGCTTTAAATGCAATTCCCGTCTACCCCCTGAAATCGTTTTCCTGCAATTCTGCCCCACTTACAAGTCGTCTTCGCAGCCTCCCTTCAATATATTTTTGGACGATAGCTGTCATTTATAACTCTGCAGGTTTGTGAGTTACAGTGCCCCTGAGCTCATTTCTTCAACTCGCTATCTTGTGAGCTGGCCGCAAACCCACAGGATTGCCTCAGGCCCTAATCTGGTTCCGGCACGGCATGCTGAGCCTTTGGTTAATTCCTCTTCCTGGTGGGAAATGAGCATTAAATTTGCCCGTGCAGACACCTAGAGCTAGTCTCTCATTCGTTCTCCCTATTCCTTTTCATCTTGCGCAGAAATTGCAAACTGTGCCCAACAGGAGGTTAAAGGCACTGACTCTCCAAGTGGGGAGAGTGTTCGTAAAGGGTCTGGAATGGTGAACCCGAGTAAAAGGGGACGAAAACTGAGATGCATTTGAAAACGTTTGCCAGTCACACGGTGCACCATACTGTGGGTTTCCCATGCATGTTTTAGCTGAAGGAAGAATCCCTTAAACTTGGAGAGTTGGGACCCATGGAATGGGTACCATGCTGTATGACTTCAAAGGGTCTGCATTTGCTCATCGAACCTCACCAATGCTATCAGCCCGAAGTGCCCAACCTTATGTCTCACTCAGCTCTGGGTGTACATGTGGTAAATCCAGGTTGCATCACAAGCCCTGAATGAATTATTTAAGAATTGCTCTCTATTTCACTGTCCTTGGGTTTTGTTTGTGTAATTCATTTTGATAATGGGATTTATCGGATTTTCTCTGCTGCATTCATGCCGCTGTACACACGCATCATTCTCTTACGGAGACATATAAATCCATGGGTTTGAAGATTCTTACTAGTCAGGTGTATTCCTAGGCGTTGAATATGGGGTGTTTAGTCCATTTCGTTGAGCAAGGGGTAGGACTTGACTATTACATATTTGGCTTATGGAAAGGTATCTGTGCTAATTTCTATCTCTGGTTTTATGCAGCACCCCAACTCACCTTTCCCCTTAAGCAAGCATAAGTTGGTTTTCTAAATTTGAGACCCTGTTCTGTTTTGTAATTCAGTTCATGTGTAGCCAAGTTTACATTCCGTGTAGTAGTGATATCTTATGATGTTTCATTTTCTGTGTGACTTATTTCACTTAGAATCATCGTACCTGAATCCACTCATTATGCCGCGACGGGCCTGATGACATAGATTTCATTGCTGAGTGATATTCCATTGTACGTACGTACCACAACTTCTTTATCCATTTTTCACATTCTGGGATATTTAACTTGTACCGTAGACGAGGTTCTTGTAAACAGAGCCGTCCGACACTTTGGGGTGGCTGTGTGTTTTTGATTTTAATTTCCCTAAGCTATAGGACCATAAGTGGAAGTGCCGTAGGCTCCGTAGCTTTGTTTTTTCGGTGTTCCGGGAAACACCATACACTTCTCCAGGGTGGCTGTTGGCAATTTACATCCCGCCCATCAGCATAACAAGGCTCCCTGTTCTCCATGGCCTGTGCTGCCTTTCTGGATTTTACACTTTTTTCAGATGGCCCTTTTGACCGGGGGGCAGTGAGACTTCATTGTAGTGCAGATTTCTTTAACATGCTTGCTTGGTTGGCCAAAAAGTGCGTATGCGTTTTTTCCTGAATATATTCAGGAGAAAACGCATACGCCCTTTTTGGCCAAGAGCATCATTGTTGACGTTCTGCCTCTTTTCCTATGCTTTAAATGCAATTCCCGTCTACCCCCTGAAATCGTTCTCCTGCAATTCTGCCCCACTTACAAGTCGTCTTCGCAGCCTTCCTTCAATATATTTTTGGACGATAGCTGTCATTTATAACTCTGCAGGTTTGTGAGTTACAGTGCCCCTGAGCTCATTTCTTCAACTCGCTATCTTGTGAGCTGGCCGCAAACCCACAGGATTGCCTCAGGCCCTAATCTGGTTCCGGCACGGCATGCTGAGCCTTTGGTTAATTCCTCTTCCTGGTGGGAAATGAGCGTTAAATTTGCCCGTGCAGACACCTAGAGCTAGTCTCTCATTCGTTCTCCCTATTCCTTTTCATCTTGCGCAGAAATTGCAAACTGTGCCCAACAGGAGGTTAAAGGCACTGACTCTCCAAGTGGGGAGAGTGTTCGTAAAGGGTCTGGAATGGTGAACCCGAGTAAAAGGGGACGAAAACTGAGATGCATTTGAAAACGTTTGCCAGTCACACGGTGCACCATACTGTGGGTTTCCCATGCATGTTTTAGCTGAAGGAAGAATCCCTTAAACTTGGAGAGGTGGGACCCATGGAATGGGTACCATGCTGTATGACTTCAAAGGGTCTGCATTTGCTCATCGAACCTCACCAATGCTATCAGCCCGAAGTGCCCAACCTTATGTCTCACTCAGCTCTGGGTGTACATGTGGTAAGTCCAGGTTGCATCACAAGCCCTGAATGAATTATTTAAGAATTGCTCTCTATTTCACTGTCCTTGGGTTTTGTTTGTGTAATTCATTTTGATAATGGGATTTATCGGATTTTCTCTGCTGCATTCATGCCGCTGTACACACGCTTCATTCTCTTACGGAGACATATAAATCCATGGGTTTGAAGATTCTTACTAGTCAGGTGTATTCCTAGGCGTTGAATATGGGGTGTTTAGTCCATTTCGTTGAGCAAGGGTTAGGACTTGACTATTACATATTTGGCTTATGGAAAGGTATCTGTGCTAATTTCTATCTCTGGTTTTATGCAGCACCCCAACTCACCTTTCCCCTTAAGCAAGAATAAGTTGGTTTTCTAAATTTGAGACCCTGTTCTGTTTTGTAATTCAGTTCATGTGTAGCCAAATTTACATTCCGTGTAGTAGTGATATCTTATGAGGTTTCATTTTCTGTGTGACTTATTTCACTTAGAATCATCGTAACTGAATCCACTCATTATGCCGCGACGGGCCTGATGACATAGATTTCATTGCTGAGTGATATTCCATTGTACGTACGTACCACAACTTCTTTATCCATTTTTCACATTCTGGGATATTTAACTTGTACCGTAGACGAGGTTCTTGTAAACAGAGCCGTCCGACACTTTGGGGTGGCTGTGTGTTTTTGATTTTAATTTCCCTAAGCTATAGGACCATAAGTGGAAGTGCCGTAGGCTCCGTAGCTTTGTTTTTTCGGTGTTCCGGGAAACACCATACACTTCTCCAGGGTGGCTGTTGGCAATTTACATCCCGCCCATCAGCATAACAAGGCTCCCTGTTCTCCATGGCCTGTGCTGCCTTTCTGGATTTTACACTTTTTTCAGATGGCCCTTTTGACCGGGGGGCAGTGAGACTTCATTGTAGTGCAGATTTCTTTAACATGCTTGCTTGGTTGGCCAAAAAGGGCGTATGCGTTTTTTCCTGAATATATTCAGGAAAAAACGCATACGCCCTTTTTGGCCAAGAGCATCATTGTCGACGTTCTGCCTCTTTTCCTTTGCTTCAAATGCAATTCCCGTCTACCCCCTGAAATCGTTCTCCTGCAATTCTGCCCCACTTACAAGTCGTCTTCGCAGCCTTCCTTCAATATATTTTTGGACGATAGCTGTCATTTATAACTCTGCAGGTTTGTGAGTTACAGTGCCCCTGAGCTCATTTCTTCAACTCGCTATCTTGTGAGCTGGCCGCAAACCCACAGGATTGACTCAGGCCCTAATCTGGTTCCGGCACGGCATGCTGAGCCTTTGGTTAATTCCGCTTCCTGGTGGGAAATGAGCGTTAAATTTGCCCGTGCAGACACCTAGAGCTAGTCTCTCATTGGTTCTCCCTATTCCTTTTCATCTTGCGCAGAAATTGCAAACTGTGCCCAACAGGAGGTTAAAGGCACTGACTCTCCAAGTGGGGAGAGTGTTCGTAAAGGGTCTGGAATGGTGAACCCGAGTAAAAGGGGACGAAAACTGAGATGCATTTGAAAACGTTTGCCAGTCACACGGTGCAGCATACTGTGGGTTTCCCATGCATGTTTTAGCTGAAGGAAGAATCCCTTAAACTTGGAGAGTTGGGACCCATGGAATGGGTACCATGCTGTATGACTTCACAGGGTCTGCATTTGCTCATCGAACCTCACCAATGCAATCAGCCCGAAGTGCCCAACCTTATGTCTCACACAGCTCTGGGTGTAGATGTGGTAAATCCAGGTTGCATCACAAGCCCTGAATGAATTATTTAAGAATTGCTCTCTATTTCACTGTCCTTGGGTTTTGTTTGTGTAATTCATTTTGATAATGGGATTTATCAGATTTTCTCTGCTGCATTCATGCCGTTGTACACACGCATCATTCTCTTACGGAGACATATAAATCCATGGGTTTGAAGATTCTTACTAGTCAGGTGTATTCCTAGGCGTTGAATATGGGGTGTTTAGTCCATTTCGTTGAGCAAGGGGTAGGTCTTGACTATTACATATTTGGCTTATGGAAAGGTATCTGTGCTAATTTCTATCTCTGGTTTTATGCAGCACCCCAACTCACCTTTCCCCTTAAGCAAGCATAAGTTGGTTTTCTAAATTTGAGACCCTGTTCTGTTTTGTAATTCAGTTCATGTGTAGCCAAGTTTACATTACGTGTATTAGTGATATCTTATGATGTTTCATTTTCTGTGTGACTTATTTCACTTACAATCATCGTACCTGAATCCACTCATTATGCCGCGACGGGCCTGATGACATAGATTTCATTGCTGAGTGATATTCCATTGTAGGTACGTACCACAACTTCTTTATCCATTTTTCACATTCTGGGATATTTAACTTGTACCGTAGACGAGGTTCTTGTAAACAGAGCCGTCCGACACTTTGGGGTGGCTGTGTGTTTTTGATTTTAATTTCCCTAAGCTATAGGACTATAAGTGGAAGTGCCGTAGGCTCCGTAGCTTTGTTTTTTCGGTGTTCCGGGAAACACCATACACTTCTCCAGGGTGGCTGTTGGTAATTTACATCCCGCCCATCAGCATAACAAGGCTCCCTGTTCTCCATGGCCTGTGCTGCCTTTTTGGATTTTACACTTTTTTCAGATGGCCCTTTTGACCGGGGGGCAGTGAGACTTCATTGTAGTGCAGATTTCTTTAACATGCTTGCTTGGTTGGCCAAAAAGCGCGTATGCGTTTTTTCCTGAATATATTCAGGAAAAAACGCATACGCCCTTTTTGGCCAAGAGCATCATTGTCGACGTTCTGCCTCTTTTCCTATGATTTAAATTCAATTCCCGTCTACCCCCTGAAATCGTTTTCCTGCAAATCTGTCCCGCTTACAAGTCGTCTTCGCAGCCTTCCTTCAATATATTTTTGGACGATAGCTGTCATTTATAACTCTGCAGGTTTGTGAGTTACAGTGCCCCTGAGCTCCTTTCTTCAACTCGCTATCTTGTGAGCTGGCCGCAAACCCAAAGGATTGCCTCAGGCCCTAATCTGGTTCCGGCAAGGCATGCTGAGCCTTTGGTTAATTCCTCTTCCTGGTGGGAAATGAGCGTTAAATTTGCCCGTGCAGACACCTAGAGCTAGTCTCTCATTCGTTATCCCTATTCCTTTTCATGTTGCGCAGAAATTGCAAACTGTGCCCAACAGGAGGTTAAAGGCACTAACTCTCAAAGTGGGGAGAGTGTTCGTAAAGGGTCTGGAATGGTGAACCCGAGTAAAAGGGGACGAAAACTGAGAATCATTTGAAAACGTTTGCCAGTCACACGGTGCACCGTACTGTGGGTTTCCCATGCAGGTTTTAGCTGAAGGAAGAATCCCTTAAACTTGGAGAGTTGGGACCCATGGAATGGGTACCATGCTGTATGACTTCAAAGGGTCTGCATTTGCTCATCGAACCTCACCAATGCTATCAGCCCGAAGTGCCCAACCTTATGTCTCAGACAGCTCTGGGTGTAGATGTGGTAAATCCAGGTTGCATCACAAGCCCTGAATGAATTATTTAAGAATTGCTCTCTATTTCACTGTCCTTGGGTTTTGTTTGTGTAATTCATTTTGATAATGGGATTTATCGGATTTTCTCTGCTGCATTCATGCCGCTGTACACACGCTTCATTCTCTTACGGAGACATATAAATCCATGGGTTTGAAGATTCTTACTAGTCAGGTGTATTCCTAGGCGTTGAATATGGGGTGTTTAGTCCATTTCGTTGAGCAAGGGGTAGGACTTGACTATTACATATTTGGCTTATGGAAAGGTATCTGTGCTAATTTCTATCTCTGGTTTTATGCAGCACCCCAACTCACCTTTCCCCTTAAGCAAGCATAAGTTGGTTTTCTAAATTTGAGACCCTGTTCTGTTTTGTAATTCAGTTCATGTGTAGCCAAATTTACATTCCGTGTAGTAGTGATATCTTATGAGGTTTCATTTTCTGTGTGACTTATTTCACTTAGAATCATCGTACCTGAATCCACTCATTATGCCGCGACGGGCCTGATGACATAGATTTCATTGCTGAGTGATATTCCATTGTACGTACGTACCACAACTTCTTTATCCATTTTTCACATTCTGGGATATTTAACTTGTACCGTAGACGAGGTTCTTGTAAACAGAGCCGTCCGACACTTTGGGGTGGCTGTGTGTTTTTGATTTTAATTTCCCTAAGCTATAGGACCATAAGTGGAAGTGCCGTAGGCTCCGTAGCTTTGTTTTTTCGGTGTTCCGGGAAACACCATACACTTCTCCAGGGTGGCTGTTGGCAATTTACATCCCGCCCATCAGCATAACAAGGCTCCCTGTTCTCCATGGCCTGTGCTGCCTTTCTGGATTTTACACTTTTTTCAGATGGCCCTTTTGACCGGGGGGCAGTGAGACTTCATTGTAGTGCAGATTTCTTTAACATGCTTGCTTGGTTGGCCAAAAAGGGCGTATGCGTTTTTTCCTGAATATATTCAGGAAAAAACGCATACGCCCTTTTTGGCCAAGAGCATCATTGTCGACGTTCTGCCTCTTTTCCTATGCTTCAAATGCAATTCCCGTCTACCCCCTGAAATCGTTCTCCTGCAATTCTGCCCCACTTACAAGTCGTCTTCGCAGCCTTCCTTTAATATATTTTTGGACGATAGCTGTCATTTATAACTCTGCAGGTTTGTGAGTTACAGTGCCCCTGAGCTCCTTTCTTCAACTCGCTATCTTGTGAGCTGGCCGCAAACCCACAGGATTGCCTCAGGCCCTAATCTGGTTCCGGCACGGCATCCTGAGCCTTTGGTTAATTCCTCTTCCTGGTGGGAAATGAGCGTTAAATTTGCCCGTGCAGACACCTACAGCTAGTCTCTCATTGGTTCTCCCTATTCCTTTTCATCTTGCGCAGAAATTGCAAACTGTGCCCAACAGGAGGTTAAAGGCACTGACTCTCCAAGTGGGGAGAGTGTTCGTAAAGGGTCTGGAATGGTGAACCCGAGTAAAAGGGGACGAAAACTGAGAATCATTTGAAAACGTTTGCCAGTCACACGGTGCAGCATACTGTGGGTTTCCCATGCATGTTTTAGCTGAAGGAAGAATCCCTTAAACTTGGAGAGTTGGGACCCATGGAATGGGTACCATGCTGTATGACTTCACAGGGTCTGCATTTGCTCATCGAACCTCACCAATGCTATCAGCCCGAAGTGCCCAACCTTATGTCTCACTCAGCTCTGGGTGTAGATGTGGTAAATCCAGGTTGCATCACAAGCCCTGAATGAATTATTTAAGAATTGCTCTCTATTTCACTGTCCTTGGGTTTTGTTTGTGTAATTCATTTTGATAATGGGATTTATCGGATTTTCTCTGCTGCATTCATGCCGTTGTACACACGCATCATTCTCTTACGGAGACATATAAATCCATGGGTTTGAAGATTCTTACTAGTCAGGTGTATTCCTAGGCGTTGAATATGGGGTGTTTAGTCCATTTCGTTGAGCAAGGGGTAGGTCTTGACTATTACATATTTGGCTTATGGAAAGGTATCTGTGCTAATTTCTATCTCTGGTTTTATGCAGCACCCCAACTCACCTTTCCCCTTAAGCAAGCATAAGTTGGTTTTCTAAATTTGAGACCCTGTTCTGTTTTGTAATTCAGTTCATGTGTAGCCAAGTTTACATTCCGTGTATTAGTGATATCTTATGATGTTTCATTTTCTGTGTGACTTATTTCACTTAGAATCATCGTACCTGAATCCACTCATTATGCCGCGACGGGCCTGATGACATAGATTTCATTGCTGAGTGATATTCCATTGTACGTACGTACCACAACTTCTTTATCCATTTTTCACATTCTGGGATATTTAACTTGTACCGTAGACGAGGTTCTTGTAAACAGAGCCGTCCGACACTTTGGGGTGGCTGTGTGTTTTTGATTTTAATTTCCCTAAGCTATAGGACCATAAGTGGAAGTGCCGTAGGCTCCGTAGCTTTGTTTTTTCGGTGTTCCGGGAAACACCATACAATTCTCCAGAGTGGCTGTTGGCAATTTACATCCCGCCCATCAGCATAACAAGGCTCCCTGTTCTCCGTGGCCTGTGCTGCCTTTCTGGATTTTATACTTTTTTCAGATGGCCCTTATGACCGGGGGGCAGTGAGACTTCATTGTAGTGCAGATTTCTTTAACATGCTTGCTTGGTTGGCCAAAAAGGGCGTATGCGTTTTTTCCTGAATATATTCAGGAAAAAACGCATACGCCCTTTTTGGCCAAGTGCATCATTGTCGACGTTCTGCCTCTTTTCCTATGCTTTAAATGCAATTCCAGTCTACTCCCTGAAATCGTTTTCCTGCAATTCTGCTCCGCTTTCATGTACTCTTCACAGCCTTCCTTCAATATATTTTTGGACGATAGCTGTCATTTATAACTCTGCAGGTTTGTGAATTACAGTGCCCCGGAGCTCCTTTCTTCAAATCGCTTTCTTTTGAGGTGGCCGCAAACCCGCAGGATTTCTTCATGCCTAAATCTTGTTGCGGCACGGCATGCTGAGCCTTTGGTTAATTCCTCTTCCTGGTGGGAAATGAGCGTTAAATTTGCCCGTGCAGACACCTACAGCTAGTCTCTCATTGGTTCTCCCTATTCCTGTTCATCTTGCGCAGAAATTGCAAACTGTGCCAAACAGGAGGTTAAAGGCACTGACTCTCCAAGTGGGGATCGTGTTAGTAAAGGGTCTCGAATAGTGAACCCGAAAAAAAGGGGACGAAAACTGAGAAGCATTTGAAAACGTTTCCCGGTCACACGGTGCACCATACTTTGGGATTCCCATGTATGTTTTAGCTGAAGGAAGAATCGTTTAAACCTGGAGAGTTGGCACCCATGGAATGGGTACCATGCAGTATGACTTCAAATGGTCTTCATTTGCTCATCGAAACTCACCAATGCTATCAGCCCGAAGTGTCCAACCTTATGTCTCACTCAGCTCTGGGTGTAGATGCGGTAAATCCAGGTTGCATCACAAGCCCTGAATGAATGTGTAAGAATTGCTCTCTATTTCACTGTCATTGTGTTTTGTTTTTTAATTTATTTTGATAATGGGATTTATCGGATTTTCTCTGCTGCCTTCATGTAGCTGTACACACGCTTGATTCTCTTATGGAGACATATAAATCCATGGGTTTGAAGATTTTTACTAGTCAGGTGTATTCCTAGGCGTTGAATATAGGGGGTTTAGCCCATTTTGTTGAGCAAGGTGTAGGTCTTGACTATTACGTATTTGACGTATGGAATGGTATCTGTGCTAATTTCTATCTCTGGTTTTATGCAGCACCCCAACTCACCATTCCCCTTAAGCAAACATAAGTTGGTTTTCTAAATTTGAGACCCTGTTCTGTTTTGTAATTCAGTTCATGTGTAGCCAAGATTACATTCGGTGTATTAGTGATATCTTATGATGTTTCATTTTCTGTGTGACTTATTTCACTTAGAATCATCGTACCTGAATCCAATCATTATGCCAAGACGGGCCAGATGACATAGATTTCATTGGTGAGTGATATTCCATTGTACGTACGTACCACAACTTCTTTATCCATTTTTCGCTTTCTGGGATATTTAACTTGTACCGTAGACGAGGTTCTTGTAAACAGAGCCGTCTGACACTTTGGGGTGGCTGTGTGTTTTTGATTTTAATTTCCCTAAGCTATAGGACCATAAGTGGAAGTGCCGTAGGCTCCGTTGCTTTGTTTTTTAGGTGTTTCAGGAAACACCATACACTTCTCCAGAGTGGCTGTTGGCAATTTACATCCCACCCATCAGCATAACAAGGCTCCCTGTTCTCCATGGCCTGTGCTGCCTTTCTGGATTTTACACTTTTTTCAGATGGCCCTTTTGACCGGGGGGCAGTGAGACTTCATTGTAGTGCAGATTTCTTTAACATGCTTGCTTGGTTGGCCAAAAAGGGCGTATGCGTTTTTTCCTGAATATATTCAGTAAAAAACGCATACGCACTTTTTGGCCAAGTGCATCATTGTCGACATTCTGCCTCTTTTCCTATGCTTTAAATGCAATTCCAGTCTACCCCCTGAAATCGTTTTCCTGCAATTCTGCCCCGCTTTCAAGTCCTCTTCACAGCCTTCCTTCAATATATTTTTGGAAGATAGCTGTCATTTATAACTCTGCAGGTTTCTGAATTACAGTGCCCCTGAGCTCCTTTCTTCAAATCGCTTTCTTGTGAGCTGGCCGCAAACCCGCATGATAGATTCAGGCCCTAATTTGGTTCCGGCACGGCATGCTGAGCCTTTGGTTAATTCCTCTTCCTGGTTGGAAATGAGCGTTAAATTTGCCCGTGCAGACACCTACAGCTAGTCTCTCATTGGTTCTCCCTATTCCTGTTCATCTTGCACAGAAATTGCAAACTGTGCCAAACAGCAGGTTAAAGGCACTGACTCTCCAAGTGGGGAGAGTGTTAGTAAAGGGTCTGGAATGGTGAACCCGAGTAAAAGGGGACGAAAACTGAGATGCATTTGAAAACGTTTGCCAGTCACACGGTGCACCATACTGTGGGTTTCCCATGCATGTTTTAGCTGAAGGAAGAATCCCTTAAACTTGGAGAGTTGGGACCCATGGAATGGGTACCATGCTGTATGACTTCAAAAGGTCTGCATTTGCTCATCGAACCTCACCAATGCTATCAGCCCGAAGTGCCCAACCTTATGTCTCACTCAGCTCTGGGTGTACATGTGGTAAATCCAGGTTGCATCACAAGCCCTGAATGAATTATTTAAGAATTGCTCTCTATTTCACTGTCCTTGGGTTTTGTTTGTGTAATTCATTTTGATAATGGGATTTATCGGATTTTCTCTGCTGCATTCATGCCGCTGTACACACGCTTCATTCTCTTACGGAGACATATAAATCCATGGGTTTGAAGATTCTTACTAGTCAGGTGTATTCCTAGGCGTTGAATATGGGGTGTTTAGTCCATTTCGTTGAGCAAGGGGTAGGTGTTGACTATTACATATTCGCCTTATGGAAAGGTATCTGTGCTAATTTCTATCTCTGGTTTTATGCAGCACCGCAACTCACCTTTCCCCTTAAGCAAGCATAAGTTGGTTTTCTAAATTTGAGACCCTGTTCTGTTTTGTAATTCAGTTCATGTGTAGCCAAGTTTACATTCCGTGTAGTAGTGATATCTTATGATGTTTCATTTTCTGTGTGACTTATTTCACTTAGAATCATCGTACCTGAATCCACTCATTATGCCGCGACGGGCCTGATGACATAGATTTCATTGCTGTGTGATATTCCATTGTACGTACGTACCACAACTTGTTTATCCATTTTTCACATTCTGGGATATTTAACTTGTAAGGTAGACGAGGTTCTTGTAAACAGAGCCGCCCGAGACGTTTAGGTGGCTGTGTGTTTTTGATTTTAATTTTCCTAAGCTATAGGACCATAAGGGGAAGTTCCGTAGGCTCCGTTGCTTTGTTTTTTAGATGTTTCAGGAAACACCATACACTTCTGCAGAGTGGGTGTTGGCAATTTACATCCCACCCATCAGCATAACAAGGCTCCCTGTTCTCCATGGCCTGTGCTGCCTTTCTGGATTTTACACTTTTTTCAGATGGCCCTTTTGACCGGGGGGCAGTGAGACTTCATTGTAGTGCAGATTTCTTTAACATGCTTGCTTGGTTGGCCAAAAAGGGCGTATGCGTTTTTTCCTGAATATATTCAGGAAAAAACGCATACGCCCTTTTTGGCCAAGTGCATCATTGTCGTCGTTCTGCCTCTTTTCCTATGCTTTAAATGCAATTCCAGTCTACTCCCTGAAATCGTTTTCCTGCAATTCTGCTCCGCTTTCATGTCCTCTTCACAGCCTTCCTTCAATATATTTTTGGACGATAACTGTCATTTATAACTCTGCAGGTTTGTGAATTACAGTGCCCCTGAGCTCCTTTCTTCAAATCGCTTTCTTTTGAGGTGGCCGCAAACCCGCAGGATTTCTTCATGCCTAAATCTTGTTGCGGCACGGCATGCTGAGCCTTTGGTTAATTCCTCTTCCTGGTGGGAAATGAGCGTTAAATTTGCCCGTGCAGACACCTACAGCTAGTCTCTCATTGGTTCTCCCTATTCCTGTTCATCTTGCGCAGAAATTGCAAACTGTGCCAAACAGGAGGTTAAAGGCACTGACTCTCCAAGTGGGGATCGTGTTAGTAAAGGGTCTCGAATAGTGAACCCGAAAAAAAGGGGACGAAAACTGAGAAGCATTTGAAAACGTTTCCCGGTCACACGGTGCACCATACTTTGGGATTCCCATGTATGTTTTAGCTGAAGGAAGAATCGTTTAAACCTGGAGAGTTGGGACCCATGGAATGGGTACCATGCAGTATGACTTCAAATGGTCTTCATTTGCTCATCGAAACTCACCAATGCTATCAGCCCGAAGTGTCCAACCTTATGTCTCACTCAGCTCTGGGTGTAGATGCGGTAAATCCAGGTTGCATCACAAGCCCTGAATGAATGTGTAAGAATTGCTCTCTATTTCACTGTCATTGTGTTTTGTTTTTTAATTCATTTTGATAATGGGATTTATCGGATTTTCTCTGCTGCCTTCATGTAGCTGTACACACGCTTGATTCTCTTATGGAGACATATAAATCCATGGGTTTGAAGATTTTTACTAGTCAGGTGTATTCCTAGGCGTTGAATATAGGGGGTTTAGCCCATTTTGTTGAGCAAGGTGTAGGTCTTGACTATTACGTATTTGACGTATGGAATGGTATCTGTGCTAATTTCTATCTCTGGTTTTATGCAGCACCCCAACTCACCATTCCCCTTAAGCAAACATAAGTTGGTTTTCTAAATTTGAGACCCTGTTCTGTTTTGTAATTCAGTTCATGTGTAGCCAAGATTACATTCGGTGTATTAGTGATATCTTATGATGTTTCATTTTCTGTGTGACTTATTTCACTTAGAATCATCGTACCTGAATCCAATCATTATGCCAAGACGGGCCAGATGACATAGATTTCATTGGTGAGTGATATTCCATTGTACGTACGTACCACAACTTCTTTATCCATTTTTCGCTTTCTGGGATATTTAACTTGTACCGTAGACGAGGTTCTTGTAAACAGAGCCGTCTGACACTTTGGGGTGGCTGTGTGTTTTTGATTTTAATTTCCCTAAGCTATAGGACCATAAGTGGAAGTGCCGTAGGCTCCGTTGCTTTGTTTTTTAGGTGTTTCAGGAAACACCATACACTTCTCCAGAGTGGCTGTTGGCAATTTACATCCCACCCATCAGCATAACAAGGCTCCCTGTTCTCCATGGCCTGTGCTGCCTTTCTGGATTTTACACTTTTTTCAGATGGCCCTTTTGACCGGGGGGCAGTGAGACTTCATTGTAGTGCAGATTTCTTTAACATGCTTGCTTGGTTGGCCAAAAAGGGCGTATGCGTTTTTTCCTGAATATATTCAGTAAAAAACGCATACGCCCTTTTTGGCCAAGTGCATCATTGTCGACATTCTGCCTCTTTTCCTATGCTTTAAATGCAATTCCAGTCTACCCCCTGAAATCGTTTTCCTGCAATTCTGCCCCGCTTTCAAGTCCTCTTCACAGCCTTCCTTCAATATATTTTTGGAAGATAGCTGTCATTTATAACTCTGCAGGTTTCTGAATTACAGTGCCCCTGAGCTCCTTTCTTCAAATCGCTTTCTTGTGAGCTGGCCGCAAACCCGCATGATAGATTCAGGCCCTAATTTGGTTCCGGCACGGCATGCTGAGCCTTTGGTTAATTCCTCTTCCTGGTTGGAAATGAGCGTTAAATTTGCCCGTGCAGACACCTACAGCTAGTCTCTCATTGGTTCTCCCTATTCCTGTTCATCTTGCACAGAAATTGCAAACTGTGCCAAACAGCAGGTTAAAGGCACTGACTCTCCAAGTGGGCAGAGTGTTAGTAAAGGGTCTGGAATGGTGAACCCGAGTAAAAGGGGACGAAAACTGAGATGCATTTGAAAACGTTTGCCAGTCACACGGTGCACCATACTGTGGGTTTCCCATGCATGTTTTAGCTGAAGGAAGAATCCCTTAAACTTGGAGAGGTGGGACCCATGGAATGGGTACCATGCTGTATGACTTCAAAGGGTCTGCATTTGCTCATCGAACCTCACCAATGCTATCAGCCCGAAGTGCCCAACCTTATGTCTCACTCAGCTCTGGGTGTACATGTGGTAAATCCAGGTTGCATCACAAGCCCTGAATGAATTATTTAAGAATTGCTCTCTATTTCACTGTCCTTGGGTTTTGTTTGTGTAATTCATTTTGATAATGGGATTTATCGGATTTTCTCTGCTGCATTCATGCCGCTGTACACACGCTTCATTCTCTTACGGAGACATATAAATCCATGGGTTTGAAGATTCTTACTAGTCAGGTGTATTCCTAGGCGTTGAATATGGGGTGTTTAGTCCATTTCGTTGAGCAAGGGGTAGGTGTTGACTATTACATATTCGCCTTATGGAAAGGTATCTGTGCTAATTTCTATCTCTGGTTTTATGCAGCACCGCAACTCACCTTTCCCCTTAAGCAAGCATAAGTTGGTTTTCTAAATTTGAGACCCTGTTCTGTTTTGTAATTCAGTTCATGTGTAGCCAAGTTTACATTCCGTGTAGTAGTGATATCTTATGATGTTTCATTTTCTGTGTGACTTATTTCACTTAGAATCATCGTACCTGAATCCACTCATTATGCCGCGACGGGCCTGATGACATAGATTTCATTGCTGAGTGATATTCCATTGTACGTACGTACCACAACTTCTTTCTCCATTTTTCACATTCTGGGATATTTAACTTGTACCGTAGACGAGGTTCTTGTAAACAGAGCCGTCCGACACTTTGGGGTGGCTGTGTGTTTTTGATTTTAATTTCCCTAAGCTATAGGACCATAAGTGGAAGTGCCGTAGGCTCCGTAGCTTTGTTTTTTCGGTGTTCCGGGAAACACCATACACGTCTCCAGAGTGGCTGTTGGCAATTTACATCCCGCCCATCAGCATAACAAGGCTCCCTGTTCTCCATGGCCTGTGCTGCCTTTTTGGATTTTACACTTTTTTCAGATGGCCCTTTTGACCGGGGGGCAGTGAGACTTCATTGTAGTGCAGATTTCTTTAACATGCTTGCTTGGTTGGCCAAAAAGGGCGTATGCGTTTTTTCCTGAATATATTCAGGAAAAAACGCATACGCCCTTTTTGGCCAAGAGCATCATTGTCGACGTTCTGCCTCTTTTCCTATGCTTTAAATGCAATTCCCGTCTACCCCCTGAAATCGTTTTCCTGCAATTCTGCCCCACTTACAAGTCGTCTTCGCAGCCTTCCTTCAATATATTTTTGGACGATAGCTGTCATTTATAACTCTGCAGGTTTGTGAGTTACAGTGCCCCTGAGCTCCTTTCTTCAACTCGCTATCTTGTGAGCTGGCCGCAAACCCAAAGGATTGCCTCAGGCCCTAATCTGGTTCCGGCAAGGCATGCTGAGCCTTTGGTTAATTCCTCTTCCTGGTGGGAAATGAGCGTTAAATTTGCCCGTGCAGACACCTAGAGCTAGTCTCTCATTCGTTATCCCTATTCCTTTTCATGTTGCGCAGAAATTGCAAACTGTGCCCAACAGGAGGTTAAAGGCACTAACTCTCAAAGTGGGGAGAGTGTTCGTAAAGGGTCTGGAATGGTGAACCCGAGTAAAAGGGGACGAAAACTGAGAATCATTTGAAAACGTTTGCCAGTCACACGGTGCACCGTACTGTGGGTTTCCCATGCAGGTTTTAGCTGAAGGAAGAATCCCTTAAACTTGGAGAGTTGGGACCCATGGAATGGGTACCATGCTGTATGACTTCAAAGGGTCTGCATTTGCTCATCGAACCTCACCAATGCTATCAGCCCGAAGTGCCCAACCTTATGTCTCAGACAGCTCTGGGTGTAGATGTGGTAAATCCAGGTTGCATCACAAGCCCTGAATGAATTATTTAAGAATTGCTCTCTATTTCACTGTCCTTGGGTTTTGTTTGTGTAATTCATTTTGATAATGGGATTTATCGGATTTTCTCTGCTGCATTCATGCCGCTGTACACACGCTTCATTCTCTTACGGAGACATATAAATCCATGGGTTTGAAGATTCTTACTAGTCAGGTGTATTCCTAGGCGTTGAATATGGGGTGTTTAGTCCATTTCGTTGAGCAAGGGGTAGGACTTGACTATTACATATTTGGCTTATGGAAAGGTATCTGTGCTAATTTCTATCTCTGGTTTTATGCAGCACCCCAACTCACCTTTCCCCTTAAGCAAGCATAAGTTGGTTTTCTAAATTTGAGACCCTGTTCTGTTTTGTAATTCAGTTCATGTGTAGCCAAATTTACATTCCGTGTAGTAGTGATATCTTATGAGGTTTCATTTTCTGTGTGACTTATTTCACTTAGAATCATCGTACCTGAATCCACTCATTATGCCGCGACGGGCCTGATGATATAGATTTCATTGCTGAGTGATATTCCACTGTACGTACGTACCACAACTTCTTTATCCATTTTTCACATTCTGGGATATTTAACTTGTACCGTAGACGAGGTTCTTGTAAACAGAGCCGTCCGACACTTTGGGGTGGCTGTGTGTTTTTGATTTTAATTTCCCTAAGCTATAGGACCATAAGTGGAAGTGCCGTAGGCTCCGTAGCTTTGTTTTTTCGGTGTTCCGGGAAACACCATACACTTCTCCAGGGTGGCTGTTGGCAATTTACATCCCGCCCATCAGCATAACAAGGCTCCCTGTTCTCCATGGCCTGTGCTGCCTTTCTGGATTTTACACTTTTTTCAGATGGCCCTTTTGACCGGGGGGCAGTGAGACTTCATTGTAGTGCAGATTTCTTTAACATGCTTGCTTGGTTGGCCAAAAAGGGCGTATGCGTTTTTTCCTGAATATATTCAGGAAAAAACGCATACGCCCTTTTTGGCCAAGAGCATCATTGTCGACGTTCTGCCTCTTTTCCTATGCTTCAAATGCAATTCCCGTCTACCCCCTGAAATCGTTCTCCTGCAATTCTGCCCCACTTACAAGTCGTCTTCGCAGCCTTCCTTTAATATATTTTTGGACGATAGCTGTCATTTATAACTCTGCAGGTTTGTGAGTTACAGTGCCCCTGAGCTCCTTTCTTCAACTCGCTATCTTGTGAGCTGGCCGCAAACCCACAGGATTGCCTCAGGCCCTAATCTGGTTCCGGCACGGCATCCTGAGCCTTTGGTTAATTCCTCTTCCTGGTGGGAAATGAGCGTTAAATTTGCCCGTGCAGACACCTACAGCTAGTCTCTCATTGGTTCTCCCTATTCCTTTTCATCTTGCGCAGAAATTGCAAACTGTGCCCAACAGGAGGTTAAAGGCACTGACTCTCCAAGTGGGGAGAGTGTTCGTAAAGGGTCTGGAATGGTGAACCCGAGTAAAAGGGGACGAAAACTGAGAATCATTTGAAAACGTTTGCCAGTCACACGGTGCAGCATACTGTGGGTTTCCCATGCATGTTTTAGCTGAAGGAAGAATCCCTTAAACTTGGAGAGTTGGGACCCATGGAATGGGTACCATGCTGTATGACTTCACAGGGTCTGCATTTGCTCATCGAACCTCACCAATGCTATCAGCCCGAAGTGCCCAACCTTATGTCTCACTCAGCTCTGGGTGTAGATGTGGTAAATCCAGGTTGCATCACAAGCCCTGAATGAATTATTTAAGAATTGCTCTCTATTTCACTGTCCTTGGGTTTTGTTTGTGTAATTCATTTTGATAATGGGATTTATCGGATTTTCTCTGCTGCATTCATGCCGTTGTACACACGCATCATTCTCTTACGGAGACATATAAATCCATGGGTTTGAAGATTCTTACTAGTCAGGTGTATTCCTAGGCGTTGAATATGGGGTGTTTAGTCCATTTCGTTGAGCAAGGGGTAGGTCTTGACTATTACATATTTGGCTTATGGAAAGGTATCTGTGCTAATTTCTATCTCTGGTTTTATGCAGCACCCCAACTCACCTTTCCCCTTAAGCAAGCATAAGTTGGTTTTCTAAATTTGAGACCCTGTTCTGTTTTGTAATTCAGTTCATGTGTAGCCAAGTTTACATTCCGTGTATTAGTGATATCTTATGATGTTTCATTTTCTGTGTGACTTATTTCACTTAGAATCATCGTACCTGAATCCACTCATTATGCCGCGACGGGCCTGATGACATAGATTTCATTGCTGAGTGATATTCCATTGTACGTACGTACCACAACTTCTTTATCCATTTTTCACATTCTGGGATATTTAACTTGTACCGTAGACGAGGTTCTTGTAAACAGAGCCGTCCGACACTTTGGGGTGGCTGTGTGTTTTTGATTTTAATTTCCCTAAGCTATAGGACCATAAGTGGAAGTGCCGTAGGCTCCGTAGCTTTGTTTTTTCGGTGTTCCGGGAAACACCATACAATTCTCCAGAGTGGCTGTTGGCAATTTACATCCCGCCCATCAGCATAACAAGGCTCCCTGTTCTCCGTGGCCTGTGCTGCCTTTCTGGATTTTATACTTTTTTCAGATGGCCCTTATGACCGGGGGGCAGTGAGACTTCATTGTAGTGCAGATTTCTTTAACATGCTTGCTTGGTTGGCCAAAAAGGGCGTATGCGTTTTTTCCTGAATATATTCAGGAAAAAACGCATACGCCCTTTTTGGCCAAGTGCATCATTGTCGACGTTCTGCCTCTTTTCCTATGCTTTAAATGCAATTCCAGTCTACTCCCTGAAATCGTTTTCCTGCAATTCTGCTCCGCTTTCATGTCCTCTTCACAGCCTTCCTTCAATATATTTTTGGACGATAGCTGTCATTTATAACTCTGCAGGTTTGTGAATTACAGTGCCCCGGAGCTCCTT
Source organism: Delphinapterus leucas (assembly GCF_059928025.1). Taxonomy (NCBI): domain Eukaryota; kingdom Metazoa; phylum Chordata; class Mammalia; order Artiodactyla; family Monodontidae; genus Delphinapterus; species Delphinapterus leucas. The sequence goes on from NW_028322248.1 coordinate 6,925,414, forward strand.
TCTTCAAATCGCTTTCTTTTGAGGTGGCCGCAAACCCGCAGGATTTCTTCATGCCTAAATCTTGTTGCGGCACGGCATGCTGAGCCTTTGGTTAATTCCTCTTCCTGGTGGGAAATGAGCGTTAAATTTGCCCGTGCAGACACCTACAGCTAGTCTCTCATTGGTTCTCCCTATTCCTGTTCATCTTGCGCAGAAATTGCAAACTGTGCCAAACAGGAGGTTAAAGGCACTGACTCTCCAAGTGGGGATCGTGTTAGTAAAGGGTCTCGAATAGTGAACCCGAAAAAAAGGGGACGAAAACTGAGAAGCATTTGAAAACGTTTCCCGGTCACACGGTGCACCATACTTTGGGATTCCCATGTATGTTTTAGCTGAAGGAAGAATCGTTTAAACCTGGAGAGTTGGGACCCATGGAATGGGTACCATGCAGTATGACTTCAAATGGTCTTCATTTGCTCATCGAAACTCACCAATGCTATCAGCCCGAAGTGTCCAACCTTATGTCTCACTCAGCTCTGGGTGTAGATGCGGTAAATCCAGGTTGCATCACAAGCCCTGAATGAATGTGTAAGAATTGCTCTCTATTTCACTGTCATTGTGTTTTGTTTTTTAATTCATTTTGATAATGGGATTTATCGGATTTTCTCTGCTGCCTTCATGTAGCTGTACACACGCTTGATTCTCTTATGGAGACATATAAATCCATGGGTTTGAAGATTTTTACTAGTCAGGTGTATTCCTAGGCGTTGAATATAGGGGGTTTAGCCCATTTTGTTGAGCAAGGTGTAGGTCTTGACTATTACGTATTTGACGTATGGAATGGTATCTGTGCTAATTTCTATCTCTGGTTTTATGCAGCACCCCAACTCACCATTCCCCTTAAGCAAACATAAGTTGGTTTTCTAAATTTGAGACCCTGTTCTGTTTTGTAATTCAGTTCATGTGTAGCCAAGATTACATTCGGTGTATTAGTGATATCTTATGATGTTTCATTTTCTGTGTGACTTATTTCACTTAGAATCATCGTACCTGAATCCAATCATTATGCCAAGACGGGCCAGATGACATAGATTTCATTGGTGAGTGATATTCCATTGTACGTACGTACCACAACTTCTTTATCCATTTTTCGCTTTCTGGGATATTTAACTTGTACCGTAGACGAGGTTCTTGTAAACAGAGCCGTCTGACACTTTGGGGTGGCTGTGTGTTTTTGATTTTAATTTCCCTAAGCTATAGGACCATAAGTGGAAGTGCCGTAGGCTCCGTTGCTTTGTTTTTTAGGTGTTTCAGGAAACACCATACACTTCTCCAGAGTGGCTGTTGGCAATTTACATCCCACCCATCAGCATAACAAGGCTCCCTGTTCTCCATGGCCTGTGCTGCCTTTCTGGATTTTACACTTTTTTCAGATGGCCCTTTTGACCGGGGGGCAGTGAGACTTCATTGTAGTGCAGATTTCTTTAACATGCTTGCTTGGTTGGCCAAAAAGGGCGTATGCGTTTTTTCCTGAATATATTCAGTAAAAAACGCATACGCACTTTTTGGCCAAGTGCATCATTGTCGACATTCTGCCTCTTTTCCTATGCTTTAAATGCAATTCCAGTCTACCCCCTGAAATCGTTTTCCTGCAATTCTGCCCCGCTTTCAAGTCCTCTTCACAGCCTTCCTTCAATATATTTTTGGAAGATAGCTGTCATTTATAACTCTGCAGGTTTCTGAATTACAGTGCCCCTGAGCTCCTTTCTTCAAATCGCTTTCTTGTGAGCTGGCCGCAAACCCGCATGATAGATTCAGGCCCTAATTTGGTTCCGGCACGGCATGCTGAGCCTTTGGTTAATTCCTCTTCCTGGTTGGAAATGAGCGTTAAATTTGCCCGTGCAGACACCTACAGCTAGTCTCTCATTGGTTCTCCCTATTCCTGTTCATCTTGCACAGAAATTGCAAACTGTGCCAAACAGCAGGTTAAAGGCACTGACTCTCCAAGTGGGGAGAGTGTTAGTAAAGGGTCTGGAATGGTGAACCCGAGTAAAAGGGGACGAAAACTGAGATGCATTTGAAAACGTTTGCCAGTCACACGGTGCACCATACTGTGGGTTTCCCATGCATGTTTTAGCTGAAGGAAGAATCCCTTAAACTTGGAGAGTTGGGACCCATGGAATGGGTACCATGCTGTATGACTTCAAAGGGTCTGCATTTGCTCATCGAACCTCACCAATGCTATCAGCCCGAAGTGCCCAACCTTATGTCTCACTCAGCTCTGGGTGTACATGTGGTAAATCCAGGTTGCATCACAAGCCCTGAATGAATTATTTAAGAATTGCTCTCTATTTCACTGTCCTTGGGTTTTGTTTGTGTAATTCATTTTGATAATGGGATTTATCGGATTTTCTCTGCTGCATTCATGCCGCTGTACACACGCTTCATTCTCTTACGGAGACATATAAATCCATGGGTTTGAAGATTCTTACTAGTCAGGTGTATTCCTAGGCGTTGAATATGGGGTGTTTAGTCCATTTCGTTGAGCAAGGGGTAGGTGTTGACTATTACATATTCGCCTTATGGAAAGGTATCTGTGCTAATTTCTATCTCTGGTTTTATGCAGCACCGCAACTCACCTTTCCCCTTAAGCAAGCATAAGTTGGTTTTCTAAATTTGAGACCCTGTTCTGTTTTGTAATTCAGTTCATGTGTAGCCAAGTTTACATTCCGTGTAGTAGTGATATCTTATGATGTTTCATTTTCTGTGTGACTTATTTCACTTAGAATCATCGTACCTGAATCCACTCATTATGCCGCGACGGGCCTGATGACATAGATTTCATTGCTGTGTGATATTCCATTGTACGTACGTACCACAACTTGTTTATCCATTTTTCACATTCTGGGATATTTAACTTGTAAGGTAGACGAGGTTCTTGTAAACAGAGCCGCCCGAGACGTTTAGGTGGCTGTGTGTTTTTGATTTTAATTTTCCTAAGCTATAGGACCATAAGGGGAAGTTCCGTAGGCTCCGTTGCTTTGTTTTTTAGATGTTTCAGGAAACACCATACACTTCTGCAGAGTGGGTGTTGGCAATTTACATCCCACCCATCAGCATAACAAGGCTCCCTGTTCTCCATGGCCTGTGCTGCCTTTCTGGATTTTACACTTTTTTCAGATGGCCCTTTTGACCGGGGGGCAGTGAGACTTCATTGTAGTGCAGATTTCTTTAACATGCTTGCTTGGTTGGCCAAAAAGGGCGTATGCGTTTTTTCCTGAATATATTCAGGAAAAAACGCATACGCCCTTTTTGGCCAAGTGCATCATTGTCGTCGTTCTGCCTCTTTTCCTATGCTTTAAATGCAATTCCAGTCTACTCCCTGAAATCGTTTTCCTGCAATTCTGCTCCGCTTTCATGTCCTCTTCACAGCCTTCCTTCAATATATTTTTGACGATAGCTGTCATTTATAACTCTGCAGGTTTGTGAATTACAGTGCCCCTGAGCTCCTTTCTTCAAATCGCTTTCTTTTGAGGTGGCCGCAAACCCGCAGGATTTCTTCATGCCTAAATCTTGTTGCGGCACGGCATGCTGAGCCTTTGGTTAATTCCTCTTCCTGGTGGGAAATGAGCGTTAAATTTGCCCGTGCAGACACCTACAGCTAGTCTCTCATTGGTTCTCCCTATTCCTGTTCATCTTGCGCAGAAATTGCAAACTGTGCCAAACAGGAGGTTAAAGGCACTGACTCTCCAAGTGGGGATCGTGTTAGTAAAGGGTCTCGAATAGTGAACCCGAAAAAAAGGGGACGAAAACTGAGAAGCATTTGAAAACGTTTCCCGGTCACACGGTGCACCATACTTTGGGATTCCCATGTATGTTTTAGCTGAAGGAAGAATCGTTTAAACCTGGAGAGTTGGGACCCATGGAATGGGTACCATGCAGTATGACTTCAAATGGTCTTCATTTGCTCATCGAAACTCACCAATGCTATCAGCCCGAAGTGTCCAACCTTATGTCTCACTCAGCTCTGGGTGTAGATGCGGTAAATCCAGGTTGCATCACAAGCCCTGAATGAATGTGTAAGAATTGCTCTCTATTTCACTGTCATTGTGTTTTGTTTTTTAATTCATTTTGATAATGGGATTTATCGGATTTTCTCTGCTGCCTTCATGTAGCTGTACACACGCTTGATTCTCTTATGGAGACATATAAATCCATGGGTTTGAAGATTTTTACTAGTCAGGTGTATTCCTAGGCGTTGAATATAGGGGGTTTAGCCCATTTTGTTGAGCAAGGTGTAGGTCTTGACTATTACGTATTTGACGTATGGAATGGTATCTGTGCTAATTTCTATCTCTGGTTTTATGCAGCACCCCAACTCACCATTCCCCTTAAGCAAACATAAGTTGGTTTTCTAAATTTGAGACCCTGTTCTGTTTTGTAATTCAGTTCATGTGTAGCCAAGATTACATTCGGTGTATTAGTGATATCTTATGATGTTTCATTTTCTGTGTGACTTATTTCACTTAGAATCATCGTACCTGAATCCAATCATTATGCCAAGACGGGCCAGATGACATAGATTTCATTGGTGAGTGATATTCCATTGTACGTACGTACCACAACTTCTTTATCCATTTTTCGCTTTCTGGGATATTTAACTTGTACCGTAGACGAGGTTCTTGTAAACAGAGCCGTCTGACACTTTGGGGTGGCTGTGTGTTTTTGATTTTAATTTCCCTAAGCTATAGGACCATAAGTGGAAGTGCCGTAGGCTCCGTTGCTTTGTTTTTTAGGTGTTTCAGGAAACACCATACACTTCTCCAGAGTGGCTGTTGGCAATTTACATCCCACCCATCAGCATAACAAGGCTCCCTGTTCTCCATGGCCTGTGCTGCCTTTCTGGATTTTACACTTTTTTCAGATGGCCCTTTTGACCGGGGGGCAGTGAGACTTCATTGTAGTGCAGATTTCTTTAACATGCTTGCTTGGTTGGCCAAAAAGGGCGTATGCGTTTTTTCCTGAATATATTCAGTAAAAAACGCATACGCCCTTTTTGGCCAAGTGCATCATTGTCGACATTCTGCCTCTTTTCCTATGCTTTAAATGCAATTCCAGTCTACCCCCTGAAATCGTTTTCCTGCAATTCTGCCCCGCTTTCAAGTCCTCTTCACAGCCTTCCTTCAATATATTTTTGGAAGATAGCTGTCATTTATAACTCTGCAGGTTTCTGAATTACAGTGCCCCTGAGCTCCTTTCTTCAAATCGCTTTCTTGTGAGCTGGCCGCAAACCCGCATGATAGATTCAGGCCCTAATTTGGTTCCGGCACGGCATGCTGAGCCTTTGGTTAATTCCTCTTCCTGGTTGGAAATGAGCGTTAAATTTGCCCGTGCAGACACCTACAGCTAGTCTCTCATTGGTTCTCCCTATTCCTGTTCATCTTGCACAGAAATTGCAAACTGTGCCAAACAGCAGGTTAAAGGCACTGACTCTCCAAGTGGGCAGAGTGTTAGTAAAGGGTCTGGAATGGTGAACCCGAGTAAAAGGGGACGAAAACTGAGATGCATTTGAAAACGTTTGCCAGTCACACGGTGCACCATACTGTGGGTTTCCCATGCATGTTTTAGCTGAAGGAAGAATCCCTTAAACTTGGAGAGGTGGGACCCATGGAATGGGTACCATGCTGTATGACTTCAAAGGGTCTGCATTTGCTCATCGAACCTCACCAATGCTATCAGCCCGAAGTGCCCAACCTTATGTCTCACTCAGCTCTGGGTGTACATGTGGTAAATCCAGGTTGCATCACAAGCCCTGAATGAATTATTTAAGAATTGCTCTCTATTTCACTGTCCTTGGGTTTTGTTTGTGTAATTCATTTTGATAATGGGATTTATCGGATTTTCTCTGCTGCATTCATGCCGCTGTACACACGCTTCATTCTCTTACGGAGACATATAAATCCATGGGTTTGAAGATTCTTACTAGTCAGGTGTATTCCTAGGCGTTGAATATGGGGTGTTTAGTCCATTTCGTTGAGCAAGGGGTAGGTGTTGACTATTACATATTCGCCTTATGGAAAGGTATCTGTGCTAATTTCTATCTCTGGTTTTATGCAGCACCGCAACTCACCTTTCCCCTTAAGCAAGCATAAGTTGGTTTTCTAAATTTGAGACCCTGTTCTGTTTTGTAATTCAGTTCATGTGTAGCCAAGTTTACATTCCGTGTAGTAGTGATATCTTATGATGTTTCATTTTCTGTGTGACTTATTTCACTTAGAATCATCGTACCTGAATCCACTCATTATGCCGCGACGGGCCTGATGACATAGATTTCATTGCTGAGTGATATTCCATTGTACGTACGTACCACAACTTCTTTCTCCATTTTTCACATTCTGGGATATTTAACTTGTACCGTAGACGAGGTTCTTGTAAACAGAGCCGTCCGACACTTTGGGGTGGCTGTGTGTTTTTGATTTTAATTTCCCTAAGCTATAGGACCATAAGTGGAAGTGCCGTAGGCTCCGTAGCTTTGTTTTTTCGGTGTTCCGGGAAACACCATACACGTCTCCAGAGTGGCTGTTGGCAATTTACATCCCGCCCATCAGCATAACAAGGCTCCCTGTTCTCCATGGCCTGTGCTGCCTTTTTGGATTTTACACTTTTTTCAGATGGCCCTTTTGACCGGGGGGCAGTGAGACTTCATTGTAGTGCAGATTTCTTTAACATGCTTGCTTGGTTGGCCAAAAAGGGCGTATGCGTTTTTTCCTGAATATATTCAGGAAAAAACGCATACGCCCTTTTTGGCCAAGAGCATCATTGTCGACGTTCTGCCTCTTTTCCTATGCTTTAAATGCAATTCCCGTCTACCCCCTGAAATCGTTTTCCTGCAATTCTGCCCCACTTACAAGTCGTCTTCGCAGCCTTCCTTCAATATATTTTTGGACGATAGCTGTCATTTATAACTCTGCAGGTTTGTGAGTTACAGTGCCCCTGAGCTCCTTTCTTCAACTCGCTATCTTGTGAGCTGGCCGCAAACCCACAGGATTGCCTCAGGCCCTAATCTGGTTCCGGCACGGCATGCTGAGCCTTTGGTTAATTCCTCTTCCTGCTGGGTAATGAGCATTAAATTTGCCCGTGCAGACACCTACAGCTAGTCTGTCATTCGTTCTCCCTCTTCCTTTTCATCTTGCGCAGAAATTGCAAACTGTGCCCAACAGGAGGTTAAAGGCACTGACTCTCCAAGTGGGGAGAGTGTTCGTAAAGGGTCTGGAATGGTGAACCCGAGTAAAAGGGGACGAAAACTGAGATGCATTTGAAAACGTTTGCCAGTCACACGGTGCACCATACTGTGGGTTTCCCATGCATGTTTTAGCTGAAGGAAGAATCCCTTAAACTTGGAGAGTTGGGACCCATGGAATGGGTACCATGCTGTATGACTTCAAAGGGTCTGCATTTGCTCATCGAACCTCACCAATGCTATCAGCCCGAAGTGCCCAACCTTATGTCTCACTCAGCTCTGGGTGTACATGTGGTAAATCCAGGTTGCATCACAAGCCCTGAATGAATTATTTAAGAATTGCTCTCTATTTCACTGTCCTTGGGTTTTGTTTGTGTAATTCATTTTGATAATGGGATTTATCGGATTTTCTCTGCTGCATTCATGCCGCTGTACACACGCTTCATTCTCTTACGGAGACATATAAATCCATGGGTTTGAAGATTCTTACTAGTCAGGTGTATTCCTAGGCGTTGAATATGGGGTGTTTAGTCCATTTTGTTGAGCAAGGGGTAGGTCTTGACTATTACATATTTGGCTTATGGAAAGGTATCTGTGCTAATTTCTATCTCTGGTTTTATGCAGCACCCCAACTCACCTTTCCCCTTAAGCAAGCATAAGTTGGTTTTCTAAATTTGAGACCCTGTTCTGTTTTGTAATTCAGTTCATGTGTAGCCAAGTTTACATTCCGTGTAGTAGTGATATCTTATGATGTTTCATTTTCTGTGTGACTTATTTCACTTAGAATCATCGTACCTGAATCCACTCATTATGCCGCGACGGGCCTGATGACATAGATTACATTGCTGAGTGATATTCCATTGTACGTACGTACCACAAATTCTTTATCCATTTTTCACATTCTGGGATATTTAACTTGTACCGTAGACGAGGTTCTTGTAAACAGAGCCGTCCGACACTTTGGGGTGGCTGTGTGTTTTTGATTTTAATTTCCCTAAGCTATAGGACCATAAGTGGAAGTGCCGTAGGCTCCGTAGCTTTGTTTTTTCGGTGTTCCGGGAAACACCATACACTTCTCCAGAGTGGCTGTTGGCAATTTACATCCCGCCCATCAGCATAACAAGGCTCCCTGTTCTCCATGGCCTGTGCTGCCTTTCTGGATTTTACACTTTTTTCAGATGGCCCTTTTGACCGGGGGGCAGTGAGACTTCATTGTAGTGCAGATTTCTTTAACATGCTTGCTTGGTTGGCCAAAACGGGCGTATGCGTTTTTTCCTGAATATATTCAGGAAAAAACGCATACGCCCTTTTTGGCCAAGAGCATCATTGTCGACGTTCTGCCTCTTTTCCTATGCTTTAAATGCAATTCCCGTCTACCCCCTGAAATCGTTTTCCTGCAAATCTGTCCCGCTTACAAGTCGTCTTCGCAGCCTTCCTTCAATATATTTTTGGACGATAGCTGCATTTATAACTCTGCAGGTTTGTGAGTTACAGTGCCCCTGAGCTCCTTTCTTCAACTCGCTGTCTTGTGAGCTGGCCGAAAACCCGCAGGATTGCCTCAGGCCCTAATCTGGTTCCGGCACGGCATGCTGAGCCTTTGGTTAATTCCTCTTCCTGGTGGGAAATGAGCGTTAAATTTGCCCGTGCAGACACCTAGAGCTAGTCTCTCATTCGTTCTCCCTATTCCTTTTCATCTTGCGCAGAAATTGCAAACTGTGCCCTACAGGAGGTTAAAGGCACTGACTCTCCAAGTGGGGAGAGTGTTTGTAAAGGGTCTAGAATGGTGAACCCGAGTAAAAGGGGATGAAAACTGAGATGCATTTGAAAACGTTTGCCAGTCACACGGTGCACCATACTGTGGGTTTCCCATGCATGTTTTAGCTGAAGGAAGAATCCCTTAAACTTGGAGAGTTGGGACCCATGGAATGGGTACCATGCTGTATGACTTCAAAGGGTCTGCATTTGCTCATCGAACCTCACCAATGCTATCAGCCCGAAGTGCCCAACCTTATGTCTCACTCAGCTCTGGGTGTACATGTGGTAAATCCAGGTTGCATCACAAGCCCTGAATGAATTATTTAAGAATTGCTCTCTATTTCACTGTCCTTGGGTTTTGTTTGTGTAATTCATTTTGATAATGGGATTTATCGGATTTTCTCTGCTGCATTCATGCCGCTGTACACACGCTTCATTCTCTTACGGAGACATATAAATCCATGGGTTTGAAGATTCTTACTAGTCAGGTGTATTCCTAGGCGTTGAATATGGGGTGTTTAGTCCATTTCGTTGAGCAAGGGGTAGGTGTTGACTATTACATATTCGCCTTATGGAAAGGTATCTGTGCTAATTTCTATCTCTGGTTTTATGCAGCACCGCAACTCACCTTTCCCCTTAAGCAAGCATAAGTTGGTTTTCTAAATTTGAGACCCTGTTCTGTTTTGTAATTCAGTTCATGTGTAGCCAAGTTTACATTCCGTGTAGTAGTGATATCTTATGATGTTTCATTTTCTGTGTGACTTATTTCACTTAGAATCATCGTACCTGAATCCACTCATTATGCCGCGACGGGCCTGATGACATAGATTTCATTGCTGAGTGATATTCCATTGTACGTACGTACCACAACTTCTTTCTCCATTTTTCACATTCTGGGATATTTAACTTGTACCGTAGACGAGGTTCTTGTAAACAGAGCCGTCCGACACTTTGGGGTGGCTGTGTGTTTTTGATTTTAATTTCCCTAAGCTATAGGACCATAAGTGGAAGTGCCGTAGGCTCCGTAGCTTTGTTTTTTCGGTGTTCCGGGAAACACCATACACGTCTCCAGAGTGGCTGTTGGCAATTTACATCCCGCCCATCAGCATAACAAGGCTCCCTGTTCTCCATGGCCTGTGCTGCCTTTCTGGATTTTACACTTTTTTCAGATGGCCCTTTTGACCGGGGGGCAGTGAGACTTCATTGTAGTGCAGATTTCTTTAACATGCTTGCTTGGTTGGCCAAAAAGGGCGTATGCGTTTTTTCCTGAATATATTCAGGAAAAAACGCATACGCCCTTTTTGGCCAAGAGCATCATTGTCGACGTTCTGCCTCTTTTCCTATGCTTTAAATGCAATTCCCGTCTACCCCCTGAAATCGTTTTCCTGCAATTCTGCCCCACTTACAAGTCGTCTTCGCAGCCTTCCTTCAATATATTTTTGGACGATAGCTGTCATTTATAACTCTGCAGGTTTGTGAGTTACAGTGCCCCTGAGCTCCTTTCTTCAACTCGCTATCTTGTGAGCTGGCCGCAAACCCACAGGATTGCCTCAGGCCCTAATCTGGTTCCGGCACGGCATGCTGAGCCTTTGGTTAATTCCTCTTCCTGCTGGGTAATGAGCGTTAAATTTGCCCGTGCAGACACCTACAGCTAGTCTGTCATTCGTTCTCCCTCTTCCTTTTCATCTTGCGCAGAAATTGCAAACTGTGCCCAACAGGAGGTTAAAGGCACTGACTCTCCAAGTGGGGAGAGTGTTCGTAAAGGGTCTGGAATGGTGAACCCGAGTAAAAGGGGACGAAAACTGAGATGCATTTGAAAACGTTTGCCAGTCACACGGTGCACCATACTGTGGGTTTCCCATGCATGTTTTAGCTGAAGGAAGAATCCCTTAAACTTGGAGAGTTGGGACCCATGGAATGGGTACCATGCTGTATGACTTCAAAGGGTCTGCATTTGCTCATCGAACCTCACCAATGCTATCAGCCCGAAGTGCCCAACCTTATGTCTCACTCAGCTCTGGGTGTAGATGTGGTAAATCCAGGTTGCATCACAAGCCCTGAATGAATTATTTAAGAATTGCTCTCTATTTCACTGTCCTTGGGTTTTGTTTGTGTAATTCATTTTGATAATGGGATTTATCGGATTTTCTCTGCTGCATTCATGCCGCTGTACACACGCTTCATTCTCTTACGGAGACATATAAATCCATGGGTTTGAAGATTCTTACTAGTCAGGTGTATTCCTAGGCGTTGAATATGGGGTGTTTAGTCCATTTTGTTGAGCAAGGGGTAGGTCTTGACTATTACATATTTGGCTTATGGAAAGGTATCTGTGCTAATTTCTATCTCTGGTTTTATGCAGCACCCCAACTCACCTTTCCCCTTAAGCAAGCATAAGTTGGTTTTCTAAATTTGAGACCCTGTTCTGTTTTGTAATTCAGTTCATGTGTAGCCAAGTTTACATTCCGTGTAGTAGTGATATCTTATGATGTTTCATTTTCTGTGTGACTTATTTCACTTAGAATCATCGTACCTGAATCCACTCATTATGCCGCGACGGGCCTGATGACATAGATTACATTGCTGAGTGATATTCCATTTTACGTACGTACCACAAATTCTTTATCCATTTTTCACATTCTGGGATATTTAACTTGTACCGTAGACGAGGTTCTTGTAAACAGAGCCGTCCGACACTTTGGGGTGGCTGTGTGTTTTTGATTTTAATTTCCCTAAGCTATAGGACCATAAGTGGAAGTGCCATAGGCTCCGTTGCTTTGTTTTTTAGGTGTTTCAGGAAACACCATACACTTCTCCAGAGTGGCTGTTGGCAATTTACATCCCACCCATCAGCATAACAAGGCTCCCTGTTCTCCATGGCCTGTGCTGCATTTCTGCATTTTACACTTTTTTCAGATGTCCCTTTTGACCGGGGGGCAGTGAGAATTCATTGTAGTGCAGATTTCTTTAACATGCTTGCTTGGTTGGCCAAAAAGGGCGTATGCGTTTTTTCCTGAATATATTCAGGAAAATTCGCATACGCCCTTTTTGGCCAAGTGCATCATTGTCGACGTTCTGCCTCTTTTCCTATGCTTTAAATGCAATTCCAGTCTACCCCCTGAAATCGTTTTCCTGCAATTCTGCCCCGCTTTCAAGTCGTCTTCTCAGCCTTCCTTCAATATATTTTTGGATGATAGCAGTCATTTATAACTCTGCAGGTTTGTGAATTACAGTGCCCCTGAGCTCCTTTCTTCAAATCGCTTTCTTGTGAGCTGGCCGCAAACCGGCAGGATTGCTTCAGGACCTAATCTAGTTCCGGCACGGCATGCTGAGCGTTTGGTTAATTCCTCTTCCTGGTGGGAAATGAGCGTTAAATTTGCCCGTGCATACACCTACAACTAGTCTCTCATTGGTTCTCCCTATTCCTGTTCATCTTGCGCAGAAATTGCAAACTGTGCCAAACAGGAGGTTAAAGCACTGACTCTCCAAGTGGGGAGAGTGTTAGTAAAGGGTCTGGAATTGTGCACCCGAGTAAAAGGGGACGAAAACTGAGATGCATTTGAAAATGTTTCCCGGTCACACGGTGCACCATACTGTGGGTTTCCTATGCATGTTTTAGCTGAAGGAAGAATCGCTTAAACCTGGAGAGTTGGGACCCATGGAAAGGGTACCATACAGTATGACTTCAAATGGTCTGCATTTGCTCATTGAACCTCACCAATGCTATCAGCCCGATGTCTCCAAACTTATGTCTCACGCAGCTCTGGGTGTAGATGTGGTAAATCCAGGTTGCATCACAAGCCCTGAATGAATTATTTAAGAATTGCTCTCTATTTCACTGTCATTGTGTTTTGTTTTTGAAATTTATTTTGATAATGGGATTTAGCTGATTTTCACTGCTGCGTTTTTGTCACTGTACACACGCTTGATTCTCTTATGGAGACATATAAATCCATAGGTATTAAGACTCTTACTCATCCTGTATATTCCTAGGCACTGAATATGGGGTGTTGAGTCCATTTCGTTGACCAGGAAGTAGGTTTTTTCTATTACATATTTGGCTTATGGAACGGTATCTGTGCTAATTTCAATCTCTGGTTTTATGCAGCACCCCAACTCTCCTTGATCCTTAAGCAAGCATAAGTTGGTTTTCTAAATTTGAGACCCCGTTCTCTTTTGTAATTCAGTTCATTTGTAGCCACGTTTACATTCCATGTATTAGTAATATCGTATGTCTTTGTCTTTTTGAATTATGTGACTTCAAATGATCATACGTAACTCCTCTGGGGTTGTTACAACTGGCCATGTTTCATTGATTTTCAGGCTGAGTAATATTCCACTCTACATAAGTGCCACACCTCTGTCCATTTTTTCCCTCCAGAGACATATAAATTATAACCTAATCGAGGATATATTAAACAGAGAGGCGGTAAACATTGGGGTGCCTGTGTCCTCTCGATTTTTCTTTTTCCCAAGATATACGTCCATGAGTGCAAGTGCCCTGTGCTCTGTAGCTCATTTTTTAGATGCTTTAGTAATCACAATACACTTTTCCAGAGTGACCGTTGGCAATATACATTTCCACTATAAGCCTCACAGGGCTCCCTTTTCTCCTTGCCCTGTCCTGCATTTCTGGTGTTTACACTTTATGAGGAAGGCTCTTCTGACTGATGCGAAGTGATATGTTTTGTAGTATTGATTTCCAGTGCCCACCTGTTTGGTTGGCTAAAAAAGTGTATGCCCTTTTCTTGAATATATACAGAAAAAGATGCATACACCCTTTTTGGCCAACTGCAATGTTGGCAATGTTCAGCCCCTTTTCTTGTGCTTAATGGCGAGTCCTTTCTACCTCATCCAATCCCTTTCCTGCCATTCTCCGTTGCTTACAAGTCCTTTTCTCTGACTTTCCTCAAGACATTTTTCAGTGATAGATATTTTCAACTCTGCAGTTTCGTGAATTTTAGTGTCCCTGAGTTCCATTTTTCAACTTGTGTTTATGGGAACTGGCCACAAAGCAGCGGGATTTCCTCAAGCCCTATTCTGTTTCCATGGGCAACCCTAGCCTTTGGTCAATTCGTCTTCCTGATTGGAAATTAGAGTGACATATGTCTGTCCGAAAACCTAGGACTTGTCTCTCATTGTTCCTCCTCCTTCTGCTTCATCCTTGGACAAATTCCAAACTGTGTGCAACAGGATGTTGACAGTGCTGACATCTCCAAGTGGGGAGACTGTTAGTAAAGACGCCGGAGTGGTGAACCCGAGCACCAGGAGATGAGGAGATGAGATGCCTTTTCCAAACTCTTCCCGATCAGACGATATACCATCCTCTGGGTGTGACAGGCATGTTTTAGCTGTAGGAAGTGTCCCGTTCATGTGAGGAGAACACCAGGGCTTTTTCAAAATCAGTGTCTCTCCGCTACCCAAACTGGGGAATTTTTTAAGCTACGGCTACACATATGTTCATTAAGGGCCTTGGGAAGTAGGCAGAGTCCAAACTTTAGATGATTGAAGTCTTCAGGGTCAGAAGCACTGACCACCGGCTTCCCTTAGGTTCCATTTTAACTGTCATTGATAGATGATGTCAATAAAAATATCTATTCTTTTTCAGATTATTTCCCCTTATAGGTTATTGCAAAATATTGAGTGTAGTTCCCTGTGCTATAGAGTAGTTCCTTGTTGACGATCTATTTTATACATAGCAGTGTGTATGTGTTAATCCCAAACTGTTAATTTATCCCTCCTCCCACCTTTCCACTTTGGTAATAATAACTTATAAGATTTTATACTTCTCAGAAATGGGGGAGCTGAATGAGAGGTATCATTTTCAATGGAAAAGCATTTAAAACAAGATTGAAGCTTTAACCAAGATTATTAGATGTACATCCTTGGAAAGAAATCACTTCGCTTCTCTAATATTGACCTGACAAATAAGACAAACCTTTTCACTGAACTTCTTATAATAAAGTGATGGAAATATCAAATGGAAGTGTTAGAAACATCTTATTTTACCCGAGCCTTATACACTGTTCTATGTTAATTATAGTTTGGCTCACACATCTGTTCATTGAAGTTACAACGTTCTCAATTTCTGTTACTGATCCTCCAGAGTGGACCCCAACAAGTGTCCCCACGCCCAGTGTCATTGGAGCCAAAAGTTCGAGACTGAGTTTGGTTCAGAAGCAAAGGAAACTTTATATTTTGATCAGAGAATGGAGAGGTGAGAGCATGTGCTACCCCGTGGGCTGTGGGCTGGGCTGCTGTGTAGAGATCCTGTCAGATTCAGTGGGAGGGAGGGGGCAGAGCTCTCGAGGGCCCTGTTGGCTGCAGCTCAGGCTCTATATCGCGGAGTCTGCACTGGGCCCCAGGACCTGATGTGTCGACCCAGCCATTCTGTACTAGGAAATCTGGTCTGAAGTGCCGGGTGTGGAACCTCTGTATGCGGGACCCTAGGAGCACATGAAATTAGACAAAGCACAAAGGATAAAAAAGGTTAGATTTTATTTTATTGCCCAGATTCTATTTTTATCTCCCAGGGATTTTTAATGGGCTTTGCCTGGGACAAACCCCTCTTCTGCCTTTTGTCCTCTTCCTCATTCTTGGAGTGCTGAGGGTGCAGACCCTTCTTCTGTAACTGCTGAGTGCTGAGTTAGGAGCACTTATACCCGTGGGCGAGGGTCAGAACTTCTCCCCAGCAGCCTCTAGGTGACGTTGATTGTCCCCAGGCCTCCAGCCTCCCTGTTCATCTGCCTGAGCACGAGCATTGGAAGTGTTATAGATTCTAATGACCTTTAAGGGTCCGGGAAGGAAATGTGCAGTGACGCTGTGAGGTCCACTTTCACCCCGCCACACATTTGTTCAGACACTTTAGGCTGACCGTTTCTGCCAGCCTAGATGCTCTGACTAGTAGTCTGCACTTTCTTCAATTAGGCCTCTGAATTAACGTAAAAACAGCACCAGGTGTCAGGACCCTGCCTGCTCAACTCCCGGACAGTCCAGGGTCAGTTGTGATGAAGGACCATGATGGCCACTGAGTCAACAGCCTTTTGAAGTAAACAGGAGTCCAGCCGGTCTTACTGGTCACCATCATCACGGTGTCTGTAGGCTTTTCTATGGTGACAGCGTGATATACGGTTCCCCTGCCAAGATTATTACCTCCCCTCTGGGTGCAGTAAGTCCTGCAAGCAGTAGTCTACTCTTTTGTGACACACTCTTGTTGTTTTATGAGAGAAACTCCAGGTCAAGTGATGGTCACATGTGTCGTCATGGTGCCCCGTTGCCCCCGGATATCTCTCTGGATGTTGGAGTAGGAGGGCTTCCTCACTGGAGGTCAGTGTGCCCACGGAGCAAACCCTGCAACTTCAGGGCATGGTTGGGGGTTAGGAACACCACGTGGGGTC
Source organism: Delphinapterus leucas (assembly GCF_059928025.1). Taxonomy (NCBI): domain Eukaryota; kingdom Metazoa; phylum Chordata; class Mammalia; order Artiodactyla; family Monodontidae; genus Delphinapterus; species Delphinapterus leucas. The sequence goes on from NW_028322248.1 coordinate 6,941,785, forward strand.
CTTTTCCCTTAGGAGGGAGGTGGCCTTTTGAGCTGCTGATTTCCAGGTTTTTAGATACCGCCAGTATGTTGGCCAGATGTTGCAGTGGGCCAAGCCCCTTGGTGACTATAGTTTATCCTACCTGGATGGCATTCTTGCATTGTTCCATTTCAAGTGGTCCCAGGTTTTGCACTAATACTCCAATGGCAATTCACCTTTCACCAGGAATGTAAAGGTCAAAGGGTTTAGCTAAATTAGGGAGTTCCAGGGCAAGGGTCTGAATTGACTGCTCTTTCCATTCTTGAAAGGCCACTTCTGGATTCTATTCAAAAGGATCATCATCTTTTCCTTTCAGTGTTTCATATAGAGGCCCAGCTAGTAGACTGTAGTTAGGGATCCAGAAGCAGCAAACTCTGGCCTCCCCAGGAACCCCTAAGCTGTCTTCTAGTTTTAGAAAGGGGTAAGGCTGTAAATTGTTTCTTCCCTTTCCTGGGATGAGCTTCTCCGACCTTCTGTGAGAATGAAGCCCAGGCAGGTCACCGTAGTCTGTGATATTTGAGCTTTTTCTTGGACAACTTCTATCCTTTATTGGCTTGGTAGTTCAGAGGCCTCCTTAGTAGGGCTGGTGATCAGAATGTCGTCAGCATATTGAAGGAGTGTTTCCTTTTCCAGAGGTAGAACTTTTACGTCTTTAGCTAAGCTTTCCCCAAAGATGGTGTGGGAATTTTTGAACACTTGGGGCAAGACGGCCTGGATGTATTGTTTTAGTTGTATGTTGAGTCCTGCCACTTACAAGCCAAAATTTCTTGTGACTCTGGGACTAATGGCATACAAAAGAAGGCATCATTGAAGACTAATACAGAATACCGTCTCCTGGTGGTTGGTAGAATGACCAGCAGGGTGTAGGAATTAGGAACTACTGGAGGTATATACTCGGTGGCTTCACTGACGATCCTGACATCTTTACCAGGCCCCTGGCAGCCCATGGGGCTCTCGTGGTCAGGCCAATCTCAGGATATGGAGCTCACCTGGGCAGGTACCCCACCTCCACACCAGCCCATGGGGCTCTCATGGTCAGGCCCATCCCAGGATATGGGGTTCCCTGGGCAGGTCCCCTGCAGCCCATGGGGCTCTCGTGGTCAGCTCCCTCCCAGGATACAGAGCTACACTTGCAGGTACTGTGGCAGGGCAGGGCACACAGGAACCGTGCACATTGCCCTCATTGCAGAGCACTCTCAGCTCACCTGTCACTCAGATCTGACACAGAGCACCTCAGAGCAGGACTTGAACTAACAAATAGCAACTCCGACAGGTCTGTGACCCTGGGCATCACTCTGTACGGCCTGCCACCACCTGGTCTTCCAGAGACTTCCACTGCACCCGGGGCACCAGGCCTCTGTCTCCACCCACCACCCACCACCCACCCCTCCTCTCCCTGACTCCTGGGGTCCTCTTATTAGGCCAGGGTTTTCTTGAAGCTGTCTCCCACTCATGGGCCAGATAAAATGATTAGAATACAAGCCAGAGCTGCAGCCCATTGTCTATCCTGACTCTCAAGAGCCCACACCTGTTCCTTGGACCTGGCCGATTCAGCAAGTTCCATTTTCTGCAACTGTGAGACCCTGAGGGGTGATGATTGGCTGACCTGGGCAGCCTGACCATGCCGGCCAGCCCTCCCCAGGTGTGCCTGTTTTGAGATCAATATAAACACCGCTCCAGGCAGCAAGAACCCCTGCAGCTGTGCCTGACGCCATTTTCTCTGCCCTGTCAGCAGTCTCGGGGCTGGGCTGGTGGGAGGGAGTGACAGGTCACGGCGTTGTGGGTGGCCCAGTGTGAGTGGGGCTCTGCTGGACTTTCTGCAGCAGTTGTCAAGATGCCACCTGCTAAAGAAGAGGATGTGTCACCCATACCTGGCGCTGGAATTTCTCCCTGGGCAGACGTGAGGAAGGAAGAAATCAGTGGGGGCTGGGACAGGAGGGGTATCTCAGGCAGGGAAATGGAAAGCTTCCAGAAGAGCACCCAGGGCCAGGACCATCCTGGCTGGCCTGCAGGCACCAAGTTGGCTGGCATGCAATCACTCGTGTGGCTCCATTGCCCTTCCTCTAGGCTTTCAAGTCCTTGAACATATTCAGGTGTTTTATCTGGGAAGGGTGGGAACATTTCAGCAGCAGCTGGCCTGGGGCTCGGACCACGTTTACTCACAGATGCCTCAGCACGGTCCCCCAGCTTTGCAATGAGGACGCTTGTTGCGTGGGGCCTGCTGGCTGTATGGGAGATGATTCCCCACCACTGACCAACTTCAGAATTGTTTACAACTGGAGCAAGTGTCCTGATACGGTTTTCCTCTGTGTAACTTGTGGATTCTGTTTGTTTTTTCTATTTTTCGTTTTTGGTTCAAGGTAGATTTCATTCCTCTTTTTTGCATTTACAAATATAAGCATAGAAATAATTTATTCATATAAATACATGTATGTGAAGGGAAGAATATTTTTTCTGTTTTACTTTTTAATTTTATTTTTTTTAATTTTTAATCTTATTTTTTATACAGCAGGTTCTTATTGGTTATCTATTTTATACATATAAATGTATACATGTCAATCCCAATCTCTCAACTCTTCACACCACCATCCCCCCAACAGCTTTCTGCCCTTGGTGCAGATTTCCTTTACAGGCTTGCTTGGTTGCCCATCAAGGGTGTATGCGTTTTTTCCTGAAAATATTCAGGAAAAAATGCATACGCCCTTTTTGGCAAAGTGCATCATTGTCGACATTCTGCCTCATTTCCTATGCTTTAAGTGCAATTCCAGTCTACCCCCTGAAATAGTTTTCCTCAAATGCTGCCCCCCTTTCCAGTCCTCTTCGCAGACTTACTTCAATATATTTTTGGACGATAGCTGTCATTCATAACTCTGCAGGTTTGTGAATTAGAGTGCCCCTGAGCTCCTTTCTTCAACTCGCTTTCTTGTGAGCTGGCCGAAAACCGCAGGAATGCTTCAGGCGCTAATCTGTTTCTGGCAGGGCACGCTGACCCTTTGGTTAATTCCTCTTCCTGGTGGGAAATGGTCGTTACACTTGCCCGTGCAGGCACCTACAGCTAGTCTCTCATTGGTTCTCCCTATTCCTGTTCATCTTGCTCAGAAATTGCAAACTGTGCTGAACAGGATGTTAAAGGCATTGACTCTCCAAGTGGGGAGAGTGTTAGTAAAGCGTCTGGAATGGTGAACCCGAGTACCAGGGCACAAAAACTGAGATGCATTTGAAAACGTTTCGCAATCACATGGTGGAATATACTCTGCGTTTCTCATGCATGTTTTAGCTGAAGGAAGAATCCCTTAAACCTGGAGAGTTGGGACCCATGGAATGGGTACCATGCAGTATGCCTTCAAACGGTCTGCATTTGCTCACCGAGCCTCACCAATGGTATCAGCGCGAAGGGTCCAGCCTTATGTCTCACCCAGCTCTGGGTGTAGATGTGGTAAATCCAGGTTGCATCACAAGCCCTGAATGAATTATTTAAGAATTGCTCTCTATTTCACTGTCATTGTGTTTTGTTTTTGAAATTTTTTTTGATAAAGGAAGTTATCCGATTTTCACTGCTGCGTTTAGGCCACTGTACACACGCTTGATTCTCTTACGGAGACATATAAATCCATGGGTTTTAAGATTCTTACTAGTCAGGTGTATTCCTAGGCGTTGAATATAGGGTGTTTAGCCCATTTCGTTGAGCAAGGGGTAGGTCTTGACTATTACATATTTGACGTATGGAATGGTATCTGTGCTAATTTCTATCTCTGGTTTTATGCAGCACCCCAACTCACCTTTCCCCTTAAGCAAACATAAGTTGGTTTTCTAAATTTGAGACCCTGTTCTGTTTTGTAATTCAGTTCATGTGTAGCCAAGATTACATTCGGTGTATTAGAGATAACTTATGATGTTTCATTTTCTGTGTGACTTATTTCTCTTAGAATCATCGTACCTGAATCCACTCATTATGCCACGACGGGCCAGATGACATAGATTTCATTGGTGAGTGATATTCCATTGTACGTACGTACCACAACTTCTTTATCCATTTTTCGCTTTCTGGGATATTTAACTTGTACCGTAGATGAGGTTCTTGTAAACAGCGCCGTCTGAAACTTTGGGGTGGCTGTGTGTTTTTGATTTTCATTTCCCTAAGCTATAGGACCATAAGTGGAAGTGCCGTAGGCTCCGTTGCTTTGTTTTTTAGGTGTTTCAGGAAACACAATACACTTCTCCAGAGTGGCTCTTGGCAATTTACATCCCACCCATGAGCATAACAAGGCTCCCTGTTCTCCATGGCCTGTGCTGCCTTTCTGGATTTTACACTTTTTTCAGATGGCCCTTTTGACCGGGGGGCAGTGAGACTTCATTGTAGTGCAGATGTCTTTAACATGCTTGCTTGGTTGGCCAAAAAGGGCGTATGCGTATATTCCGGAAAAAACGCATACGCCCTTTTTGCCAAGTGCATCATTGTCGACGTTCTGCCTCTTTTCCTATGCTTTAAATGCAATTCCAGTCTACCCCCTGAAATCGGTTTCCTGCAATTCTGCCCCGCTTTCAAGTCCTCTTCGCAGGCTTCCTTCAATATATTTTTGGACGATAGCTGTCATTTACAACACTGCAGGTTTTGAATTACAGTGCCCCGGAGCTCCTTTCTTCAAATCGCTTTCTTGTGAGATGGCCGCAGACCCTCAGGATTGCTTCAGGCCCTAATCTGGTTCCGGCACAGCATGCTGAGCCTTCGGTTAATTCCTCTTCCTGGTGGGAAATGAGCGTTAAATTTGCCCGTGCAGACACCTACAGCCAATCTCTCATTGGTTCTCCCTATTCCTGTTCATCTTGCGCAGAAATTGCAAACTGTGCCAAACAGCAGGTTAAAGGCACTGACTCTCCAAGTGGGGAGAGTGTTAGTAAAGGGTCTGGAATTGTGAACCCGAGTAAAAGGGAACAAAAACTGAGATGCATTTGAAAACGTTTCCCGGTCACACGGTGCACCATACTGTGGGTTTCCCATGCATGTTTTAGCTGAAGGAAGAATCGCTTAAACCTGGAGAGTTGGGACCCATGGAATGGGTACCATGCAGTATGACTTCAAATTGTCTGCATTTGCTCATCGAACCTCACCAATGCTATCAGCCCGAAGTGTCCAACCTTATGTCTCACTCAGCTCTGGGTGTAGATGAGGTAAATCCAGGTTGCATCACAAGCCCTGAATGAATTATTTAAGAATTGCTCTCTATTTCACTGTCATTTTGTTTTGTTTTTGTAATTCATTTTGATAATAGGATTTATCGGATTTTCTCTGCTGCATTCATGCAGCTGTACACACGCTTGATTCTCTTATGGAGACATATAAATCCATGGGTTTGAAGATTCTTACTAGTCAGGTGTATTCCTAGGCGTTGAATATAGGGTGTTTAGCCCATTTCGTTGAGCAAGGGGTAGGTCTTGACTATTACATATTTGACATATGGAATGGTATCTGTGCTAATTTCTATCTCTGGTTTTATGCAGCACCCCAACTCACCTTTCCCCTTAAGCAAACATAAGTTGGTTTTCTAAATTTGAGACCCTGTTCTGTTTTGTATTTCAGTTCATGTGTAGCCAAGCTTACATTCGGTGTGTTAGTGATATCTTATGATGTTTCATTTTCTGTGTGACTTATTTCACTTAGAATCATCGTACCTGAATCCACTCATTACGCCACGACGGGCCAGATGACATAGCTTTCCTTGGTGACTGATATTCCATTGTACGTACGTACCACAACTTCTTTATCCATTTTTCGCTTTCTGGGATATTTAACTTGTACCGTAGAAGAGGTTCTTGTAAACAGAGCCATCTGAAACTTTGGCTTGGCTGTGTGTTTTTGATTTAAATTTCCCTAAGCTATAGGACCATAAGTGGAAGTGCCGTAGGCTCTGTTGCTTTGTTTTTTAGTTGTTTCAGGAAACACCATACACTTCTCCAGAGTGGCTGTTGGCAATTTACATCCCGCCCATCAGCATAACAAGGCTCCCTGTTCTCCATGGCCTGTGCTGCCTTTCTGGATTTTACACTTTTTTCAGATGGCCCTTTTGACCGGGGGGCAGTGAGACTTCATTGTAGTGCAGATTTCTTTAACATGCTTGCTTGGTTGGCCAAAAAGGGCGTATGCGTTTTTTCCTGAATATATTCAGGAAAAAACGCATACGCCCTTTTTGGCCAAGTGCATCATTGTCGACGTTCTGCCTCTTTTCCTATGCTTTAAATGCAATTCCAGTCTACCCCCTGAAATCGTTTTCCTGCAATTCTGCCCCGCTTTCAAGTCCTCTTCGCAGGCTTCCTTCAATATATTTTTGGACGATAGCTGTCATTTATAACTCTGCAGGTTTGTGAATTAGAGTGCCCCGGAGCTCCTTTCTTCAAATCGCTTTCTTGTGAGCTGGCCGCAAACTCGCAGGGTTGCTTCAGGCCCTAATCTGGTTCCGGCACGGCATGCTGAGCGTTTGGTTAATTCCTCTTCCTGGTTGGCAATGAGCGTTAAATTTGCCCGTGCAGACACCTACAGCTAGTCTCTCATTGGTTCTCCCTATTCCTGTTCATCTTGTGCAGAAATTGCAAACTGTGCCAAACAGCAGGTTAAAGGCACTGACTCTCCAAGTGGGGAGAGTGTTTGTAAAGGGTCTGGAATTGTGAACCCGAGTAAAATGGGACAAAACCTGAGATGCATTTGAAAACGTTTCCCGGTCACACGGTGCACCATACTGTGGGTTTCCCATGCATGTTTTAGCTGAAGGAAGAATCGCTTAAACCTGGAGAGTTGGGACCCATGGAATGGGTACCATGCAGTATGACTTCAAATGGTCTGCATTTGCTCATCGAACCTCACCAATGCTATCAACCCGAAGTGTCCAACTTTATGTCTCACTCAGCTCTGGGTGTAGATGAGGTAAATCCAGGTTGCATCACAAGCCCTGAATGAATTATTTAAGAATTGCTCTCTATTTCACTGTCATTGTGTTTTGTTTTTGTAATTCATTTTGATAATAGGATTTATCGGATTTTCTCTGCTGCATTCATGCAGCTGTACACACGCTTGATTCTCTTATGGAGACATATAAATCCATGGGTTTGAAGATTCTTACTAGTCAGGTGTATTCCTAGGCGTTGAATATAGGGTGTTTAGCCCATTTCGTTGAGCAAGGGGTAGGTCTTGACTATTACATATTTGACGTATGGAATGGTATCTGTGCTAATTTCTATCTCTGGTTTTATGCAGCACCCCAACTCACCTTTCCCCTTAAGCAAACATAAGTCGGTTTTCTAAATTTGAGACCCTGTTCTGTTTTGTAATTCAGTTCATGGGTAGCCAAGATTACATTCGGTGTGTTAGTGATATCTTATGATGTTTCATTTTCTGTGTGACTTATTTCACTTAGAATCATCGTACCTGAATCCACTCATTACGCCACGACGGGCCAGATGACATAGCTTTCCTTGGTGACTGATATTCCATTGTACGTACGTACCACAACTTCTTTATCCATTTTTCGCTTCCTGGGATATTTAACTTGTACCGTAGAAGAGGTTCTTGTAAACAGAGCCAACTGAAACTTTGGCTTGGCTGTGTGTTTTTGATTTAAATTTCCCTAAGCTATAGGACCATAAGTGGAAGTGCCGTAGGCTCCGTTGCTTTGTTTTTAGGTGTTTCAGGAAACACCATACACTTCTCCAGAGAGGCTGTTAGCAATTTACATCCCGCCCATCAGCATAACAAGGCTCCCTGTTCTCCATGGCCTGTGCTGCCTTTCTGGATTTTACACTTTTTTCAGATGGCCCTTTTGACCGGGGGGCAGTGAGACTTCATTGTAGTGCAGATTTCTTTAACGTGCTTGCTTGGTTGGCCAAAAAGGGCGTATGCGTTTTTTCCTGAATATATTCAGGAAAAAACGCATACGCCCTTTTTGGCCAAGAGCATCATTGTCGACGTTCTGCCTCTTTTCCTATGCTTTAAATGCAATTCCAGTCTACCCCCTGAAATCGTTTTCCTGCAATTTTGCCCCGCTTTCAAGTCCTCTTCCCAGCCTTCTTTCAATATATTTTTGGACGATAGCTGTCATTTATAACTCTGCAGGTTTGTGAATTACAGTGCCCCTGAGTTCCTTTCTTCAAATCGCTTTCTTTTGAGCTGGCCGCAAACCCGCAGGATTGCTTCAGGCCCTAATCTGGTTCCAGCACGGCATGCTGAGCGTTTGGTTAATTCCTCTTCCTGGTTGGAAATGAGCATTAAATTTGCCTGTGCAGACACCTACAGCTAGTCTCTCATTGGTTCTCCCTATTCCTGTTCATCTTGCGCAGAAATTGCAAACTGTGCCAAACAGGAGGTTAAAGGCACTGACTCTCCAAGTGGGGAGAGTGTTAGTAAAGGGTCTGGAATTGTGAACCCGAGTAAAAGGGCATAAAAACTGAGATGCATTTGAAAATGTTTCCCGGTCACACGGTGCAGCATACTGTGGGCTTCCCATGCATGCTTTAGCTGAAGGAAGAATCGCTTAAACCTTGAGATTTGGGACCCATGGAATGGGTACCATGTAGTATGACTTCAAATGGTCTGCATTTGCTCATCGAACCTCACCAATGCTATCAGCCCGAAGTGTCCAACCTTATGTCTCACTCAGCTCTGGGTTTAGATGAGGTAAATCCAGGTTGCATCACAAGACATGAATGAATTATTTAAGAATTGCTCTCTATTTCACAGTCATTGTGTTTTGTTTTTGTAATTCATTTTGATAATAGGATTTATCGGATTTTCTCTGCTGCCTTCATGCAGCTGTACACATGCTTGATTCTCTTATGGAGACATATAAATCCATGGGTTTGAAGATTCTTACTAGTCAGGTGTATTCCTAAACGTTGAATATAGGGTGTTTAGCCCATTTCGTTGAGCAAGGGGTAGGTCTTGACTATTACATATTTGACGTATGGAATGGTATCTGTGCTAATTTCTATCTCTGGTTTTATGCAGCACCCCAACTCACCTTTCCCCCTAAGCAAACATAAGTTGGTTTTCTAAATTTGAGACCCTGTTCTGTTTTGTAATTCAGTTCATGTGTAGCCAAGATTATATTCGGTGTATTAGAGATAACTTATGATGTTTCATTTTCTGTGTGACTTATTTCTCTTAGAATCATCGTACCTGTACCCACTCATTATGCCACGACGGGCCAGATGACATAGATTTCATTGGTGAGTGATATTCCATTGTACGTACGTACCACAACTTCTTTATCCATTTTTCGCTTTCTGGGATATTTAACTTGTACCGTAGACGAGGTTCTTGTAAACAGAGCCGTCTGAAACTTTGGGGTGGCTGTCTGTTTTTTATTTTAATTTCCCTAAGCTATAGGACCATAAGTGGAAGTGCCGTAGGCTCTGTTGCTTTGTTTTTTAGGTGTTTCAGGAAACACAATACACTTCTCCAGAGTGGCTGTTGGCAATTTACATCCCACCCATGAGCATAACAAGGCTCCCTGTTCTCCATGGCCTGTGCTGCCTTTCTGGATTTTACACTTTTTTCAGATGGCCCTTTTGACCGGGGGGCAGTGAGACTTCATTGTAGTGCAGATGTCTTTAACATGCTTGCTTGGTTGGCCAAAAAGGGCGTATGCGTATATTCCGGAAAAAACGCATACGCCCTTTTTGCCAAGTGCATCATTGTCGACGTTCTGCCTCTTTTCCTATGCTTTAAATGCAATTCCAGTCTACCCCCTGAAATCGGTTTCCTGCAATTCTGCCCCGCTTTCAAGTCCTCTTCGCAGGCTTCCTTCAATATATTTTTGGACGATAGCTGTCATTTACAACACTGCAGGTTTTGAATTACAGTGCCCCGGAGCTCCTTTCTTCAAATCGCTTTCTTGTGAGATGGCCGCAGACCCTCAGGATTGCTTCAGGCCCTAATCTGGTTCCGGCACAGCATGCTGAGCCTTCGGTTAATTCCTCTTCCTGGTGGGAAATGAGCGTTAAATTTGCCCGTGCAGACACCTACAGCCAATCTCTCATTGGTTCTCCCTATTCCTGTTCATCTTGCGCAGAAATTGCAAACTGTGCCAAACAGCAGGTTAAAGGCACTGACTCTCCAAGTGGGGAGAGTGTTAGTAAAGGGTCTGGAATTGTGAACCCGAGTAAAAGGGAACAAAAACTGAGATGCATTTGAAAACGTTTCCCGGTCACACGGTGCACCATACTGTGGGTTTCCCATGCATGTTTTAGCTGAAGGAAGAATCGCTTAAACCTGGAGAGTTGGGACCCATGGAATGGGTACCATGCAGTATGACTTCAAATTGTCTGCATTTGCTCATCGAACCTCACCAATGCTATCAGCCCGAAGTGTCCAACCTTATGTCTCACTCAGCTCTGGGTGTAGATGAGGTAAATCCAGGTTGCATCACAAGCCCTGAATGAATTATTTAAGAATTGCTCTCTATTTCACTGTCATTTTGTTTTGTTTTTGTAATTCATTTTGATAATAGGATTTATCGGATTTTCTCTGCTGCATTCATGCAGCTGTACACACGCTTGATTCTCTTATGGAGACATATAAATCCATGGGTTTGAAGATTCTTACTAGTCAGGTGTATTCCTAGGCGTTGAATATAGGGTGTTTAGCCCATTTCGTTGAGCAAGGGGTAGGTCTTGACTATTACATATTTGACATATGGAATGGTATCTGTGCTAATTTCTATCTCTGGTTTTATGCAGCACCCCAACTCACCTTTCCCCTTAAGCAAACATAAGTTGGTTTTCTAAATTTGAGACCCTGTTCTGTTTTGTATTTCAGTTCATGTGTAGCCAAGCTTACATTCGGTGTGTTAGTGATATCTTATGATGTTTCATTTTCTGTGTGACTTATTTCACTTAGAATCATCGTACCTGAATCCACTCATTACGCCACGACGGGCCAGATGACATAGCTTTCCTTGGTGACTGATATTCCATTGTACGTACGTACCACAACTTCTTTATCCATTTTTCGCTTTCTGGGATATTTAACTTGTACCGTAGAAGAGGTTCTTGTAAACAGAGCCATCTGAAACTTTGGCTTGGCTGTGTGTTTTTGATTTAAATTTCCCTAAGCTATAGGACCATAAGTGGAAGTGCCGTAGGCTCTGTTGCTTTGTTTTTTAGTTGTTTCAGGAAACACCATACACTTCTCCAGAGTGGCTGTTGGCAATTTACATCCCGCCCATCAGCATAACAAGGCTCCCTGTTCTCCATGGCCTGTGCTGCCTTTCTGGATTTTACACTTTTTTCAGATGGCCCTTTTGACCGGGGGGCAGTGAGACTTCATTGTAGTGCAGATTTCTTTAACATGCTTGCTTGGTTGGCCAAAAAGGGCGTATGCGTTTTTTCCTGAATATATTCAGGAAAAAACGCATACGCCCTTTTTGGCCAAGTGCATCATTGTCGACGTTCTGCCTCTTTTCCTATGCTTTAAATGCAATTCCAGTCTACCCCCTGAAATCGTTTTCCTGCAATTCTGCCCCGCTTTCAAGTCCTCTTCGCAGCCTTCATTCAATATATTTTTGGACGATAGCTGTCATTTATAACTCTGCAGGTTTGTGAATTAGAGTGCCCTGGAGCTCCTTTCTTCAAATCGCTTTCTTGTGAGCTGGCCGCAAACTCGCAGTGTTGCTTCAGGCCCTAATCTGGTTCGGGCACGGCATGCTGAGCGTTTGGTTAATTCCTCTTCCTGGTTGGAAATGAGCGTTAAATTTGCCCGTGCAGACACCTACAGCTAGTCTCTCATTGGTTCTCCCTATTCCTGTTCATCTTGCGCAGAAATTGCAAACTGTGCCAAACAGCAGGTTAAAGGCACTGACTCTCCAAGTGGGTAGAGTGTTAGTAAAGGGTCTGGAATTGTGAACCCGAGTAAAAGGGGACGAAAACTGAGATGCATTTGAAAACGTTTCCCGGTCACACGGTGCACCATACTGTGGGTTTCCCATGCATGTTTTAGCTGAAGGAAGAATCGCTTAAACCTGGAGAGTTGGGACCCTTGGAATGGGTACCATGCAGTATGACTTCAAATGGTCTGCATTTGCTCTTCGAACCTCACCAATGCTATCAGCCCGAAGTGTCCAACTTTATGTCTCACTCAGCTCTGGGTGTAGATGAGGTAAATCCAGGTTGCATCACAAGCCCTGAATGAATTATTTAAGAATTGCTCTCTATTTCACTGTCATTGTGTTTTGTTTTTGTAATTCATTTTGATAATAGGATTTATCGGATTTTCTCTGCTACCTTCATGCAGCTGTACACACGCTTGATTCTCTTATGGAGACATATAAATCCATGGGTTTGAAGATTCTTACTAGTCAAGTGTATTCCTAGGCGTTGAATATAGGGTGTTTAGCCCATTTCGTTGAGCAAGGGGTAGGTCTTGACTATTACATATTTGACGTATGGAATGGTATCTGTGCTAATTTCTATCTCTGGTTTTATGCAGCACCTCAACTCACCTTTCCCCTTAAGCAAACATAAGTTGGTTTTCTAAATTTGAGACCCTGTTCTGTTTTGTAATTCAGTTCATGTGTAGCCAAGATTACATTCGGTGTATTAGAGATAACTTATGATGTTTCATTTTCTGTGTGACTTATTTCTCTTAGAATCATCGTACCTGAATCCACTCATTATGCCACGACGGGCCAGATGACATAGATTTCATTGGTGAGTGATATTCCATTGTACGTACGTACCACAACTTCTTTATCCATTATTCGCTTTCTGGCATATTTAACTTGTACCGTAGACGAGGTTCTTGTAAACAGAGCCGTCTGAAACTTTGGGGTGGCTGTGTGTTTTTGATTTTAATTTCCCTAAGCTATAGGACCATAAGTGGAAGTGCCGTAGGCTCCGTTGCTTTGTTTTTTAGGTGTTTCAGGATACACAATACACATCTCCAGAGTGGTTGTTGGCAATTTACATCCCACCCGTCAGCATAACAAGGCTCCCTGTTCTATATGGCCTGTGCTGCATTTCTGGATTTTACACTTTTTTCAGATGGCCCTTTTGACCGGGGGGCAGTGAGACTTCATTGTAGTGCAGATTTCATTAACATGCTTGCTTGGTTGGCCAAAAAGGGCGTATGCTTTTTTCCTGAATATATTCAGGAAAAAACGCATACGCCCTTTTTGACCAAGTGCATCATTGTCGACGTTCTGCCTCTTTTTCTATGCTTTAAATGCAATTCCAGTCTCCCCCCTGAAATCGTTTTCCTGCAATTCTGCCCCGCTTTCAAGTCCTCTTCGCAGCCTTCCTTCAATATATTTTTGGACGATAGCTGTCATTTATAACTCTGCAGGTTTGTGAATTACAGTGCCACGGAGCTCCTTTCTTCAAATCGCTTTCTTGTGAGCTGGCCGCAAACCCGCAGGATTGCTTCAGGCCCTAATCTGGTTCCGGCATGGCATGCTGAGCGTTTGGTTAATTCCTCTTCCTGGTTGGAAATGAGCGTTAAATTTGCCCGTGCAGACACCTACAGCTAGTCTCTCATTGTTTCTCCCTATTCCTGTTCATCTTGGGCAGAAATTGCAAACTGTGCCAAACAGGAGGTTAAAGGCACTGACTCTCCAAGTGGGGAGAGTGTTAGTAAAGGGTCTGGAATTGTCAACCCGAGTAAAAGGGGACAAAAACTGAGATGCATTTGAAAACGTTTCCCGGTCACACGGTGCACCATACTGTGGGTTTCCCATGCATGTTTTAGCTGAAGGAAGAATCGCTTAAACCTGGAGAGTTGGGACCCATGGAATGGGTACCATGCAGTATGACTTCAAATGGTCTGCATTTGCTCATCGAACCTCACCAATGCTATCAGCCCGAAGTGTCCAACTTTATGTCTCACTCAGCTCTGGGTGTAGATGAGGTAAATCCAGGTTGCATCACAAACCCTGAATGAATTATTTAAGAATTGCTCTCTATTTCACTGTCATTGTGTTTTGTTTTTGTAATTCATTTTGATAATAGGATTTATCGGATTTTCTCTGCTGCCTTCATGCAGCTGTACACACGCTTGATTCTCTTATGGAGACATATAAATCCATGGGTTTGAAGATTCTTACTAGTCAGGTGTATTCCTAGGCGTTGAATATAGGGTGTTTAGCCCATTTCGTTGAGCAAGGGGTATGTCTTGACTATTACATATTTTTTTTTTTTTTTTGCTGTACGCGGGCCTCTCAGTGTTGTAGCCTCTCCAGTTGTGGAGCACAGGCTCCGGACGCGCAGGCTCAACAGCCATGACTGACGGGGCCAGTAGCTCCACGGCATGTGGGATCCTCGCGGACCGGGACACGAACCCGCGTCCCCTGCATCGGCAGTCGGACTCTCAACCAGTGCGCCACCAGGGAAGCCCCCTTGACTATTACATATATGATGTATGGAATAGTATCTGTGCTAATTTCTATCTCTGGTTTTATGCAGCACCCCAACTCACCTTTCCCCTTAAGCAAACATAAGTTGGTTTTCTAAATTTGAGACCCTGTTCTGTTTTGTAATTCAGTTCATGTGTAGCCAAGATTACATTCGGTGTATTAGTGATATCTTATGATGTTTCATTTTCTGTGTGACTTATTTCTCTTAGAATCATCGTACCTGAATCCACTCATTATGCCACGATGGGCCAGATGACATAGATTTCATTGGTGAGTGATATTCCATTGTACGTACGTACCACAACTTCTTTATCCATTTTTCGCTTTCTGGGATATTTAACTTGTACCGTAGACGAGGTTCTTGTAAACAGAGCCGTCTGAAACTTTGGGGTGGCTGTGTGTTTTTTATTTTAATTTCCCTAAGCTATAGGACCATAAGTGGAAGTGCCGTAGGCTCCGTTGCTTTGTTTTTTAGGTGTTTCAGGAAACACCATACACTTCTCCAGAGTGGCTGTTGGCAATTTACATCCCACCCATCAGCATAACAAGGCTCCCTGTTCTCCATGGCCTGTGCTGCATTTCTGGATTTTACACTTTTTTCAGATGGCCCTTTTGACCGGGGGGCAGTGAGACTTCATTGCAGTGCAGATTTCTTTAACATGCTTGCTTGGTTGGCCAAAAAGGGCGTATGCGTTTTTTCCTGAATATATTCAGGAAAAAACGCATACGCCCTTTTTGGCCAAGTGCATCATTGTCGACGTTCTGCCTCTTTTCCTATGCTTTAAATGCAATTCCAGTCTACCCCCTGAAATCGTTTTCCTGCAATTCTGCCCCGCTTTCAAGTCCTCTTCGCAGCCTTCCTTCAATATATTTTTGGACGATAGCTGTCATTTATAACTCTGCAGGTTTGTGAATTACAGTGCCCCTGAGCTCCTTTCTTCAAATCGCTTTCTTGTGAGCTGGCCGCAAACCCGCAGGATTGCTTCAGGCCCTAATCTTGTTCCGGCACGGCATGCTGAGCCTTTGGTTAATTCCCCTTCCTGGTGGGAAATGAGCGTTAAATTTGCCCCTGCAGACACCTACAGCTAGTCTCTCATTGGTTCTCCCTATTCCTGTTCATCTTGCGCAGAAATTGCAAACTGTGCCAAACAGCAGGTTAAAGGCACTGACTCTCCAAGTGGGGAGAGTGTTAGTAAAGGGTCTGGAATAGTGAACCCGAGTAAAAGGGGACAAAAACTGAGATGCATTTGAAAACGTTTCCCGGTCACACGCTGCACCATACTGTGTGTTTCCCATGCATGCTTTAGCTGAAGGAAGAATCGCTTAAACCTGGAGAGTTGGGACCCATGGAATGGGTACCATGCAGTATGACTTCAAATGGTCTGCATTGGCTCATCGAACCTCACCAATGGTATCAGCCCGAAGTGTCCAACCTTATGTCTCACTCAGCTCTGGGTTTAGATGAGGTAAATCCAGGTTGCATCACAAGCCCTGAATGAATTATTTAAGAATTGCTCTCTATTTCACTGTCCTTGGGGTTTGTTTGTGTAATTCATTTTGGTAATGGGATTTATCGGATTTTCTCTGCTGCATTCATGCCGCTGTACACACGCTTCATTCTCTTACGGAGACATATAAATCCATGGGTTTGAAGATTCTTACTAGTCAGGTGTATTCCTAGGCGTTGAATATGGGGTGTTTAGTCCATTTCGTTGAGCAAGGGGTAGGTCTTGACTATTACATATTTGGCTTATGGAAAGGTATCTGTGCTAATTTCTATCTCTGGTTTTATGCAGCACCCCAACTCACCTTTCCCCTTAAGCAAGCATAAGTTGGTTTTCTAAATTTGAGACCCTGTTCTGTTTTGTAATTCAGTTCATGTGTAGCCAAGTTTACGTTCCGTGTATTAGTGATATCCTATGATGTTTCATTTTCTGTGTGACTTATTTCACTTAGAATCATCGTACCTGAATCCACTCATTATGCCGCGATGGGCCTGATGACATAGATTTCATTGCTGAGTGATATTCCATTGTACGTACGTACAAGAACTTCTTTATCCATTTTTCACATTCTGCGATATTAAACTTGTACAGTAGATGAGGTTCTTGTAAACAGAGCCGTCCGACACTTTGCGGTGGCTGTGTGTTTTTGATTTTAATTTCCCTAAGCTATAGGACCAAAAGTGGAAGTGCCGTAGGCTCCGTAGCTTTGTTTTTTCGGTGTTCCCGGAAACACCATACACTTCTCCAGAGTGGCTGTTGGCAATTTACATCCCGCCCATCAGCATAACAAGGCTCCCTGATCTCCATGGCCTGTGCTGCCTTTCTGGATTTTCCACTATTTTCAGATGGCCGTTATGACTGGGGAGCAGTGAGACTTCATTGTAGTGCAGATTACTTGAACATGCTTGCTTGGTTGTCCAAAAAGGGCGTATACGTTTTTTCCTGAATATATTCAAGAAAAAACGCATACGCCCTTTTTGGCCAAGAGCATCATTGTCGACGTTCTGCCTTTTTTCCTATGCTTTAAATGCAATTCCCGTCTACCCCCTGAAATCGTTTTCCTACAAATCTGTCCTGCTTACAAGTCGTCTTTGCAGACTTCCTTCAATATATTTTTGGACGATAGCTGTCATTTATAACTCTGCAGGTTTGTGAGTTACAGTGCCCCTGAGCTCATTTCTTCAACTCGCTATCTTGTGAGCTGGCCGCAAACCCGCAGGATTGCTTCAGGCCCTAATGTGGTTCCGGCACGGCATGCTGAGCCTTTGATTAATTCCTTTTCCTGGTGTGAAATGAGCGTTAAGTTTGCCCGTGCAGACACCTACAGCTAGTCTCTCACTGGATCTCCCTCTTCCTGTTCATCTTGCGCAGAAATTGCAAACTGTGCCCAACAGGAGTTTAAAGGCACTGACTCTCCAAGTGGGGAGAGTGTTAGTAAAGTGTCTGGAATGGTGAACCCGAGTAAAAGGGGACGAAAACTGAGATGCATTTGAAAACGTTTGTCTGTCACACGGTGCACCATTCTGTGGGTTTCACATGCATGTTTTAGCTGAAAGAAGAATCCCTTAAACCTGGAGATTTGGGACCCATTGAATGGGTACCATGCAGTATGACTTCAAAGGGTCTGCATTTGCTCATCGAAACTCACCAATGCTATCAGCCCGAAGTGCCCAACCTTATGTCTCACTCAGCTCTGGGTGTAGATGTGGTAAATCCAGGTTGCATCACAAGCCCTGAATGAATTATTTAAGAATTGCTCTCTATTTCACTGTCCTTGGGTTTTGTTTGTGTAATTCATTTTGGTAATGGGATTTATCGGATTTTCTCTGCTGCATTCATGCCGCTGTACACACGCTTCATTCTCTTACGGAGACATATAAATCCATGGGTTTGAAGATTCTTACTAGTCAGGTGTATTCCTAGGCGTTGAATATGGGGTGTTTAGTCCATTTCGTTGAGCAAGGGGTAGGTCTTGACTATTACATATTTGGCTTATGGAAAGGTATCTGTGCTAATTTCTATCTCTGGTTTTATGCAGCACCCCAACTCACCTTTCCCCTTAAGCAAGCATAAGTTGGTTTTCTAAATTTGAGACCCTGTTCTGTTTTGTAATTCAGTTCATGTGTAGCCAAGTTTACATTCCGTGTATTAGTGATATCTTATGATGTTTCATTTTCTGTGTGATTTATTTCACTTAGAATCATCGTACCTGAATCCACTCATTATGCCGCGACGGGCCTGATGACATGGATTTCATTGCTGTGTGATATTCCATTGTACGTACGTACCACAACTTCTTTATCCATTTTTCACATTCTGGGATATTTAACTTGTACCGTAGACACGGTTCTTGTAAACAGAGCCGCCCGAGGCTTTTGGGTGGCTGTGTGTTTTTGATTTTAATTTTCCTAAGCTATAGGGCAATAAGGGGAATTGCCGTAGGCTCCGTTGCTTTGTTTTTTAGATGTTCCGGGAAACACCATACATTTTTCCAGACTGGCTGTTGGCAACTTACATCCCGCCCATCAGCATAACAAGGCTCGCTGTTCTCCATGGCCTGTGCTGCTTTTCTGGATTTTATACTTTTTTCAGATGGCCCTTTTGACCGGGGGGCAGTGAGACTTCATTGTAGTGCAGATTTCTTTAACATGCTTGCTTGGTTGGCCAAAAAGGGCGTATGCGTTTTTTCCTGAATATATTCAGGAAAAAACGCAAACGCCCTTTTTGGCCAAGAGCATCATTGTCGACGTTCTGCCTCTTTTCCTATGCTTTAAATGCAATTCCCGTCTACCCCCTGAAATCGTTTTCCTGCAAATCTGTCCCGCTTACAAGTCGTCTTCGCAGCCTTCCTTCAATATATTTTTGGACGATAGCTGTCATTTATAACTCTGCAGGTTTGTGAGTTACAGTGCCCCTGAGCTCCTTTCTTCAACTCGCTATCTTGTGAGCTGGCCGCAAACCCACAGGATTGCCTCAGGCCCTAATCTGGTTCCGGCACGGCATGCTGAGCCTTTGGTTAATGCCTCTTCCTGGTGGGAAATGAGCGTTAAATTTGCCCTTGCAGACACCTAGAGCTAGTCTCTCATTCGTTCTCCCTATTCCTTTTCATCTTGCGCAGAAATTGCAAACTGTGCCCAACAGGAGGTTAAAGGCACTGACTCTCCAAGTGGGGAGAGTGTTCGTAAAGGGTCTGGAATGGTGAACCCGAGTAAAAGGGGACGAAAACTGAGATGCATTTGAAAACGTTTGCCAGTCACACGGTGCACCATACTGTGGGTTTCCCATGCATGTTTTAGCTGAAGGAAGAATCCCTTAAACTTGGAGAGTTGGGACCCATGGAATGGGTACCATGCTGTATGACTTCAAAGGGTCTGCATTTGCTCATCGAACCTCACCAATGCTATCAGCCCGAAGTGCCCAACCTTATGTCTCACTCAGCTCTGGGTGTAGATGTGGTAAATCCAGGTTGCATCACAAGCCCTGAATGAATTATTTAAGAATTGCTCTCTATCTCACTGTCCTTGGGTTTTGTTTGTGTAATTCATTTTGATAATGGGATTTATCGGATTTTCTCTGCTGCATTCATGCCGCTGTACACACGCTACATTCTCTTACGGAGACATATAAATCCATGGGTTTGAAGATTCTTACTAGTCAGGTGTATTCCTAGGCGTTGAATATGGGGTGTTTAGTCCATTTCGTTGAGCAAGGGGTAAGTCTTGACTATTACATATTTGGCTTATGGAAAGGTATCTGTGCTAATTTCTATCTCTGGTTTTATGCAGCATCCCAACTCACCTTTCCCCTTAAGCAAGCATAAGTTGGTTTTCTAAATTTGAGACCCTGTTCTGTTTTGTAATTCAGTTCATGTGTAGCCAAGTTTACATTCCGTGTATTAGTGATATCTTATGATGTTTCATTTTCTGTGTGACTTATTTCCCTTAGAATCATCATACCTGAATCCACTCATTATGCCGCGACGGGCCTGATGACATAGATTTCATTGCTGAGTGATATTCCAGTGTACGTACGTACCACAACTTCTTTATCCATTTTTCACATTCTGGGATATTTAACTTGTACCGTAGACGAGGTTCTTGTAAACAGAGCCGTCCGACACTTTGGGGTGGCTGTGTGTTTTTGATTTTAATTTCCCTAAGCTATAGGACCACAAGTGGAAGTGCCGTAGGCTCCGTAGCTTTGTTTTTTCGGTGTTCCGGGAAACACCATACACTTCTCCAGAGTGGCTGTTGGCAATTTACATCCCGCCCATCAGCATAACAAGGCTCCCTGTTCTCCATGGCCTGTGCTGCCTTTCTGGATTTTACACTTTTTTCAGATGGCCCTTTTGACCGGGGGGCAGTGAGACTTCATTGTAGTGCAGATTTCTTTAACGTGCTTGCTTGGTTGGCCAAAAAGGGCGTATGCGTTTTTTCCTGAATATATTCAGGAAAAAACGCATACGCCCTTTTTGGCCAAGAGCATCATTGTCGATGTTCTGCCTCTTTTCCTATGCTTTAAATGCAATTCCCGTCTACCCCCTGAAATCGTTTTCCTGCAAATCTGTCCCGCTTACAAGTCGTCTTCGCAGCCTTCCTTCAATATATTTTTGGACGATAGCTGTCATTTATAACTCTGCAGGTTTGTGAGTTACAGTGCCCCTGAGCTCCTTTCTTCAACTCGCTATCTTGTGAGCTGGCCACAAACCCACAGGATTGCCTCAGGCCCTAATCTGGTTCCGGCACGGCATGCTGAGCCTTTGGTTAATTCCTCTTCCTGGTGGGAAATGAGCATTAAATTTGCCCGTGCAGACACCTAGAGCTAGTCTCTCATTCGTTCTCCCTATTCCTTTTCATCTTGCACAGAAATTGCAAACTGTGCCCAACAGGAGGTTAAAGGCACTGACTCTCCAAGTGGGGAGAGTGTTCGTAAAGGGTCTGGAATGGTGAACCCGAGTAAAAGGGGATGAAAACTGAGATGCATTTGAAAACGTTTGCCAGTCACACGGTGCACCATACTGTGGGTTTCCCATGCATGTTTTAGCTGAAGGAAGAATCCCTTAAACTTGGAGAGTTGGGACCCATGGAATGGGTACCATGCTGTATGACTTCAAAGGGTCTGCATTTGCTCATCGAACCTCACCAATGCTATCAGCCCGAAGTGCCCAACCTTATGTCTCACTCAGCTCTGGGTGTAGATGTGGTAAATCCAGGTTGCATCACAAGCCCTGAATGAATTATTTAAGAATTGCTCTCTATTTCACTGTCCTTGGGTTTTGTTTGTGTAATTCATTTTGATAATGGGATTTATCGGATTTTCTCTGCTGCATTCATGCCGCTGTACACACGCTTCATTGTCTTACGGAGACATATAAATCCATGGGTTTGAAGATTCTTACTAGTCAGGTGTATTCCTAGGCGTTGAATATGGGGTGTTTAGTCCATTTCGTTGAGCAAGGGGTAGGTCTTGACTATTACATATTTGGCTTATGGAAAGGTATCTGTGCTAATTTCTATCTCTGGTTTTATGCAGCACCCCAACTCACCTTTCCCCTTAAGCAAGCATAAGTTGGTTTTCTAAATTTGAGACCCTGTTCTGTTTTGTAATTCAGTTCATGTGTAGCCAAGTTTACATTCCGTGTAGTAGTGATATCTTATGATGTTTCATTTTCTGTGTGACTTATTTCACTTAGAATCATCGTACCTGAATCCACTCATTATGCCGCGACGGGCCTGATGACATAGATTTCATTGCTGAGTGATATTCCATTGTACGTACGTACCACAACTTCTTTATCCATTTTTCACATTCTGGGATATTTAACTTGTACCGTAGACGAGGTTCTTGTAAACAGAGCCGTCCGACACTTTGGGGTGGCTGTGTGTTTTTGATTTTAATTTCCCTAAGCTATAGGACCATAAGTGGAAGTGCCGTAGGCTCCGTAGCTTTTTTTTTTCGGTGTTCCGGGAAACACCATACACTTCTCCAGAGTGGCTGTTGGCAATTTACATCCCGCCCATCAGCATAACAAGGCTCCCTGTTCTCCATGGCCTGTGCTGCCTTTCTGGATTTTACACTTTTTTCAGATGACCCTTTTGACCGGGGGGCAGTGAGACTTCATTGTAGTGCAGATTTCTTTAACGTGCTTGCTTGGTTGGCCAAAAAGGGCGTATGCGTTTTTTCCTGAATATATTCAGGAAAAAACGCATGCGCCCTTTTTGGCCAAGAGCATCATTGTCGACGTTCTGCCTCTTTTCCTATGCTTTAAATGCAATTCCCGTCTACCCCCTGAAATCGTTTTCCTGCAAATCTGTCCCGCTTACAAGTCGTCTTCGCAGCCTTCCTTCAATATATTTTTTGACGATAGCTGTCATTTATAACTCTGCAGGTTTGTGAGTTACAGTGCCCCTGAGCTCCTTTCTTCAACTCGCTATCTTGTGAGCTGGCCGCAAACCCACAGGATTGCTTCAGGCCCTAATCTGGTTCCGGCACGGCATGCTGAGCCTTTGGTTAATTCCTCTTCCTGGTGGGAAATGAGCGTTAAATTTGCCCTTGCAGACACCTAGAGCTAGTCTCTCATTCGTTCTCCCTATTCCTTTTCATCTTGCGCAGAAATTGCAAACTGTGCCCAAGAGGAGGTTAAAGGCACTGACTCTCCAAGTGGGGAGAGTGTTCGTAAAGGGTCTGGAATGGTGAACCCGAGTAAAAGGGGACGAAAACTGAGATGCATTTGAAAACGTTTGCCAGTCACACGGTGCACCATACTGTGGGTTTCCCATGCATGTTTTAGCTGCAGGAAGAATCCCTTAAACTTGGAGAGTTGGGACCCATGGAATGGGTACCATGCTGTATGACTTCACAGGGTCTGCATTTGCTCATCGAACCTCACAAATGCTATCAGCCCGAAGTGCCCAACCTTATGTCTCACTCAGCTCTGGGTGTAGATGTGGTAAATCCAGGTTGCATCACAAGCCCTGAATGAATTATTTAAGAATTGCTCTCTATCTCACTGTCCTTGGGTTTTGTTTGTGTAATTCATTTTGATAATGGGATTTATCGGATTTTCTCTGCTGCATTCATGCCGCTGTACACATGCTTCATTCTCTTACGGAGACATATAAATCCATGGGTTTGAAGATTCTTACTAGTCAGGTGTATTCCTAGGCGTTGAATATGGGGTGTTTAGTCCATTTCGTTGAGCAAGGGGTAGGTCTTGACTATTACATATTTGGCTTATGGAAAGGTATCTGTGCTAATTTCTATCTCTGGTTTTATGCAGCACCCCAACTCACCTTTCCCCTTAAGCAAGCATAAGTTGGTTTTCTAAATTTGAGACCCTGTTCTGTTTTGTAATTCAGTTCATGTGTAGCCAAGTTTACATTCCGTGTAGTAGTGATATCTTATGATGTTTCATTTTCTGTGTGACTTATTTCACTTAGAATCATCGTACCTGAATCCACTCATTATGCCGCGACGGGCCTGATGACATAGATTTCATTGCTGAGTGATATTCCAGTGTACGTACGTACCACAACTTCTTTATCCATTTTTCACATTCTGGGATATTTAACTTGTACCGTAGACGAGGTTCTTGTAAACAGAGCCGTCCGACACTTTGGGGTGGCTGTGAGTTTTTGATTTTAATTTCTCTAAGCTATAGGACCATAAGTGGAAGTGCCGCAGCCTCCGTAGCTTTGTTTTTTAGGTGTTCCGGGAAACACCATACACTTCTCCAGAGTGGCTGTTGGCAATTTACATCCCGCCCATCAGCATAACAAGGCTCCCTGTTCTCCATGGCCTGTGCTGCCTTTCTGGATTTTACACTTTTTTCAGATGGCCGTTTTGACCGGGGGGCAGTGAGACTTCATTGTAGTGCAGATTTCTTTAACGTGCTTGCTTGGTTGGCCAAAAAGGGCGTATGCGTTTTTTCCTGAATATATTCAGGAAAAAACGCATACGCCCTTTTTGGCCAAGAGCATCATTGTCGATGTTCTGCCTCTTTTCCTATGCTTTAAATGCAATTCCCGTCTACCCCCTGAAATCGTTTTCCTGCAAATCTGTCCCGCTTACAAGTCGTCTTCGCAGCCTTCCTTCAATATATTTTTGGACGATAGCTGTCATTTATAACTCTGCAGGTTTGTGAGTTACAGTGCCCCTGAGCTCCTTTCTTCAACTCGCTATCTTGTGAGCTGGCCGCAAACCCACAGGATTGCCTCAGGCCCTAATCTGGTTCCGGCACGGCATGCTGAGCCTTTGGTTAATTCCTCTTCCTGGTGGGAAATGAGCGTTAAATTTGCCCGTGCAGACACCTAGAGCTAGTCTCTCATTCGTTCTCCCTATTCCTTTTCATCTTGCGCAGAAATTGCAAACTGTGCCCAACAGGAGGTTAAAGGCACTGACTCTCCAAGTGGGGAGAGTGTTCGTAAAGGGTCTGGAATGGTGAACCCGAGTAAAAGGGGACGAAAACTGAGATGCATTTGAAAACGTTTGCCAGCCACACGGTGCACCATACTGTGGGTTTCCCATGCATGTTTTAGCTGAAGAAAGTATCCCTTAAACTTGGAGAGTTGGGACCCATGGAATGGGTACCATGCTGTATGACTTCAAAGGGTCTGCATTTGCTCATCGAACCTCACCAATGCTATCAGCCCGAAGTGCCCAACCTTATGTCTCACTCAGCTCTGGGTGTAGATGTGGTAAATCCAGGTTGCATCACAAGCCCTGAATGAATTATTTAAGAATTGCTCTCTATCTCACTGTCCTTGGGTTTTGTTTGTGTAATTCATTTTGATAATGGGATTTATCGGATTTTCTCTGCTGCATTCATGCTGCTGTACACATGCTTCATTGTCTTACGGAGACATATAAATCCATGGGTTTGAAGATTCTTACTAGTCAGGTGTATTCCTAGGCGTTGAATATGGGGTGTTTAGTCCATTTCGTTGAGCAAGGTGTAGGTCTTGACTATTACATATTTGGCTTATGGAAAGGTATCTGTGCTAATTTCTATCTCTGGTTTTATGCAGCACCCCAACTCACCTTTCCCCTTAAGCAAGCATAAGTTGGTTTTCTAAATTTCAGAACCTGTTCTGTTTTGTAATTCAGTTCATGTGTAGCCAAGTTTACATTCCGTGTATTAGTGATATCTTATGATGTTTCATTTTCTGTGTGACTTATTTCCCTTAGAATCATCGTACCTGAATCCACTCATTATGCCGCGACGGGCCTGATGACATAGATTTCATTGCTGAGTGATATTCCATTGTACGTACGTACCACAACTTCTTTATCCATTTTACATATTCTGGGATATTTAACTTGTACCGTAGACAAGGTTCTTGTAAACAGAGCCGTCCGACACTTTGGGGTGGCTGTGTGTTTTTGATTTTAATTTCCCTAAGCTATAGGACCATAAGTGGAAGTGCCGTAGGCTCCGTAGCTTTGTTTTTTCGGTGTTCCGGGAAACACCATACACTTCTCCAGAGTGGCTGTTGGCAATTTACATCCCGTCAATCAGCATAACAAGGCTCCCTCTTCTCCATGGCCTGTGCTGCCTTTCTGGATTTTACACTTTTTTCAGATGGCCCTTTTGACCGGGGGGCAGTGAGACAAGTTTGTAGTGCAGATTTCTTTAACATGCTTGCTTGGTTGGACAAAAAGGGCGTATGCGTTTTTTCCTGAATATATTCAGGAAAAAAGCATACGCCCTTTTTGGCCAAGAGCATCATTGTCGACGTTCTGCCTCTTTTCCTATGCTTTAAATGCAATTCCCGTCTACCCCCTGAAATCGTTTTCCTGCAAATCTGTCCCGCTTACAAGTCGTCTTCGCAGCCTTCCTTCAATATATTTTTGGACGATAGCTGTCATTTATAACTCTGCAGGTTTGTGAGTTACAGTGCCCATGAGCTCCTTTCTTCAACTCGCTATCTTGTGAGCTGGCGGCAAACCCACAGGATTGCATCAGGCCCTAATCTGGTTCCGGCACGGCATACTGAGCCTTTGGTTAATTCCTCTTCCTGGTGGGAAATGAGCGTTAAATTTGCCCGTGCAGACACCTAGAGCTAGTCTCTCATTCGTTCTCCCTATCCCTTTTCATCTTGCGCAGAAATTGCAAACTGTGCCCAACAGGAGGTTAAAGGCACTGACTCTCCAAGTGGGGAGAGTGTTGGTAAAGGGTCTTGAATGGTGAACCCGAGTAAAAGGGGACGAAAACTGAGATGCATTTGAAAACGTTTGCCAGTCACACGGTGCACCATACTGTGGGTTTCCCATGCAT
The DNA here is from genome assembly GCF_059928025.1 of Delphinapterus leucas. Taxonomy (NCBI): domain Eukaryota; kingdom Metazoa; phylum Chordata; class Mammalia; order Artiodactyla; family Monodontidae; genus Delphinapterus; species Delphinapterus leucas. Next base: position 6,967,977 of record NW_028322248.1, read on the forward strand.
GTTTTAGCTGAAGGAAGAATCCCTTAAACTTGGAGAGTTGGGACCCATGGAATGGGTACCATGCTGTATGACTTCAAAGGGTCTGCATTTGCTCATCGAAGCTCACCAATGCTATCAGCCCGAAGTGCCCAACCTTATGTCTCACTCAGCTCTGGGTGTAGATGTGGTAAATCCAGGTTGCATCACAAGCCCTGAATGAATTATTTAAGAATTGCTCTCTATTTCACTGTCCTTGGGTTTTGTTTGTGTAATTCATTTTGATAATGGGATTTATCGGATTTTCTCTGCTGCATTCATGCCGCTGTACACACGCTTCATTCTCTTACGGAGACATATAAATCCATGGGTTTGATGATTCTTACTAGTCAGGTGTATTCCTAGGCGTTGAATATGGGGTGTTTAGTCCATTTCGTTGAGCAAGGTGTAGGGCTTGACTATTACATATTTGGCTTATGGAAAGGTATCTGTGCTAATTTCTATCTCTGGTTTTATGCAGCACCCCAACTCACCTTTCCCCTTAAGCAAGCATAAGTTGGTTTTCTAAATTTGAGATCCTGTTCTCTTTTGTAATTCAGTTCATGTGTAGCCAAGTTTACATTCCGTGTAGTAGTGATATCTTATGATATTTCATTTTCTGTGTGACTTATTTCACTTAGAATCATCGTACCTGAATCCACTCATTATGCCGCGACGGGCCTGATGACATAGATTTCATTGCTGAGTGATATTCCATTGTACGTACGTACCACAACTTCTTTATCCATTTTTTACATTCTGGGATATTTTACTTGTACCGTAGACGAGGTTCTTGTAAACAGAGCCGTCCGACACATTGGGGTGGCTGTGTGTTTTTGATTTTAATTTCCCTAAGCTATAGGACCATAAGTGGAAGTGCCGTAGGCTCCATAGCTTTGTTTTTTCGGTGTTCCGGGAAACACCATACACTTCTCCAGAGTGGCTGTTGGCAATTTACATCCCGACCATCAGCATAACAAGGCTCCCGGTTCTCCATGGCCTGTGCTGCCTTTCTGGATTTTACACTTTTTTCAGATGGCCCTTTTGACCAGGGGGCAGTGAGACTTCATTGTAGTGCAGATTTCTTTAACATGCTTGCTTGGTTGGCCAAAAAGGGCGTATGCGTTTTTTCCTGAATATCAGGAAAATAAGCATACGCCCTTTTTGGCCAAGAGCATCATTGTCGATGTTCTGCCTCTTTTCCTATGCTTTAAGTGCAATTCCCGTCTACCCCCTGAAATCGTTTTCCTGCAAATCTGTCCCGCTTTCAAGTCGTCTTCGCAGCCTTCCTTCAATATATTTTTGGACGATAGCTGTCATTTATAACTCTGCAGGTTTGTGAGTTACAGTGCCCCTGGGCTCCTGTCTTCAACTCGCTATGTTGTGAGCTGGCCGCAAACCCACAGGATTGCTTCAGGCCCTAATCTGGTTCCGGCACGGCATGCTGAGCCTTTGGTAAATTCCTCTTCCTGGTGGGAAATGAGCGTTAAATTTGCCCGTGCAGACACCTACAGCTAGTCTCTCATTGGTTCTCCCTATTCCTTTTCATCTTGCACAGAAATTGCAAACTGTGCCCAACAGGAGGTTAAAGGCACTGACTCTCCAAGTGGGGAGAGTGTTCGTAAAGGGTCTGGAATGGTGAACCCGAGTAAAAAGGGACGAAAACTGAGATGCATTTGAAAACGTTTGCCAGTCACACGGTGCACCATACTGTGTGTTTCCGATGCATGTGTTAGCTGAAGGAAGAATCCCTTAAACTTGGAGAGTTGGGACCCATGGAATGGGTACCATGCTGTATGACTTCAAAGGGTCTGCATTTGCTCATCGAACCTCACCAATGCTATCAGCCCGAAGTGCCCAGCCTTATGTCTCACTCAGCTCTGGGTGTAGATGTGGTAAATCCAGGTTGCATCACAAGCCCTGAATGAATTATTTAAGAATTGCTCTCTATTTCACTGTCCTTGGGTTTTGTTTGTGTAATTCATTTTGATAATGGGATTTATCGGATTTTCTCTGCTGCATTCATGCCGCTGTACACACGCTTCATTCTCTTACGGAGACATATAAATCCATGGGTTTGAAGATTCTTACTAGTCAGGTGTATTCCTAGGCGTTGAATATGGGGTGTTTAGTCCATTTCGTTGAGCAAGGTGTAGGGCTTGACTATTACATATTTGGCTTATGGAAAGGTATCTGTGCTAATTTCTATCTCTGGTTTTATGCAGCACCCCAACTCACCTTTCCCCTTAAGCAAGCATAAATTGGTTTTCTAAATTTGAGACCCTGTTCTGTTTTGTAATTCAGTTCATGTGTAGCCAAGTTTACATTCCGTGTAGTAGTGATATCTTATGATGTTTCATTTTCTGTGTGACTTATTTCACTTACAATCATCATACCTGAATCCACTCATTATGCCGCGACGGGCCTGATGACATAGATTTCATTGCTGAGTGATATTCCATTGTACGTCCGTACCACAACTTCTTTATCCATTTTTCACATTCTGGGATATTTAACTTGTACCGTAGACGAGGTTCTTGTAAACAGAGCCGTCCGACACTTTGGGGTGGCTGTGTGTTCTTGATTTTAATTTCCCTAAGCTATAGGACCATAAGTGGAAGTGCCGTAGGCTCCGTAGCTTTGTTTTTTCGGTGTTCCGGGAAACACCATACACTTCTCCAGAGTGGCTGTTGGCAATTTACATCCCGCCCATCAGCATAACAAGGCTCCCTGTTCTCCATGGCCTGTGCTGCCTTTCTGGATTTTACACTTTTTTCAGATGGCCCTTTTGACCAGGGGGCAGTGAGACATCTTTGTAGTGCAGATTTCTTTAACATGCTTGCTTGGTTGGCCAAAAAGGGCGTATGCGTTTTTTCCTGAATATATTCAGGAAAAAACGCATACGCCCTTTTTGGCCAAGAGCATTATTGTCGACGTTCTGCCTCTTTTCCTATGCTTTAAATGCAATTCCCGTGTACCCCCTGAAATCGTTTTCCTGCAAATCTGTCCCGCTTACAAGTCGTCTTCGCAGCCTTCCTTCAATATATTTTTGGACGATAGCTGTCATTTATAACTCTGCAGGTTTGTGAGTTACAGTGCCCCTGAGCTCCTTTCTTCAACTCGCTATCTTGTGAGCTGGCGGCAAACCCACAGGATTGCTTCAGGCCCTAATCTGGTTCCGGCACGGCATGGTGAGCCTTTCGTTAATTCCTCTTCCTGGTGGGAAATGAGGGTTAAATTTGCCCGTGCAGACACCTACAGCTAGTCTCTCATTCGTTCTCCCTATTCCTTTTCATCTTGCGCAGAAATTGCAAACTGTGCCCAACAGGAGGTTAAAGGCACTGACTCTCCAAGTGGGGAGAGTGTTCGTAAAGGGTCTGGAATGGTGAACCCGAGTAAAAGGGGACGAAAACTGAGATGCATTTGAAAACGTTTGCCGGTCACACGGTGCACCATACTGTGGGTTTCCCATGCATGTTTTAGCTGAAGGAAGAATCCCTTAAACTTGGAGAGTTGGGACCCATGGAATGGGTACCATGCTGTATGACTTCAAAGGGTCTGCATTTGCTCATCGAACCTCACCAATGCTATCAGCCCGAAGTGCCCAACCTTATGTCTCACTCAGCTCTGGGTGTAGATGTGGTAAATCCAGGTTGCATCACAAGCCCTGAATGAATTATTTAAGAATTGCTCTCTATTTCACTGTCCTTGGGTTTTGTTTGTGTAATTCATTTTGATAATGGGATTTATCGGATTTTCTCTGCTGCATTCATGCCGCTGTACACACGCTTCATTCTCTTACGGAGACATATAAATCCATGGGTTTGAAGATTCTTACTAGTCAGGTGTATTCCTAGGCGTTGAATATGGGGTGTTTAGTCCATTTCGTTGAGCAAGGTGTAGGGCTTGACTATTACATATTTGGCTTATGGAAAGGTATCTGTGCTAATTTCTATCTCTGTTTTTATGCAGCACCCCAACTCACCTTTCCCCTTAAGCAAGCATAAGTTGGTTTTCTAAATTTGAGACCCTGTTCTGTTTTGTAATTCAGTTCATGTGTAGCCAAGTTTACATTCCGTGTAGTAGTGATATCTTATGATGTTTCATTTTCTGTGTGACTTATTTCACTTAGAATCATCGTACCTGAATCCACTCATTATGCCGCGACGGGCCTGATGACATAGATTTCATTGCTGAGTGATATTCCATTGTACGTACGTACCACAACTTCTTTATCCATTTTTCACATTCTGGGATATTTAACTTGTACCGTAGACGAGGTTCTTGTAAACAGAGCCGTCCGACACTTTGGGGTGGCTGTGTGTTTTTGATTTTAATTTCCCTAAGCTATAGGACCATAAGTGGAAGTGCCGTAGGCTCCGTAGCTTTGTTTTTTCGGTATTCCGGGAAACACCATACACTTCTCCAGAGTGGCTGTTGGCAATTAACATCCCGCCCATCAGCATAACAAGGCTCCCTGTTCTCCATGGCCTGTGCTGCCTTTCTGGATTTTACACTTTTTTCAGATGGCCCTTTTGACCGGGGGGCAGTGAGACAACTTTGTAGTGCAGATTTCTTTAACATGCTTGCTTGGTTGGCCAAAAAGGGCGTATGCGTTTTTTCCTGAATATATTCAGGAAAAAACGCATACGCCCTTTTTGGCCAAGAGCATCATTGTCGACGTTCTGCCTCTTTTCCTATGCTTTAAATGCAATTCCCGTCTACCCCCTGAAATCGTTTTCCTGCAAATCTGTCCCGCTTACAAGTCGTCTTCGCAGCCTTCCTTCAATATATTTTTGGACGATAGCTGTCATTTATAACTCTGCAGGTTTGTGAGTTACAGTGCCCCTGAGCTCCTTTCTTCAACTCGCTATCTTGTGAGCTGGCGGCAAACCCACAGGATTTCCTCAGGCCCTAATCTGGTTCCGGCAGGGCATGCTGAGCCTTTGGTTAATTCCTCTTCCTGGTGGGAAATGAGCGTTAAATTTGCCCGTGCAGACACCTAGAGCTATTCTCTCATTCGTTCTCCCTATTCCTTTTCATCTTGCGCAGAAATTGCAAACTGTGCCCAACAGGAGGTTAAAGGCACTGACTCTCCAAGTGGGGAGAGTGTTCGTAAAGGGTCTGGAATGGTGAACCCGAGTAAAAAGGGACGAAAACTGAGATGCATTTGAAAACGTTTGCCAGTCACACGGTGCACCATACTGTGGGTTTCCCATGCATGTTTTAGCTGAAGGAAGAATCCCTTAAACTTGGAGAGTTGGGACCCATGGAATGGGTACCATGCTGTATGACTTCAAAGGGTCTGCATTTGCTCATCGAACCTCACCAATGCTATCAGCCTGAAGTGCCCAACCTTATGTCTCACTCAGCTCTGGGTGTAGATGTGGTAAATCCAGGTTGCATCACAAGCCCTGAATGAATTATTTAAGAATTGCTCTCTATTTCACTGTCCTTGGGTTTTGTTTGTGTAATTCATTTTGATAATGGGATTTATCGGATTTTCTCTGCTGCATTCATGCCGCTGTACACACGCTTCATTCTCTTACGGAGACATATAAATCCATGGGTTTGAAGATTCTTACTAGTCAGGTGTATTCCTAGGCGTTGAATATGTGGTGTTTAGTCCATTTCGTTGAGCAAGGGGTAGGTCTTGACTATTACATATTTGGCTTATGGAAAGGTATCTGTGCTAATTTCTATCTCTGGTTTTATGCAGCACCCCAACTCACCTTTCCCCTTAAGCAAGCATAAGTTGGTTTTCTAAATTTGAGACCCTCTTCTGTTTTGTAATTCAGTTCATGTGTAGCCAAGTTTACATTCCGTGTAGTAGTGATATCTTATGATGTTTCATTTTCTGTGTGACTTATTTCACTTAGAATCATCGTACCTGAATCCACTCATTATGCCGCGACGGGCCTGATGACATAGATTTCATTGCTGAGTGATATTCCATTGTACGTACGTACCACAACTTCTTTATCCATTTTTCACATTCTGGGATATTTAACTTGTACCGTAGACGAGGTTCTTGTAAACAGAGCCGTCCGACACTTTGGGGTGGCTGTGTGTTTTTGATTTTAATTTCCCTAAGCTATAGGACCATAAGTGGAAGTGCCGTAGGCTCCGTAGCTTTGTTTTTTCGGTGTTCCGGGAAACACCATACACTTCTCCAGAGTGGCTGTTGGCAATTTACATCCCGCCCATCAGCATAACAAGGCTCCCTGTTCTCCATGGCCTGTGCTGCCTTTCTGGATTTTACACTTTTTTCAGATGGCCCTTTTGACCGGGGGGCAGTGAGACATCTTTGTAGTGCAGATTTCTTTAACATGCTTGCTTGGTTGGCCAAAAAGGGCGTATGCGTTTTTTCCTGAATATATTCAGGAAAAAACGCATACGCCCTTTTTGGCCAAGAGCATCATTGTCGACGTTCTGCCTCTTTTCCTATGCTTTAAATGCAATTCCCGTCTACCCCCTGAAATCGTTTTCCTGCAAATCTGTCCCGCTTACAAGTCGTCTTCGCAGCCTTCCTTCAATATATTTTTGGACGATAGCTGTCATTTATAACTCTGCAGGTTTGTGAGTTACAGTGCCCCTGAGCTCCTTTCTTCAACTCGCTATCTTGTGAGCTGGCGGCAAACCCACAGGATTGCTTCAGGCCCTAATCTGGTTCCGGCACGGCATGCTGAGCCTTTGGTTAATTCCTCTTCCTGGTGGGAAATGAGGGTTAAATTTGCCCGTGCAGACACCTAGAGCTAGTCTCTCATTCGTTCTCCCTATTCCTTTTCATCTTGCGCAGAAATTGCAAACTGTGCCCAACAGGAGGTTAAAGGCACTGACTCTCCAAGTGGGGAGAGTGTTCGTAAAGGGTCTGGAATGGTGAACCCGAGTAAAAGGGGACGAAAACTGAGATGCATTTGAAAACGTTTGCCAGTCACACGGTGCACCATACTGTGGGTTTCCCATGCATGTTTTAGCTGAAGGAAGAATCCCTTAAACTTGGAGAGTTGGGACCCATGGAATGGGTACCATGCTGTATGACTTCAAAGGGTCTGCATTTGCTCATCGAACCTCACCAATGCTATCAGCCCGAAGTGCCCAACCTTATGTCTCACTCAGCTCTGGGTGTAGATGTGGTAAATCCAGGTTGCATCACAAGCCCTGAATGAATTATTTAAGAATTGCTCTCTATTTCACTGTCCTTGGGTTTTGTTTGTGTAATTCATTTTGATAATGGGATTTATCGGATTTTCTCTGCTGCATTCATGCCGCTGTACACACGCTTCATTCTCTTACGGAGACATATAAATCCATGGGTTTGAAGATTCTTACTAGTCAGGTGTATTCCTAGGCGTTGAATATGGGGTGTTTAGTCCATTTCGTTGAGCAAGGTGTAGGGCTTGACTATTACATATTTGGCTTATGGAAAGGTATCTGTGCTAATTTCTATCTCTGGTTTTATGCAGCACCCCAACTCACCTTTCCCCTTAAGCAAGCATAAGTTGGTTTTCTAAATTTGAGACCCTGTTCTGTTTTGTAATTCAGTTCATGTGTAGCCAAGTTTACATTCCGTGTAGTAGTGATATCTTATGATGTTTCATTTTCTGTGTGACTTATTTCACTTAGAATCATCGTACCTGAATCCACTCATTATGCCGCGACGGGCCTGATGACATAGATTTCATTGCTGAGTGATATTCCATTGTACGTACGTACCACAACTTCTTTATCCATTTTTCACATTCTGGGATATTTAACTTGTACCGTAGACGAGGTTCTTGTAAACAGAGCCGTCCGACACTTTGGGGTGGCTGTGTGTTTTTGATTTTAATTTCCCTAAGCTATAGGACCATAAGTGGAAGTGCCGTAGGCTCCGTAGCTTTGTTTTTTCGGTGTTCCGGGAAACACCATACACTTCTCCAGAGTGGCTGTTGGCAATTTACATCCCGCCCATCAGCATAACAAGGCTCCCTGTTCTCCATGGCCTGTGCTGCCTTTCTGGATTTTACACTTTTTTCAGATGGCCCTTTTGACCGGGGGGCAGTGAGACTTCATTGTAGTGCAGATTTCTTTAACATGCTTGCTTGGTTGGCCAAAAAGGGCGTATGCGTTTTTTCCTGAATATATTCAGGAAAAAACGCATACGCCCTTTTTGGCCAAGAGCATCATTGTCGACGTTCTGCCTCTTTTCCTATGCTTTAAATGCAATTCCCGTCTACCCCCTGAAATCGTTTTCCTGCAAATCTGCCCCGCTTACAAGTCGTCTTCGCAGCCTTCCTTCAATATATTTTTGGACGATAGCTGTCATTTATAACTCTGCAGGTTTGTGAGTTACAGTGCCCCTGAGCTCCTTTCTTCAACTCGCTATCTTGTGAGCTGGCGGCCAACCCACAGGATTGCTTCAGGCCCTAATCTGGTTCCGGCACGGCATGCTGAGCCTTTGGTTAATTCCTCTTCCTGTTGGGAAATGAGCGTTAAATTTGCCCGTGCAGACACCTAGAGCTAGTCTCTCATTCGCTCTCCCTATTCCTTTTCATCTTGCGCAGAAATTGCAAACTGTGCCCAACAGGAGGTTAAAGGCATTGACTCTCCAAGTGGGGAGAGTGTTCGTAAAGGGTCTGGAATGGTGAACCCGAGTAAAAGGGGACGAAAACTGAGATGCATTTGAAAACGTTTGCCAGTCACACGGTGCACCATACTGTGGGTTTCCCATGCATGTTTTAGCTGAAGGAAGAATCCCTTAAACTTGGAGAGTTGGGACCCATGGAATGGGTACCATGCTGTATGACTTCAAAGGGTCTGCATTTGCTCATCGAACCTCACCAATGCTATCAGCCCGAAGTGCCCAACCTTATGTCTCATTCAGCTCTGGGTGTAGATGTGGTAAATCCGGGTTGCATCACAAGCCCTGAATGAATTATTTAAGAATTGCTCTCTATTTCACTGTCCTTGGGTTTTGTTTGTGTAATTCATTTTGATAATGGGATTTATCGGATTTTCTCTGCTGCATTCATGCCGCTGTACACACGCTTCATTCTCTTACGCAGACATATAAATCCATGGGTTTGAAGATTCTTACTAGTCAGGTGTATTCCTAGGCGTTGAATATGGGGTGTTTAGTCCATTTCGTTGAGCAAGGGGTGGGTCTTGACTATTACATATTTGGCTTATGGAAAGGTATCTGTGCTAATTTCTATCTCTGGTTTTATGCAGCACCCCAACACACCTTTCCCCTTAAGCAAGCATAAGTTGGTTTTCTAAATTTGAGACCCTCTTCTGTTTGTAATTCAGTTCATGTGTAGCCAAGTTTACATTCCGTGTATTAGTGATATCTTATGATGTTTCATTTTCTGTGTGACTTATTTCACTTAGAAACATCGTACCTGAATCCACTCATTATGCCGCGACGGGCCTGATGACATAGATTTCATTGCTGAGTGATATTCCATTGTACGTACGTACGACAACTTGTTTATCCATTTTTCACATTCTGGGATATTTAACTTGTACGGTAGACGAGGTTCTTGTAAACAGAGCCGCCCGAGACTTTTGGGTGGCTGTGTGTTTTTGATTTTAATTTTCCTAAGCTATAGGACCATAAGGGGAAGTGCCGTAGGCTCCGTTGCTTTGTTTTTTAGATGTTCCAGGAAACACCATACACTTTTCCAGACTGGCTGTTAGCAATTTACATCCCGCCCATCAGCATAACAAGGCTCCCTGTTCTCCATGGCCTGTGCTGCCTTTCTGGATTTTACACTTTTTTCAGATGGCCCTTTTGACCGGGGGGCAGTGAGACTTCATTGTAGTGCAGATTTCTTTAACATGCTTGCTTGGTTGGCCAAAAAGGGCGTATGCGTTTTTTCCTGAATATATTCAGGAAAAAACGCATACGCCCTTTTTGGCCAAGAGCATCATTGTCGACGTTCTGCCTCTTTTCCTATGCTTTAAATGAAATTCCCGTCTACCCCCTGAAATCGTTTTCCTGCAAATCTGCCCCGCTTACAAGTCGTCTTCGCAGCCTTCCTTCAATATATTTTTGGACGATAGCTGTCATTTATAACTCTGCAGGTTTGTGAGTTACAGTGCCCCTGAGCTCCTTTCTTCAACTCGCTATCTTGTGAGCTGGCCGCAAACCCACAGGATTGCTTCAGGCCCTAATCTGGTTCCGGCACGGCATGCTGAGCCTTTGGTTAATTCCTCTTCCTGGTGGGAAATGAGCGTTAAATTTGCCCGTGCAGACACCTAGAGCTAGTCTCTCATTGGTTCTCCCTATTCCTTTTCATCTTGCGCAGAAATTGCAAACTGTGCCCAACAGGAGGTTAAAGGCACTGACTCTCCAAGTGGGGAGAGTGTTCGTAAAGGGTCTGGAATGGTGAACCCGAGTAAAAGGGGACGAAAACTGAGATGCATTTGAAAACGTTTGCCAGTCACACGGTGCACCATACTGTGGGTTTCCCATGCATGTTTTAGCTGAAGGAAGAATCCCTTAAACTTGGAGAGTTGGGACCCATGGAATGGGTACCATGCTGTATGACTTCAAAGGGTCTGCATTTGCTCATCGAACCTCACCAATGCTATCAGCCCAAAGTGCCCAACCTTATGTCTCACTCAGCTCTGGGTGTAGATGTGGTAAATCCAGGTTGCATCACAAGCCCTGAATGAATTATTTAAGAATTGCTCTCTATTTCACTGTCCTTGGGTTTTGTTTGTGTAATTCATTTTGATAATGGGATTTATCGGATTTTCTCTGCTGCATTCATGCCGCTGTACACACGCTTCATTCTCTTACGGAGACATATAAATCCATGGGTTTGAAGATTCTTACTAGTCAGGTGTATTCCTAGGCGTTGAATATGGGGTGTTTAGTCCATTTCGTTGAGCAAGGGGTAGGTCTTGACTATTACATATTTGGCTTATGGAAAGGTATCTGTGCTAATTTCTATCTCTGGTTTTATGCAGCACCCCAACTCACCTTTCCCCTTAAGCAAGCATAAGTTGGTTTTCTAAATTTGAGACCCTGTTCTGTTTTGTAATTCAGTTCATGTGTAGCCAAGTTTACATTCCGTGTAGTAGTGATATCTTATGATGTTTCATTTTCTGTGTGACTTATTTCACTTAGAATCATCGTACCTGAATCCACTCATTATGCCGCGACGGGCCTGATGACATAGATTTCATTGCTGAGTGATATTCCATTGTACGTACGTACCACAACTTCTTTATCCATTTTTCACATTCTGGGATATTTAACTTGTACCGTAGACGAGGTTCTTGTAAACAGAGCCGTCCGACACTTTGGGGTGGCTGTGTGTTTTTGATTTTAATTTCCCTAAGCTATAGGACCATAAGTGGAAGTGCCGTAGGCTCCGTAGCTTTGTTTTTTCGGTGTTCCGGGAAACACCATACACTTCTCCAGAGTGGCTGTTGGCAATTTACATCCCGCCCATCAGCATAACAAGGCTCCCTGTTCTCCATGGCCTGTGCTGCCTTTCTGGATTTTACACTTTTTTCAGATGGCCCTTTTGACCGGGGGGCAGTGAGACTTCATTGTAGTGCAGATTTCTTTAACATGCTTGCTTGGTTGGCCAAAAAGGGCGTATGCGTTTTTTCCTGAATATATTCAGGAAAAAACGCATACGCCCTTTTTGGCCAAGAGCATCATTGTCGACGTTCTGCCTCTTTTCCTATGCTTTAAATGCAATTCCCGTCTACCCCCTGAAATCGTTTTCCTGCAAATCTGTCCCGCTTACAAGTCGTCTTCGCAGCCTTCCTTCAATATATTTTTGGACGATAGCTGTCATTTATAACTCTGCAGGTTTGTGAGTTACAGTGCCCCTGAGCTCCTTTCTTCAACTCGCTATCTTGTGAGCTGGCCGCAAACCCACAGGATTGCCTCAGGCCCTAATCTGGTTCCGGCACGGCATGCTGAGCCTTTGGTTAATTCCTCTTCCTGGTGGGAAATGAGCGTTAAATTTGCCCGTGCAGACACCTAGAGCTAGTCTCTCATTCGTTCTCCCTATTCCTTTTCATCTTGCGCAGAAATTGCAAACTGTGCCCAACAGGAGGTTAAAGGCACTGACTCTCCAAGTGGGGAGAGTGTTCGTAAAGGGTCTGGAATGGTGAACCCGAGTAAAAGGGGACGAAAACTGAGATGCATTTGAAAACGTTTGCCAGTCACACGGTGCACCATACTGTGGGTTTCCCATGCATGTTTTAGCTGAAGGAAGAATCCCTTAAACTTGGAGAGTTGGGACCCATGGAATGGGTACCATGCTGTATGACTTCAAAGGGTCTGCATTTGCTCATCGAACCTCACCAATGCTATCAGCCCGAAGTGCCCAACCTTATGTCTCACTCAGCTCTGGGTGTAGATGTGGTAAATCCAGGTTGCATCACAAGCCCTGAATGAATTATTTAAGAATTGCTCTCTATTTCACTGTCCTTGGGTTTTGTTTGTGTAATTCATTTTGATAATGGGATTTATCGGATTTTCTCTGCTGCATTCATGCCGCTGTACACACGCTTCATTCTCTTACGGAGACATATAAATCCATGGGTTTGAAGATTCTTACTAGTCAGGTGTATTCCTAGGCGTTGAATATGGGGTGTTTAGTCCATTTCGTTGAGCAAGGGGTAGGTCTTGACTATTACATATTTGGCTTATGGAAAGGTATCTGTGCTAATTTCTATCTCTGGTTTTATGCAGCACCCCAACTCACCTTTCCCCTTAAGCAAGCATAAGTTGGTTTTCTAAATTTGAGACCCTGTTCTGTTTTGTAATTCAGTTCATGTGTAGCCAAGTTTACATTCCGTGTAGTAGTGATATCTTATGATGTTTCATTTTCTGTGTGACTTATTTCACTTAGAATTATCGTACCTGAATCCACTCATTATGCCGCAACGGGCCTGATGACATAGATTTCATTGCTGAGTGATATTCCATTGTACGTACGTACCACAACTTCTTTATCCATTTTTCACATTCTGGGATATTTAACTTGTACCGTAGACGAGGTTCTTGTAAACAGAGCCGTCCGACACTTTGGGGTGGCTGTGTGTTTTTGATTTTAATTTCCCTAAGCTATAGGACCATAAGTGGAAGTGCCGTAGGCTCCGTAGCTTTGTTTTTTCGGTGTTCCGGGAAACACCATACACTTCTCCAGAGTGGCTGTTGGCAATTTACATCCCGCCCATCAGCATAACAAGGCTCCCTGTTCTCCATGGCCTGTGCTGCCTTTCTGGATTTTACACTTTTTTCAGATGGCCCTTTTGACCGGGGGGCAGTGAGACTTCATTGTAGTGCAGATTTCTTTAACATGCTTGCTTGGTTGGCCAAAAAGGGCGTATGCGTTTTTTCCTGAATATATTCAGGAAAAAACGCATACGCCCTTTTTGGCCAAGAGCATCATTGTCGACGTTCTGCCTCTTTTCCTATGCTTTAAAAGCAATTCCCGTCTACACCCTGAAATCGTTTTCCTGCAATTCGGCCCCACTTACAAGTCGTCTTCGCAGCCTTCCTTCAATATATTTTTGGACGATAGCTGTCATTTATAACTCTGCAGGTTTGTGAGTTACAGTGCCCCTGAGCTCATTTCTTCAACTCGCTATCTTGTGAGCTGGCCGCAAACCCACAGTATTGCCTCAGGCCCTAATCTGTTTCCGGCACGGCATGCTGAGCCTTTGGTTAATTCTGCTTCCTGGTGGGAAATGAGCGTTAAATTTGCCCGTGCAGACACCTAGAGCTAGTCTCTCATTGGTTCTCCCTATTCCTTTTCATCTTGCGCAGAAATTGCAAACTGTGCCCAACAGGAGATTAAAGGCACTGACTCTCCAAGTGGGGAGAGTGTTCGTAAAGGGTCTGGAATGGTGAACCCGAGTAAAAGGGGACGAAAACTGAGATGCATTTGAAAACGTTTGCCAGTCACACGGTGCACCATACTGTGGGTTTCCCATGCATGTTTTAGCTGAAGGAAGAATCCCTTAAACTTGGAGAGTTGGGACCCATGGAAAGGGTACCATGCTGTATGACTTCAAAGGGTCTGCATTTGCTCATCGAACCTCACCAATTCTATCAGCACGAAGTGCCCAACCTTATGTCTCACTCAGCTCTGGGTGTAGATGTGGTAAATCCAGGTTGCATCACAAGCCCTGAATGAATTATTTAAGAATTGCTCTCTATTTCACTGTCCTTGGGTTTTGTTTGTGTAATTCATTTTGATAATGGGATTTATCGGATTTTCTCTGCTGCATTCATGCTGCTGTACACACGCTTCATTCTCTTACAGAGACCTATAAATCCATGGGTTTGAAGATTCTTACTAGTCAGGTGTATTCCTAGGCGTTGAATATGGGGTGTTTAGTCCATTTCTTTGAGCAAGGTGTAGGTCTTGACTATTACATATTTGGCTTATGGAAAGGTATCTGTGCTAATTTCTATCTCTGGTTTTATGCAGCACCCCAACTCACCTTTCCCCTTAAGCAAGCATAAGTTGGTTTTCTAAATTTGAGACCCTGTTCTGTTTTGCAATTCAGTTCATGTGTAGCCAAGTTTACATTCCGTGTATTAGTGATATCTTATGATGTTTCATTTTCTGTGTGACTTATTTCACTTAGAATCATCGTACCTGAATCCACTCATTATGCCGCGACGGGCCTGATGACATAGATTTCATTGCTGAGTGATATTCCATTGTACGTACGTACCACAACTTCTTTATCCATTTTTCACATTCTGGGATATTTAACTTGTACCGTAGACGAGGTTCTTGTAAACAGAGCCGTCCGACACTTTGGGGTGGCTGTGTGTTTCTGATTTTAATTTCCCTAAGCTATAGGACCATAAATAGAAGTGCCGTAGGCTCCGTAGCTTTGTTTTTTCGGTGTTCCGGGAAACACCATACACTTCTCCAGAGTGGCTGTTGGCAATTTACATCCCGCCCATCAGCATAACAAGGCTCCCTGTTCTCCATGGCCTGTGCTGCCTTTCTGGATTTTACACTTTTTCCAGATGGCCCTTTTGACCGGGGGGCAGTGAGACTTCATTGTAGTGCAGATTTCTTTAACATGCTTGCTTGGTTGGCCAAAAAGGGCGTATGCGTTTTTTCCTGAATATATTCAGGAAAAAACGCATACGCCCTTTTTGGCCAAGAGCATCATTGTCGACGTTCTGCCTCTTTTCCTATGCTTTAAATGCAATTCCCTTCTACCCCCTGAAATCGTTTTCCTGCAATTCTGCCCCACTTACAAGTCGTCTTCGTAGACTTCCTTCAATATATTTTTGGACGATAGCTGTCATTTATAACTCTGCAGATTTGTGAGTTACAGTACCCCTGAGCTCATTTCTTCAACTCGCTATCTTGTGAGCTGGCCGCAAACCCACAGGATTGCCTCAGGCCCTAATCTGGTTCTTGCACGGCATGCTGAGCCTTTGGTTAATTCCTCTTCCTGGTGGGAAATGAGCGTTAAATTTGCCCGTGCAGACACCTAGAGCTAGTCTCTCATTCGTTCTCCATATTCCTTTTCATCTTGCGCAGAAATTGCAAACTGTGCCCAACAAGAGGTTAAAGGCACTGTCTCTCCAAGTGGGGAGAGTGTTCGTAAAGGGTCTGGAATGGTGAACCCGAGTAAAAGGGGACGAAAACTGAGATGCATTTGAAACCGTTTGCCAGTCACACGGTGCACCATACTGTGGGTTTCCCATGCATGTTTTAGCTGAAGGAAGAATCCCTTAAACTTGGAGAGTTGGGACCCATGGAATGGGTACCATGCTGTATGACTTCAAAGGGTCTGCATTTGCTCATCGAAGCTCACCAATGCTATCAGCCCGAAGTGCCCAACCTTATGTCTCACTCAGCTCTGGGTGTAGATGTGGTAAATCCAGGTTGCATCACAAGCCCTGAATGAATTATTTAAGAATTGCTCTCTATTTCACTGTCCTTGGGTTTTGTTTGTGTAATTCATTTTGATAATGGGATTTATCGGATTTTCTCTGCTGCATTCATGCCGCTGTACACACGCTTCATTCTCTTACGGAGACATATAAATCCATGGGTTTGAAGATCCTTACTAGTCAGGTGGATTCCTAGGCGTTGAATATGTGGTGTTTAGTCCATTTCGTTGAGCAAGGGGTAGGTCTTGACTATTACATATTTGGCTTATGGAAAGGTATCTGTGCTAATTTCTATCTCTGGTTTTATGCAGCACCCCAACTCACCTTTCCCCTTAAGCAAGCATAAGTTGGTTTTCTAAATTTGAGACCCTGTTCTGTTTTGTAATTCAGTTCATGTGTAGCCAAGTTTACATTCCGTGTATTAGTGATATCTTATGATGTTTCATTTTCTGTGTGACTTATTTCACTTAGAATCATCGTACCTGAATCCACTCATTATGCCGCGACGGGCCTGATGACATAGATTTCATTGCTGAGTGATATTCCATTGTACGTACGTACCACAACTTCTTTATCCATTTTTCACATTCTGGGATATTTAACTTGTACCGTAGACGAGGTTCTTGTAAACAGAGCCGTCCGACAGTTTGGAGTGGCTGTGTGTTTTTGATTTTAATTTCCCTAAGCTATAGGACCATAAGTGGAAGTGCCGTAGGCTCCGTAGCTTTGTTTTTTCGGTGTTCCGGGAAACACCATACACGTCTCCAGAGTGGCTGTTGGCAATTTACATCCCGCCCATCAGCATAACAAGGCTCCCTGTTCTCCATGGCCTGTGCTGCCTTTCTGGATTTTACACTTTTTTCAGATGGCCCTTTTGACCGGGGGGCAGTGAGACTTCATTGTAGTGCAGATTTCTTTAACATGCTTGCTTGGTTGGCCAAAAAGGGCGTATGCGTTTTTTCCTGAATATATTCAGGAAAAAACGCATACGCCCTTTTTGGCCAAGAGCATCATTGTCGACGTTCTGCCTCTTTTCCTATGCTTTAAATGCAATTCCCTTCTACCCCCTGAAATCGTTTTTCTGCAAGTCTGCCCCACTTACAAGTCGTCTTCGTAGACTTCCTTCAATATATTTTTGGACGATAGCTTTCATTTATAACTCTGCAGATTTGTGAGTTACAGTACCCCTGAGCTCATTTCTTCAACTCGCTATCTTGTGAGCTGGCCGCAAACCCACAGGATTGCCTCAGGCCCTAATCTGGTTCTTGCACTGCATGCTGAGCCTTTGGTTAATTCCTCTTCCTGGTGGGAAATGAGCGTTAAATTTGCCCGTGCAGACACCTAGAGCTAGTCTCTCATTCGTTCTCCATATTCCTTTTCATCTTGCGCAGAAATTGCAAACTGTGCCCAACAAGAGGTTAAAGGCACTGTCTCTCCAAGTGGGGAGAGTGTTCGTAAAGGGTCTGGAATGGTGAACCCGAGTAAAAGGGGACGAAAACTGAGATGCATTTGAAACCGTTTGCCAGTCACACGGTGCACCATACTGTGGGTTTCCCATGCATGTTTTAGCTGAAGGAAGAATCCCTTAAACTTGGAGAGTTGGGACCCATGGAATGGGTACCATGCTGTATGACTTCAAAGGGTCTGCATTTGCTCATCGAAGCTCACCAATGCTATCAGCCCGAAGTGCCCAACCTTATGTCTCACTCAGCTCTGGGTGTAGATGTGGTAAATCCAGGTTGCATCACAAGCCCTGAATGAATTATTTAAGAATTGCTCTCTATTTCACTGTCCTTGGGTTTTGTTTGTGTAATTCATTTTGATAATGGGATTTATCGGATTTTCTCTGCTGCATTCATGCCGCTGTACACACGCTACATTCTCTTACGGAGACATATAAATCCATGGGTTTGAAGATTCTTACTAGTCAGGTGTATTCCTAGGCGTTGAATATGGGGTGTTTAGTCCATTTCGTTGAGCAAGGGGTAGGTCTTGACTATTACATATTTGGCTTATGGAAAGGTATCTGTGCTAATTTCTATCTCTGGTTTTATGCAGCACCCCAACTCACCTTTCCCCTTAAGCAAGCATAAGTTGGTTTTCTAAATTTGAGACCCTGTTCTGTTTTGTAATTCAGTTCATGTGTAGCCAAGTTTACATTCCGTGTAGTAGTGATATCTTATGATGTTTCATTTTCTGTGTGACTTATTTCACTTAGAATCATCGTACCTGAATCCACTCATTATGCCGCGACGGGCCTGATGACATAGATTTCATTGCTGAGTGATATTCCATTGTACGTACGTACCACAACTTCTTTATCCATTTTTCACATTCTGGGATATTTAACTTGTACCGTAGACGAGGTTCTTGTAAACAGAGCCGTCCGACACTTTGGGGTGGCTGTGTGTTTTTGATTTTAATTTCCCTAAGCTATAGGACCATAAGTGGAAGTGCCGTAGGCTCCGTAGCTTTGTTTTTTCGGTGTTCCGGGAAACACCATACACGTCTCCAGAGTGGCTGTTGGCAATTTACATCCCGCCCATCAGCATAACAAGGCTCCCTGTTCTCCATGGCCTGTGCTGCCTTTCTGGATTTTACACTTTTTTCAGATGGCCCTTTTGACCGGGGGGCAGTGAGACTTCATTGTAGTGCAGATTTCTTTAACATGCTTGCTTGGTTGGCCAAAAAGGGCGTATGCGTTTTTTCCTGAATATATTCAGGAAAAAACGCATACGCCCTTTTTGGCCAAGAGCATCATTGTCGACGTTCTGCCTCTTTTCCTATGCTTTAAATGCAATTCCCTTCTACCCCCTGAAATCGTTTTTCTGCAAGTCTGCCCCACTTACAAGTCGTCTTCGTAGACTTCCTTCAATATATTTTTGGACGATAGCTTTCATTTATAACTCTGCAGATTTGTGAGTTACAGTACCCCTGAGCTCATTTCTTCAACTCGCTATCTTGTGAGCTGGCCGCAAACCCACAGGATTGCCTCAGGCCCTAATCTGGTTCTTGCACTGCATGCTGAGCCTTTGGTTAATTCCTCTTCCTGGTGGGAAATGAGCGTTAAATTTGCCCGTGCAGACACCTAGAGCTAGTCTCTCTTTGGTTCTCGCTATTCCTTTTCATCTTGCGCAGAAATTGCAAACTGTGCCAAACAGGAGGTTAAAGGCACTGACTCTCCAAGTGGGGAGAGTGTTCGTAAAGGGTCTGGAATGGTGAACCCGAGTAAAAGGGGACGAAAACTGAGATGCATTTGAAAACGTTTGCCAGTCACACGGTGCACCATACTGTGGGTTTCCCATGCATGTTTTAGCTGAAGGAAGAATCCCTTAAACTTGGAGAGTTGGGACCCATGGAAAGGGTACCATGCTGTATGACTTCAAAGGGTCTGCATTTGCTCATCGAACCTCACCAATGCTATCAGCACAAAGTGCCCAACCTTATGTCTCACTCAGCTCTGGGTGTAGATGTGGTAAATCCAGGTTGCATCACAAGCCCTGAATGAATTATTTAAGAATTGCTCTCTATTTCACTGTCCTTGGGTTTTGTTTGTGTAATTCATTTTGATAATGGGATTTATCGGATTTTCTCTGCTGCATTCATGCCACTGTACACACGCTTCATTCTCTTACGGAGACCTATAAATCCATGGGTTTGAAGATTCTTACTAGTCAGGTGTATTCCTAGGTGTTGAATATGGGGTGTTTAGTCCATTTCGTTGAGCAAGGGGTAGGTCTTGACTATTACATATTTGGCTTATGGAAAGGTATCTGTGCTAATTTCTATCTCTGGTTTTATGCAGCACCCCAACTCACCTTTCCCCTTAAGCAAGCATAAGTTGGTTTTCTAAATTTGAGACCCTGTTCTGTTTTGTAATTCAGTTCATCTGTAGCCAAGTTTACATTCCGTGTAGTAGTGATATCTTATGATGTTTCATTTTCTGTGTGACTTATTTCACTTAGAATCATCGTACCTGAATCCACTCATTATGCCGCGACGGGCCTGATGACATAGATTTCATTGCTGAGTGATATTCCATTGTACGTACGTACCACAACTTCTTTATCCATTTTTCACATTCTGGGATATTTAACTTGTACCGTAGACGAGGTTCTTGTAAACAGAGCCGTCCGACACTTTGGGGTGGCTGTGTGTTTTTGATTTTAATTTCCCTAAGCTATAGGACCATAAGTGGAAGTGCCGTAGGCTCCGTAGCTTTGTTTTTTCGGTGTTCCGGGAAACACCATACACTTCTCCAGAGTGGCTGTTGGCAATTTACATCCCGCCCATCAGCATAACAAGGCTCCCTGTTCTCCATGGCCTGTGCTGCCTTTCTGGATTTTACACTTTTTTCAGATGGCCCTTTTGACCGGGGGGCAGTGAGACTTCATTGTAGTGCAGATTTCTTTAACATGCTTGCTTGGTTGGCCAAAAAGGGCGTATGCGTTTTTTCCTGAATATATTCCGGAAAAAACGCATACGCCCTTTTTGGCCAAGAGCATCATTGTCGACGTTCTGCCTCTTTTCCTATGCTTTAAAAGCAATTCCCGTCTACCCCCAGAAATCGTTTTCCTGCAAATCTGTCCTGCTTACAAGTCGTCTTTGCAGACTTCCTTCAATATATTTTTGGACGATAGCTGTCATTTATAACTCTGCAGGTTTGTGAGTTACAGTGCCCCTGAGCTCCTTTCTTCAACTCGCTATCTTGTGAGCTGGCCGCAAACCCGCAGGATTGCTTCAGGCCCTAATCTGGTTCCGGCACGGCATGCTGAGCCTTTGGTAAATTCCTCTTCCTGGTGGGAAATGAGCGTTAAATTTGCCTGTGCAGACACCTACAGCTAGTCTCTCATTGGTTCTCCCTATTCCTGTTCATCTTGCACAGAAATTGCAAACTGTGCCCAAAGGAGGTTAAAGGCACTGACTCTCCAAGTGGGGAGAGTGTTAGTAAAGGGTCTGGAATGGTGAACCCAAGTAAAAGGGGACGAAAACTGAGATGCATTTGAAAACGTTTGCCTGTCACACGGTGCACCATACTGTGGGTTTCCCATGCATGTTTTAACTGAAGGAAGAATCCCTTAAACCTGGAGAGTTGGGACCCATGGAATGGGTACCATGCAGTATTACTTCAAAGGGTCTGCATTTGCTCATCGAACCTCACCAATGCTATCAGCCCGAAGTGCCCAACCTTATGTCTCACTCAGCTCTGGGTGTAGAGGTGGTAAATCCGGGTTGCATCACAAGCCCTGAATGAATTATTTAAGAATTGCTCTCTATTTCACTGTCCTTGTGTTTTGTTTTTGTAATTCATTTTGACAATGGGATTTATCGGATTTTCTCTACTGCATTCATGCCGCTGTACACACGCTTCATTCTCTTACGGAGACATATGAGTCCATGGGTTTCAAGATTCTTACTACTCAGGTGTATTCTTAGGCGTTGACTATGGGGTGTTTAGTCCATTTCGTTGAGTAAAGGGTAGGTCTTGACTATTACATATTTGGCTTTTGGAAAGGTATCTGTGCTAATTTCTATCTCTGGTTTAATGCAGCACCCCAAATCACCTTTCCCCTTAAGCAAGCATAAGTTGGTTTTCTATATTTGAGACCCTGTTCTGTTCTGTACTTCAGTTCATTTGTAGCCAAGTTTACATTCCGTGTATTAGTGATATCTTATGATGTTTCATTTTCTGTGTGACTTATTTCACTTAGAATCATCGTACCTGAATCCACTCATTATGCCGCGACGGGCCTGATGACATAGATTTCATTGCTGAATGATATTCCTTTGTACGTACGTACCACATCTTCTTTATCCATTTTTCACATTCTGGGATATTTAACTTGTACCGTAGACGAGGTTCTTGTAAACAGAGCCGTCCGACACTTTGGGGTGGCTGTGTGTTTTTGATTTTAATTTCCCTAAGCTATAGGACCATAAGTGGAAGTGCTGTAGGCTCCGTTGCTTTCTTTTTAGGTGTTTGAGGAAACACCATACACTTCTCTAGAGTGGCTGTGGGCAATTTACATCCCGCCCATCAGCATAACAAGGCTCCCTGTTCTCCATGGCCTGTGCTGCCTTTCTGGATTTTACACTTTTTTCAGATGGCCCTTTTGACCGGGGGGCAGTGAGACTTCATTGTAGTGCAGATTTCTTTAACATGCTTGCTTGGTTGGCCAAAAAGGGCGTATGCGTTTTTTCCTGAATATATTCAGGAAAAAACGCATACGCCCTTTTTGGCCAAGAGCATCATTGTCGACGTTCTGCCTCTTTTCCTATGCTTTAAAAGCAATTCCCGTCTACCCCCTGAAATCGTTTTCCTGCAATTCGGCCCCACTTACAAGTCGTCTTCGCAGCCTTCCTTCAATATATTTTTGGACGATAGCTGTCATTTATAACTCTGCAGGTTTGTGAGTTACAGTGCCCCTGAGCTCATTTCTTCAACTCTCTATCTTGTGAGCTAGCCGCAAACTCACAGTATTGCCTCAGGCCCTAATCTGGTTCTTGCACTGCATGCTGAGCCTTTGGTTAATTCCTCTTCCTGGTGGGAAATGAGCGTTAAATTTGCCCGTGCAGACACCTAGAGCTAGTCTCTCATTCGTTCTCCATATTCCTTTTCATCTTGCGCAGAAATTGCAAACTGTGCCCAACAAGAGGTTAAAGGCACTGTCTCTCCAAGTGGGGAGAGTGTTCGTAAAGGGTCTGGAATGGTGAACCCGAGTAAAAGGGGACGAAAACTGAGATGCATTTGAAAACGTTTGCCAGTCACACGGTGCACCATACTGTGGGTTTCCCATGCATGTTTTAGCTGAAGGAAGAATCCCTTAAACTTGGAGAGTTGGGACCCATGGAATGGGTACCATGCTGTATGACTTCAAAGGGTCTGCATTTGCTCATCGAAGCTCACCAATGCTATCAGCCCGAAGTGCCCAACCTTATGTCTCACTCAGCTCTGGGTGTAGATGTGGTAAATCCAGGTTGCATCACAAGCCCTGAATGAATTATTTAAGAATTGCTCTCTATTTCACTGTCCTTGGGTTTTGTTTGTGTAATTCATTTTGATAATGGGATTTATCGGATTTTCTCTGCTGCATTCATGCCGCTGTACACACGCTACATTCTCTTACGGAGACATATAAATCCATGGGTTTGAAGATTCTTACTAGTCAGGTGTATTCCTAGGCGTTGAATATGGGGTGTTTAGTCCATGTCGTTGAGCAAGGGGTAGGTCTTGACTATTACATATTTGGCTTATGGAAAGGTATCTGTGCTAATTTCTATCTCTGGTTTTATGCAGCACCCCAACTCACCTTTCCCCTTAAGCAAGCATAAGTTGGTTTTCTAAATTTGAGACCCTGTTCTGTTTTGTAATTCAGTTCATCTGTAGCCAAGTTTACATTCCGTGTAGTAGTGATATCTTATGATGTTTCATTTTCTGTGTGACTTATTTCACTTAGAATCATCGTACCTGAATCCACTCATTATGCCGCGACGGGCCTGATGACATAGATTTCATTGCTGAGTGATATTCCATTGTACGTACGTACCACAACTTCTTTATCCATTTTTCACATTCTGGGATATTTAACTTGTACCGTAGACGAGGTTCTTGTAAACAGAGCCGTCCGACAGTTTGGGGTGGCTGTGTGTTTTTGATTTTAATTTCCCTAAGCTATAGGACCATAAGTGGAAGTGCCGTAGGCTCCGTAGCTTTGTTTTTTCGGTGTTCCGGGAAACACCATACACTTCTCCAGAGTGGCTGTTGGCAATTTACATCCCGCCCATCAGCATAACAAGGCTCCCTGTTCTCCATGGCCTGTGCTGCCTTTCTGGATTTTACACTTTTTTCAGATGGCCCTTTTGACCGGGGGGCAGTGAGACTTCATTGTAGTGCAGATTTCTTTAACATGCTTGCTTGGTTGGCCAAAAAGGGCGTATGCGTTTTTTCCTGAATATATTCAGGAAAAAACGCATACGCCCTTTTTGGCCAAGAGTATCATTGTCGACGTTCTGCCTCTTTTCCTATGCTTTAAAAGCAATTCCCGTCTACCCCCAGAAATCGTTTTCCTGCAAATCTGTCCTGCTTACAAGTCGTCTTTGCAGACTTCCTTCAATATATTTTTGGACGATAGCTGTCATTTATAACTCTGCAGGTTTGTGAGTTACAGTGCCCCTGAGCTCCTTTCTTCAACTCGCTATCTTGTGAGCTGGCCGCAAACCCACAGGATTGCTTCAGGCCCTAATCTGGTTCCGGCACGGCATGCTGAGCCTTTGGTAAATTCCTCTTCCTGGTGGGAAATGAGCGTTAAATTTGCCTGTGCAGACACCTACAGCTAGTCTCTCATTGGTTCTCCCTATTCCTGTTCATCTTGCACAGAAATTGCAAACTGTGCCCAAAGGAGGTTAAAGGCACTGACTCTCCAAGTGGGGAGAGTGTTAGTAAAGGGTCTGGAATGGTGAACCCAAGTAAAAGGGGACGAAAACTGAGATGCATTTGAAAACGTTTGCCTGTCACACGGTGCACCATACTGTGGGTTTCCCATGCATGTTTTAACTGAAGGAAGAATCCCTTAAACCTGGAGAGTTGGGACCCATGGAATGGGTACCATGCAGTATTACTTCAAAGGGTCTGCATTTGCTCATCGAACCTCACCAATGCTATCAGCCCGAAGTGCCCAACCTTATGTCTCACTCAGCTCTGGGTGTAGAGGTGGTAAATCCGGGTTGCATCACAAGCCCTGAATGAATTATTTAAGAATTGCTCTCTATTTCACTGTCCTTGTGTTTTGTTTTTGTAATTCATTTTGACAATGGGATTTATCGGATTTTCTCTACTGCATTCATGCCGCTGTACACACGCTTCATTCTCTTACGGAGACATATGAGTCCATGGGTTTCAAGATTCTTACTACTCAGGTGTATTCTTAGGCGTTGACTATGGGGTGTTTAGTCCATTTCGTTGAGTAAAGGGTAGGTCTTGACTATTACATATTTGGCTTTTGGAAAGGTATCTGTGCTAATTTCTATCTCTGGTTTAATGCAGCACCCCAAATCACCTTTCCCCTTAAGCAAGCATAAGTTGGTTTTCTATATTTGAGACCCTGTTCTGTTCTGTACTTCAGTTCATTTGTAGCCAAGTTTACATTCCGTGTATTAGTGATATCTTATGATGTTTCATTTTCTGTGTGACTTATTTCACTTAGAATCATCGTACCTGAATCCACTCATTATGCCGCGACGGGCCTGATGACATAGATTTCATTGCTGAATGATATTCCTTTGTACGTACGTACCACATCTTCTTTATCCATTTTTCACATTCTGGGATATTTAACTTGTACCGTAGACGAGGTTCTTGTAAACAGAGCCGTCCGACACTTTGGGGTGGCTGTGTGTTTTTGATTTTAATTTCCCTAAGCTATAGGACCATAAGTGGAAGTGCTGTAGGCTCCGTTGCTTTCTTTTTAGGTGTTTGAGGAAACACCATACACTTCTCTAGAGTGGCTGTGGGCAATTTACATCCCGCCCATCAGCATAACAAGGCTCCCTGTTCTCCATGGCCTGTGCTGCCTTTCTGGATTTTACACTTTTTTCAGATGGCCCTTTTGACCGGGGGGCAGTGAGACTTCATTGTAGTGCAGATTTCTTTAACATGCTTGCTTGGTTGGCCAAAAAGGGCGTATGCGTTTTTTCCTGAATATATTCAGGAAAAAACGCATACGCCCTTTTTGGCCAAGAGCATCATTGTCGACGTTCTGCCTCTTTTCCTATGCTTTAAAAGCAATTCCCGTCTACCCCCTGAAATCGTTTTCCTGCAATTCGGCCCCACTTACAAGTCGTCTTCGCAGCCTTCCTTCAATATATTTTTGGACGATAGCTGTCATTTATAACTCTGCAGGTTTGTGAGTTACAGTGCCCCTGAGCTCATTTCTTCAACTCTCTATCTTGTGAGCTAGCCGCAAACTCACAGTATTGCCTCAGGCCCTAATCTGTTTCCGGCACGGCATGCTGAGCCTTTAGTTAATTCTTCTTCCTGGTGGGAAATGAGCGTTAAATTTGCCCGTGCAGACACCTAGAGCTAGTCTCTCATTGGTTCTCCCTATTCCTTTTCATCTTGCGCAGAAATTGCAAACTGTGCCCAACAGGAGGTTAAAGGCACTGACTCTCCAAGTGGGGAGAGTGTTCGTAAAGGGTCTGGAATGGTGAACCCGAGTAAAAGGGGACGAAAACTGAGATGCATTTGAAAACGTTTGCCAGTCACACGGTGCACCATACTGTGGGTTTCCCATGCATGTTTTAGCTGAAGGAAGAATCCCTTAAACTTGGAGAGTTGGGACCCATGGAAAGGGTACCATGCTGTATGACTTCAAAGGGTCTGCATTTGCTCATCGAACCTCACCAATGCTATCAGCACGAAGTGCCCAACCTTATGTCTCACTCAGCTCTGGGTGTAGATGTGGTAAATCCAGGTTGCATCACAAGCCCTGAATGAATTATTTAAGAATTGCTCTCTATTTCACTGTCCTTGGGTTTTGTTTGTGTAATTCATTTTGATAATGGGATTTATCGGATTTTCTCTGCTGCATTCATGCCGCTGTTCACACGCTACATTCTCTTACGGAGACATATAAATCCATGGGTTTGAAGATTCTTACTAGTCAGGTGTATTCCTAGGCGTTGAATATGGGGTGTTTAGTCCATTTTGTTGAGCAAGGGGTAGGTCTTGACTATTACATATTTGGCTTATGGAAAGGTATCTGTGCTAATTTCTATCTCTGGTTTTATGCAGCACCCCAACTCACCTTTCCCCTTAAGCAAGCATAAGTTGGTTTTCTAAATTTGAGACCCTGTTCTGTTTTGTAATTCAGTTCATCTGTAGCCAAGTTTACATTCCGTGTAGTAGTGATATCTTATGATGTTTCATTTTCTGTGTGACTTATTTCACTTAGAATCATCGTACCTGAATCCACTCATTATGCCGCGACGGGCCTGATGACATAGATTTCATTGCTGAGTGATATTCCATTGTACGTACGTACCACAACTTCTTTATCCATTTTTCACATTCTGGGATATTTAACTTGTACCGTAGACGAGGTTCTTGTAAACAGAGCCGTCCGACACTTTGGGGTGGCTGTGTGTTTTTGATTTTAATTTCCCTAAGCTATAGGACCATAAGTGGAAGTGCCGTAGGCTCCGTAGCTTTGTTTTTTCGGTGTTCCGGGAAACACCATACACGTCTCCAGAGTGGCTGTTGGCAATTTACATCCCGCCCATCAGCATAACAAGGCTCCCTGTTCTCCATGGCCTGTGCTGCCTTTCTGGATTTTACACTTTTTTCAGATGGCCCTTTTGACCGGGGGGCAGTGAGACTTCATTGTAGTGCAGATTTCTTTAACATGCTTGCTTGGTTGGCCAAAAAGGGCGTATGCGTTTTTTCCTGAATATATTCAGGAAAAAACGCATACGCCCTTTTTGGCCAAGAGCATCATTGTCGACGTTCTGCCTCTTTTCCTATGCTTTAAAAGCAATTCCCGTCTACCCCCTGAAATCGTTTTCCTGCAATTCGGCCCCACTTACAAGTCGTCTTCGCAGCCTTCCTTCAATATATTTTTGGACGATAGCTGTCATTTATAACTCTGCAGGTTTGTGAGTTACAGTGCCCCTGAGCTCATTTCTTCAACTCGCTATCTTGTGAGCTGGCCTCAAACCCACAGTATTGCCTCAGGCCCTAATCTGTTTCCGGCAAGGCATGCTGAGCCTTTAGTTAATTCTTCTTCCTGGTGGGAAATGAGCGTTAAATTTGCCCGTGCAGACACCTAGAGCTAGTCTCTCTTTGGTTCTCCCTATTCCTTTTCATCTTGCGCAGAAATTGCAAACTGTGCCAAACAGGAGGTTAAAGGCACTGACTCTCCAAGTGGGGAGAGTGTTCGTAAAGGGTCTGGAATTGTGAACCCGAGTAAAAGGGGACGAAAACTGAGATGCATTTGAAAACGTTTGCCAGTCACACGGTGCACCATACTGTGGGTTTCCCATGCATGTTTTAGCTGAAGGAAGAATCCCTTAAACTTGGAGAGTTGGGACCCATGGAAAGGGTACCATGCTGTATGACTTCAAAGGGTCTGCATTTGCTCATCGAACCTCACCAATGCTATCAGCACAAAGTGCCCAACCTTATGTCTCACTCAGCTCTGGGTGTAGATGTGGTAAATCCAGGTTGCATCACAAGCCCTGAATGAATTATTTAAGAATTGCTCTCTATTTCACTGTCCTTGGGTTTTTTTTGTGTAATTCATTTTGATAATGGGATTTATCGGATTTTCTCTGCTGCATTCAAGCCGCTGTACACACGCTTCATTCTCTTACGGAGACATATAAATCCATGGGTTTGAAGATTCTTACTAGTCAGGTGTATTCCTAGGCGTTGAATATGGGGTGTTTAGTCCATTTCGTTGAGCAAGGGGTAGGTCTTGACTATTACATATTTGGCTTATGGAAAGGTATCTGTGCTAATTTCTATCTCTGGTTTTATGCAGCTCCCCAACTCACCTTTCCCCTTAAGCAAGCATAAGTTGGTTTTCTAAATTTGAGACCCTCTTCTGTTTTGTAATTCAGTTCATGTGTAGCCAAGTTTACATTCCGTGTATTAGTGATATCTTATGATGTTTCATTTTCTGTGTGACTTATTTCACTTAGAATCATCGTACCTGAATCCACTCATTATGCCGCGACGGGCCTGATGACATAGATTTCATTGCTGAGTGATATTCCATTGTACGTACGTACCACAACTTCTTTATCCATTTTTCACATTCTGGGATATTTAACTTGTACCGTAGACGAGGTTCTTGTAAACAGAGCCGTCCGACACTTTGGGGTGGCTGTGTGTTTTTGATTTTAATTTCCCTAAGCTATAGGACCATAAGTGGAAGTGCCGTAGGCTCCATAGCTTTGTTTTTTCGGTGTTCCGGGAAACACCATACACTTCTCCAGAGTGGCTGTTGGCAATTTACATCCCGCCCATCAGCATAACAAGGCTCCCTGTTCTCCATGGCCTGTGCTGCCTTTCTGGATTTTACACTTTTTTCAGATGGCCCTTTTGACCGGGGGGCAGTGAGACTTCATTGTAGTGCAGATTTCTTTAACATGCTTGCTTGGTTGGCCAAAAAGGGCGTATGCGTTTTTTCCTGAATATATTCAGGAAAAAACGCATACGCCCTTTTTGGCCAAGAGCATCATTGTCGACGTTCTGCCTCTTTTCCTATGCTTTAAATGCAATTCCCTTCTACCCCCTGAAATCGTTTTCCTGCAATTCTGCCCCACTTACAAGTCGTCTTCGTAGACTTCCTTCAATATATTTTTGGACGATAGCTGTCATTTATAACTCTGCAGATTTGTGAGTTACAGTACCCCTGAGCTCATTTCTTCAACTCGCTATCTTGTGAGCTGGCCGCAAACCCACAGGATTGCCTCAGGCCCTAATCTGGTTCTTGCACTGCATGCTGAGACTTTGGTTAATTCCTCTTCCTGGTGGGAAATGAGCGTTAAATTTGCCCGTGCAGACACCTAGAGCTAGTCTCTCATTCGTTCTCCATATTCCTTTTCATCTTGCGCAGAAATTGCAAACTGTGCCCAACAAGAGGTTAAAGGCACTGTCTCTCCAAGTGGGGAGAGTGTTCGTAAAGGGTCTGGAATGGTGAACCCGAGTAAAAGGGGACGAAAACTGAGATGCATTTGAAAACGTTTGCCAGTCACACGGTGCACCATACTGTGGGTTTCCCATGCATGTTTTAGCTGAAGGAAAAATCCCTTAAACTTGGAGAGTTGGGACCCATGGAATGGGTACCATGCTGTATGACTTCAAAGGGTCTGCATTTGCTCATCGAAGCTCACCAATGCTATCAGCCCGAAGTGCCCAACCTTATGTCTCACTCAGATCTGGGTGTAGATGTGGTAAATCCAGGTTGCATCACAAGCCCTGAATGAATTATTTAAGAATTGCTCTCTATTTCACTGTCCTTGGGTTTTGTTTGTGTAATTCATTTTGATAATGGGATTTATCGGATTTTCTCTGCTGCATTCATGCCGCTGTACACACGCTTCATTCTCTTACGGAGACCTATAAATCCATGGGTTTGAAGATTCTTACTAGTCAGGTGTATTCCTAGGCGTTGAATATGGGGTGTTTAGTCCATTTCGTTGAGCAAGGTGTAGGTCTTGACTATTACATATTTGGCTTATGGAAAGGTATCTGTGCTAATTTCTATCTCTGGTTTTATGCAGCACCCCAACTCACCTTTCCCCTTAAGCAAGCATAAGTTGGTTTTCTAAATTTGAGACCCTGTTCTGTTTTGTAATTCAGTTCATGTGTAGCCAAGTTTACATTCCGTGTATTTGTGATATCTTATGATGTTTCATTTTCTGTGTGACTTATTTCACTTAGAATCATCGTACCTGAATCCACTCATTATGCCGCGACGGGCCTGATGACATAGATTTCATTGCTGAGTGATATTCCATTGTACGTACGTACCACAACTTCTTTATCCATTTTTCACATTCTGGGATATTTAACTTGTACCGTAGACGAGGTTCTTGTAAACAGAGCCGTCCGACAGTTTGGAGTGGCTGTGTGTTTTTGATTTTAATTTCCCTAAGCTATAGGACCATAAGTGGAAGTGCCGTAGGCTCCGTAGCTTTGTCTTTTCGGTGTTCCGGGAAACACCATACACGTCTCCAGAGTGGCTGTTGGCAATTTACATCCCGCCCATCAGCATAACAAGGCTCCCTGTTCTCCATGGCCTGTGCTGCCTTTCTGGATTTTACACTTTTTTCAGATGGCCCTTTTGACCGGGGGGCAGTGAGACTTCATTGTAGTGCAGATTTCTTTAACATGCTTGCTTGGTTCGCCAAAAAGGGCGTATGCGTTTTTTCCTGAATATATTCAGGAAAAAACGCATACGCCCTTTTTGGCCAAGAGCATCATTGTCGACGTTCTGCCTCTTTTCCTATGCTTTAAAAGCAATTCCCGTCTACCCCCTGAAATCGTTTTCCTGCAATTCGGCCCCACTTACAAGTCGTCTTCGCAGCCTTCCTTCAATATATTTTTGGACGATAGCTGTCATTTATAACTCTGCAGGTTTGTGAGTTACAGTGCCCCTGAGCTCATTTCTTCAACTCGCTATCTTGTGAGCTGGCCGCAAACTCACAGTATTGCCTCAGGCCCTAATCTGTTTCCGGCACGGCATGCTGAGCCTTTAGTTAATTCTTCTTCCTGGTGGGAAATGAGCATTAAATTTGCCCGTGCAGACACCTAGAGCTAGTCTCTCATTGTTTCTCCCTATTCCTTTTCATCTTGCACAGAAATTGCAAACTGTGCCCAACAGGAGGTTAAAGGCACTGACTCTCCAAGTGGGGAGAGTGTTCGTAAAGGGTCTGGAATGGTGAACCCGAGTAAAAGGGGACGAAAACTGAGATGCATTTGAAAACGTTTGCCAGTCACACGGTGCACCATACTGTGGGTTTCCCATGCATGTTTTAGCTGAAGGAAGAATCCCTTAAACTTGGAGAGTTGGGACCCATGGAAAGGGTACCATGCTGTATGACTTCAAAGGGTCTGCATTTGCTCATCGCACCTCACCAATGCTATCAGCACGAAGTGCCCAACCTTATGTCTCACTCAGCTCTGGGTGTAGATGTGGTAAATCCAGGTTGCATCACAAGCCCTGAATGAATTATTTAAGAATTGCTCTCTATTTCACTGTCCTTGGGTTTTGTTTGTGTAATTCATTTTGATAATGGGATTTATCGGATTTTCTCTGCTGCATTCATGCCGCTGTACACACGCTTCATTCTCTTACGGAGACCTATAAATCCATGGGTTTGAAGATTCTTACTAGTCAGGTGTATTCCTAGGCGTTGAATATGGGGTGTTTAGTCCATTTCGTTGAGCAAGGGGTAGGTCTTGACTATTACATATTTGGCTTATGGAAAGGTATCTGTGCTAATTTCTATCTCTGGTTTTATGCAGCACCCCAACTCACCTTTCCCCATAAGCAAGCATAAGTTGGTTTTCTAAATTTGAGAACCTGTTCTGTTTTGTAATTCAGTTCATCTGTAGCCAAGTTTACATTCCGTGTAGTAGTGATATCTTATGATGTTTCATTTTCTGTGTGACTTATTTCACTTAGAATCATCGTACCTGAATCCACTCATTATGCCGCGACGGGCCTGATGACATAGATTTCATTGCTGACTGATATTCCATTGTACGTACGTACCACAACTTCTTTATCCATTTTTCACATTCTGGGATATTTAACTTGTACCGTAGACGAGGTTCTTGTAAACAGAGCCGTCCGACACTTTGGGGTGGCTGTGTGTTTTTGATTTTAATTTCCCTAAGCTATAGGACCATAAGTGGAAGTGCCGTAGGCTCCGTAGCTTTGTTTTTTCGGTGTTCCGGGAAACACCATACACTTCTCCAGAGTGGCTGTTGGCAATTTACATCCCGCCCATCAGCATAACAAGGCTCCCTGTTCTCCATGGCCTGTGCTGCCTTTCTGGATTTTACACTTTTTTCAGATGGCCCTTTTGACCGGGGGGCAGTGAGACTTCATTGTAGTGCAGATTTCTTTAACATGCTTGCTTGGTTGGCCAAAAAGGGCGTATGCGTTTTTTCCTGAATATATTCCGGAAAAAACGCATACGCCCTTTTTGGCCAAGAGCATCATTGTCGACGTTCTGCCTCTTTTCCTATGCTTTAAAAGCAATTCCCGTCTACCCCCAGAAATCGTTTTCCTGCAAATCTGTCCTGCTTACAAGTCGTCTTTGCAGACTTCCTTCAATATATTTTTGGACGATAGCTGTCATTTATAACTCTGCAGGTTTGTGAGTTACAGTGCCCCTGAGCTCCTTTCTTCAACTCGCTATCTTGTGAGCTGGCCGCAAACCCGCAGGATTGCTTCAGGCCCTAATCTGGTTCCGGCACGGCATGCTGAGCCTTTGGTAAATTCCTCTTCCTGGTGGGAAATGAGCGTTAAATTTGCCTGTGCAGACACCTACAGCTAGTCTCTCATTGGTTCTCCCTATTCCTGTTCATCTTGCACAGAAATTGCAAACTGTGCCCAAAGGAGGTTAAAGGCACTGACTCTCCAAGTGGGGAGAGTGTTAGTAAAGGGTCTGGAATGGTGAACCCAAGTAAAAGGGGACGAAAACTGAGATGCATTTGAAAACGTTTGCCTGTCACACGGTGCACCATACTGTGGGTTTCCCATGCATGTTTTAACTGAAGGAAGAATCCCTTAAACCTGGAGAGTTGGGACCCATGGAATGGGTACCATGCAGTATTACTTCAAAGGGTCTGCATTTGCTCATCGAACCTCACCAATGCTATCAGCCCGAAGTGCCCAACCTTATGTCTCACTCAGCTCTGGGTGTAGAGGTGGTAAATCCGGGTTGCATCACAAGCCCTGAATGAATTATTTAAGAATTGCTCTCTATTTCACTGTCCTTGTGTTTTGTTTTTGTAATTCATTTTGACAATGGGATTTATCGGATTTTCTCTACTGCATTCATGCCGCTGTACACACGCTTCATTCTCTTACGGAGACATATGAGTCCATGGGTTTCAAGATTCTTACTACTCAGGTGTATTCTTAGGCGTTGACTATGGGGTGTTTAGTCCATTTCGTTGAGTAAAGGGTAGGTCTTGACTATTACATATTTGGCTTTTGGAAAGGTATCTGTGCTAATTTCTATCTCTGGTTTAATGCAGCACCCCAAATCACCTTTCCCCTTAAGCAAGCATAAGTTGGTTTTCTATATTTGAGACCCTGTTCTGTTCTGTACTTCAGTTCATTTGTAGCCAAGTTTACATTCCGTGTATTAGTGATATCTTATGATGTTTCATTTTCTGTGTGACTTATTTCACTTAGAATCATCGTACCTGAATCCACTCATTATGCCGCGACGGGCCTGATGACATAGATTTCATTGCTGAATGATATTCCTTTGTACGTACGTACCACATCTTCTTTATCCATTTTTCACATTCTGGGATATTTAACTTGTACCGTAGACGAGGTTCTTGTAAACAGAGCCGTCCGACACTTTGGGGTGGCTGTGTGTTTTTGATTTTAATTTCCCTAAGCTATAGGACCATAAGTGGAAGTGCTGTAGGCTCCGTTGCTTTCTTTTTAGGTGTTTGAGGAAACACCATACACTTCTCTAGAGTGGCTGTGGGCAATTTACATCCCGCCCATCAGCATAACAAGGCTCCCTGTTCTCCATGGCCTGTGCTGCCTTTCTGGATTTTACACTTTTTTCAGATGGCCCTTTTGACCGGGGGGCAGTGAGACTTCATTTTAGTGCAGATATCTTTAACATGCTTGCTTGGTTGGCCAAAAAGGGCGTATGCGTTTTTTCCTGAATATATTCAGAAAAAAACGCATACGCCCTTTTTGGCCAAGTGTATCATTGTCGACGTTCTGCCTCTGTTCCTTTGGTTTAAATGCAATTCCAGTCTACTCCCTGAAATCGTTTTCCTCCAATTCTGTCCCGCTTAAAATTCCTCTTCGCAGCCTTCCTTCAATATATTTTTGGACGATAGCTGTCATTTATAACTCTGCAGCCTTGTGAATTACAGTGCCCCTGAGGTCATTTCTTCAACTCGCTTTCTTGTGAGCTGGCCGCAAACCCGCAGGATTGCTTCAGGCCCTAATCTGGTTCCGGCACTGTTTGCTGAGGCTTTGGTTAATTCCTCTTCCTTGTGGGAAATGAGCGTTAAATTTGCCCATGCAGAAACCTACAGCTAGTCTCTCATTGGTTTTCCCTATTCCTGTTCATCTTGCGCAGAAATGGCAAACTGTGCCAAACAGGAGTTTAAAGGCACTGTCTCTCCAAATGGGGAGAGTGTTAGTAAAGGGTCTGGAATGGTGAACCCGAGTAAAAGGGGACGAAAACTGAGATGC
Organism: Delphinapterus leucas; assembly: GCF_059928025.1. Lineage (NCBI taxonomy): Eukaryota > Metazoa > Chordata > Mammalia > Artiodactyla > Monodontidae > Delphinapterus > Delphinapterus leucas. The sequence continues at coordinate 7,002,852 of NW_028322248.1, forward strand.
ATTTGAAAACCTTTCCTGGTCACACGGTGCACCATACTGTGGGTTTCCCATGCATGTTTTAGCTGAAGAAAGAATCCCTTAAACCTGGAGAGTTGGCACCCATGGAATGGGTACCATGCAGTATGACTTCAAAGGGTCTGCATTTGCTCATCGAACCTCACCAATGCTATCAGCCCGAAGTGCCCAACCTTATGTCTCACTCAGCTCTGGGTGTAGATGTGGTAAATCCAGGTTGCATCACAAGCCCTGAATGAATTATTTAAGAATTGCTCTCTATTTCACTGTCCTTGTGTTTTGTTTTTTTAATTCATTTTGATAATGGGATTTATCGCATTTTCACTGCTGCTTTCATGCCGCTGTACTCACGCTTGATTCTCTTACGGAGACATATAAATCCATGAGTTTGAAGATTCTTACTAGTCAGGTGTATTCGTAGGTGTTGAATATGGCGTGTTGAGTCCATTTCGTTGACCAGGGAGTAGGTTTTTTCTATTACATATTTGGCTTATCGAACGGTATCTGTGCTAATTTCAATCTCTGGTTTTATGCAGCTCCCCAACTCTCCTTTTTCCTTAAGCAAACATAAGTTGGTCTTCTAAATTTGAGACCCCATTCTGTTTTGTAATTCAGGTCATTTGTAGCCACGTTTACATTCCATGTATTAGTAATATTGTATGTCTTTTTCTTTTTGAATTATGTGACTTTGAATGATCATACGTAACTACTCTGGGGTTGTTACAACTGGCCATATTTCACTGATTTTCAGGCTGAGTAATATTCCACTCTACATAAGTGCCACACCTCTATCCATTTTTTCCCTCCAGAGACATATAAATTATATCCTAGTCGAGGATCTTTTAAAGAGAGAGGCGGTAAACATTGGGGTGCCTGTGTCCTCTCCATTTTTGTCTTTCCCAAGATATACGTCCATGAGTGCAAGTGCCCTGTGCTCTGTAGCTCATTTTTTAGATGCTTTAGTAAACACAATACACTTCTCAAGAGTGACCATTGGCAATATACATTTCCACTATAAGCCTCACAGGGCTCCCTTTTCTCCTTGCCCTGTCCTGCATTTCTGGTGTTTACAGTTTATGAAGAAGGCTCTTCTGACTGATGCGAAGTGATATGTTTTGTAGTACTGATTTCCAGTGCGCACCTGTTTGGTTGGTTAAAAAAGTGTATGCCATTTTCTTGAATATATACAGAAAAAGACGCATACACCCTTTTTGGCCAACTGCAATGTTGGCAATGTTCAGCCCCTTTTCTTGTGCTTAATGGCGAGTCCTTTCTACCTCTTCCAATCCCTTTCCTGCCATTCTCCGTTGCTTACAAGTCCTTTTCTCTGACTTTCCTCAAGACATTTTTCAGTGAGACATATTTTCAACTCTGCAGTTTCATGAATTTTAGCGACCCTGAGTTCCATTTTTCAACTTGTGTTTATGGGAACTGGCCACAAAACAGCGGGATTTCCTCAAGCCCTATTCTGTTTCCATGGGCAACCCTAGCTTTTAGTCAATTCGTCTTCCTGATTGGAAATTAGAGTGACATGTGCCTGTCCGAACACCTAGGACTTGTCTCTCATTGTTCCTCCTCCTTCTGCTTCATCCTCTGGACAAATTCCAAACTGTATGCAACAGGATGTTGACAGTGCTGACATCTCCAAGTGGGGAGACTGTTCGTAAAGACGCTGGAGGGGTGAACCCGAGCACCAGGAGATGAGGAGATGAGATGCCTTTTCCAAACTCTTCCCGATCAGACGGTATACCATCTTCTGGGTGTGACAGGCATATTTTAGCTGTAGGAAGTGTCCCATTCATGTGAGGAGAACACCAGGGCTTTTTCAAAATCACTGTCTCTCCACAACCCAAACTGGGGAATTTTTTAAGCTACGGCTACACATATGTTCATTAAGGGCCTTGGGAAGTAGGCAGAGTCCAAACTTTAGATGATTGACGTCTTCAGGGTCAGAAGCACTCACCACCGGCTTCCCTTAGGTTCCATTTTAACTGTCATTAATAGATGATGTCAATAAAAATATCTATTCTTTTTTCAGATTATTTCCCCTTATAGGTTATTGCAAAATATTGAGTGTAGTTCCCTGTGCTGTACAGTAGTTCCTTGTTGATGATCGATTTTATACATAGCAGTGTGTATGTGTTAATCCCAAACTGTTAATTTATCCCTCCTCCCACCTTTCTCCTTTGGTAATAATAAATTATAAGATTTTATACTTCTCAGAAATGGGGGAGCTGAAAGAGAGGTATCATTTTCAATGGAAAAGCATTTAAAACAAGATTGAAGCTTTAACCAAGATTATTAGATGTACATCCTTGGAAAGAAATCACTTCGTTTCTCTAGTATTGACCTGACAAATAAGACAAACCTTTCACTGAACTTGCTTATAATAAAGTGATGGAAATATCAAATGGAAGTGTTAGAAACATCTTATTTTACCCGAGCCTTATACACTGTTCTATGTTAATTACAGTTTGGCTCACACATCTGTTCACTGAAGTTACAATGTTCTCAATTTCTGTTACTGATCCTCCAGAGTGGACCCCAACAAGTGTCCCCCTGCCCAGTGTCATTGGAGCCAACAGATCGAGACTGAGTTTGGTTCAGAAGCAAAGGAAACTTTATATTTTGATCAGAGAATGCAGAGGTGAGAGCATGTGCTACCCCGTGGGCTGTGGGCTGGGCTGCTGTGTAGAGATCCTGTCAGAGTCAGTGGGAGGGAGGGGGCGGAGCTCTCGAGGGCCCGGTTGGCTGCAGCTCAGGCTCTATATCGCAGAGTCTGCACCGTGCCCCAGGAGCTGAGGTGTCGACCCATCTATTCTGCACTAGGAAATCTGGTCTGAAGTGCCGGCTGTTGAACCTCTGTATGCGGGACCCTAGGAGCACGTGAAATTAGACAAAGCACAAAGGATAAAAAAGGTTAGACTTTATTTTATTGCCCAGATTCTATTTTTATCTCCCAGGGATTTTTAATGGGCTTTGCCTGGGACAAACCCCTCTTCTGCATTTTGTCCCCTTCCTCATTCTTAGAGTGCTGAGGGTGCAGACCCTTCATCTGTAACTGCTGAGTGCTGAGTTAGGAGCCCTCATACCCGTGGGCGAGGGTCAGAACTTCTCCCCAGCAGCCTCCAGGTGACGTTGATTGTCCGCAGGCCTCCTGCCTCCCTGCTCGTCCGCCTGAGCACAAGTATTGGTAGTGTTATAGATTCTAATGACCTTTAAGGGTCCAGGAAGGAGATGTGCAGTGACACTGTGAGGTCCAGTTTCACCCCGCCCCACATTTGTTCGGCCACCTTAGGCTGACCGTTTCTGCCAGCCTAGATGCTCTGACCAGTAGTCTGTGCTTTCTTCAGTTAGGCCCCTGAATTAACGGAAAAACAGCACCTGGTGTCAGGACACTGACTGCTCAACTCCCAGACAGTCCAGGGTCAGTGGTGATGAAGGACCATGATGGCCACTGAGTCAACAGCCTTTTGAAGCAAACAGGAGTCCAGCCGGTCTTATTGGCCACCATCATCACAGTGTCTGTAGGCTTTTCTATGGTGACAGCGTGATATACGGTTCCCCTGCCAAGATTATTACCTCCCCTCTGGGTGCAGTAAGTCCTGCAAGCAGTAGTCTACTCTTTTGGGACACACTCTTGTTGTTTTATGAGAGAAACTCCAGGTCAACTGATGGTCACACGAGTCGTCATGGTGCCCCTTTGCCCCGGTTATCTCTCTGGAGGTTGGAGTTGGAGGACCTCCTCACTCAAGGTCAGTGTGCCCACGGAGCAAACCCTGCAACTTCAGGGCATGGTTGGGGGTTAGGATCACCACGTGGGGTCCTTTTCCCTTAGGAGGGAGGTGGCCTTTTGGGCTGCTGATTTCCAGGTTTTCAGATACTGCCAGTATCTTGGCCAGATGTGGCGGTGGGCCAAGCCCCTTGGTGACCGTAGTTTATCCTACCTGGATGGCATTCTTGCATTGTTCCATTTCAAGTGGTCCCAGGTTTTGCACTAATACTCCAATGGCCATTCAAATTTCACTAGGAATGTAAAGGTCAAAGGGTTTAGCTAAATTAGGGAGTTCCAGGGCAAGGGTCTGAATTGACTGCTCTTTCCATTCTTGAAAGGCCACTTCTGGATTCTATTCAAAAGGATCATCATCTTTTTCTTTCAGTGTTTCATATAGAGGCCCAGCTAGTAGACTGTAGTTAGGGATCCAGAAGCAGCAAACCCTGGCCTCCCCAGGAACCCCTAAGCTGTCTTCTAGTTTTAGAAATGGGTAAGGCTGTAAATTGTTTCTTCCCTTTCCTGGGATGGGCTTCTCCGACCTTCTGTGAGAATGCAGCCCACGCAGGTCACCATAGTCTGTGATATTTGAGCTTTTTCTTGGACAACTTGTATCCTTTATTGGCTTGGTAGTTCAGAGGTCTCCTTAGTAGGGCTGGCGATCAGAATGTCGTCTGCATATTGAAGGAGTGTTTCCTTTTCCAGAGGTAGAACTTTTAGGTCTTTAGCTGAGCTTTCCCCAAAGATGGTGTGGGAATTTTTGAACCCTTGGGGCAAGACGGCCCGGAAGTATTGTTTTAGTTGTATGTTGAGTCCTGCCACTCACAAGCCAAAATTTCTTGTGACTCTGGGACTAATAGAATACAAAAGAAGGCTTCATTGAAGACTAATACAGAATACCATGTCCTGGTGGTTAGTAGAATGACCAGCAGGGTGTAGGGTTTAGGAACTACTGGAGGTATATCCTCGGTGGCTTCACTGACTGTTCTGACATCTTTTACCAAGACTCCAGCAGCCCATGGGGCTCTCGAGGTCAGGCCAATCCCAGGATATGGAGCTCACCTGGGCAGGTACCCCACCCCCACCCCAGCCCACGGGGCTCTCGTGTTCAGGCCCCTCCCAGGATACAGAGCTACCCTTTCAGGTACCGTGGCAGGGCTGGGCACACAGGAGCCATGCACATCGCCCTCATTGCAGAGCACTCCCAGCTCACCTGTCACTCAGATCTGACACAGAGCACCTCAGAGCAGGACTTGAACTAACAAACAGCAGCTCCGACAGGTCTGTGACCCTGGGCATCACTCTGTGTGGCCTCCCTCCACCTGGTCTTCCAGAGATTTCCACTGCACCCGGGGCACCAGGCCTCTGTCTCCACCCACCACCCACCCCTGCTCTCCCTGACTCCTGGGTACTTCTCATTAGGAGAGGGTTTTCTTGAAGTTGTCTCCCACTCATGGGCCAGATAATATAATTAGAAAACAAGCCAGAGCTGCAGCCCCTTGTCTATCCTGACTCTCAGGAGCCCACACCTGTTCCTTGGACCTGGCCGATTCAGCAAGTTCCAGTTTCTGCAACTGTGAGCCCCTGAGGGGTGATTATTGGCTGGCCTGGGAAGCCTGACCGTGCCGGCCATCCCTCCCCAGGTGTGCCTGGGTTGAGATCAATATAAACACCGCTCCAGGCAGCAAGAGCACCTGCAGCTGTGTCTGACGCCATTTTCTGCCCTGTCAGCAGTCTCGGGGCTGGACTGGTGGGAGGGAGTGAGAGGCCACGGCTTTGTGGGTGGCCCAGTGTGAGTGGGGCTCTGCTGGACTTTCTGCAGCAGTTGCCAAGATGCCACCTGCTAAAGAAGAGCATGTGTCACCCATACCTGCCGCTGGAATTTCTCCCTGGGCAGAGGTGAGTAAGGAAGAAAGCAGTGGGGGCCGGGACAGGAGGGGTATCTCAGGCAGGGAAATGGAAAGCTTCCAGAAGAGCACCCAGGGCCAGGACCATCCTGTCTGGCCTGCAGGCACCAAGTCGGCTGGCATGCTGTCGCTCATGTGGCTCCATGGCCCTTCCTCTAGGCTTTCAAGTCCTTGTACATATTCAGGTGTTTTACCTGGGAAGGGTGGGAACATTTCTGCAGCAGCTGGCCTGGGGCTCGGCCCACGTTTACTCACAGATGCCTCGGCACGGGCCCCCAGCTTTGCAATGAGGACGCTTGTTGCGTGGGGCCTGCTGGCTGAATGGGAGATGATTCCCCACCACTGACCAACTTCAGAATTGTTTACAACTGGAGCAAGGGCCCTGATACGGTTTTCCTCTGTGTAACTGGTGGGTTCTGTTTTTTTTTCTTTTTTTCGTTTTTGGTTCAAGGTAGATTTTATTCCTCTTTTTTGTATTTACAGATATAAGCATGGAAATAATTTATTCATATAAATACATGTATGTGAAGGGAAGAATATTTTTTCTGTTTTACTTTTTGTAATTTTGAATTTTATTTTATTTTTTTATACAGCAGGTTCTTTTTGGTTACCTATTTTATACATAGAAATGTATACATGCCAATCCCAATCTCTCAACTCCTCCCACCACCACCCCCCTAACAGCTTTCCCCCCTTGGTGTCCATACGTTTGTTGTCTACATCTGTTGCTCTATTTCTGCCTTGCAAAACGGTTCATCTGTACAACTTTTCTAGGTTCCACATATATGCATTTATATACAGGATTTGTTTTTCTCTTTCTGACTTACTTCACTCTGTATGACAGTCTCTAGATCCATCAACGTCTCTACAAATGACCCAATTTCATTCCTTTTTATGGCTTAGTAATATTCCATTTTATATATGTACCTCATCTTTATGCATTCGTCTGTCTGTGGGCATTTAGTTTGCTTCCATTACCTGGATATTGTAAATAGTGATGCAATGAACATTGCGGTGAATGTCTCTTTTCGTTTTATGGTTTTGTCTGGGTATATGCCCAGTAGTGGGATTGCTGTATTATATGGTAATTCTATTCTTAGTTTTATAAGAAACTCCATAATGTTCTCCACAGTGACTGCATCAATTTACATTCCCAACAATAGTGGAAGAGGTTTCCTTATCTCCGCACCCTTTCCAGCATTTGTTGTTTGTAGATTTTCTGATGATGCCCATTCTAACAGGTGTGAGGTGATACACCATGGATTAGTCTATTTCGTTGAGCAAAGAGTAGGTCTTGTCTATTACATATTTGGCTTATGGAACGGTATGTGTGCTCATTTCAATCTCTGGTTTTATACAGCACCCCAACTCAACTTTCCCGTTAAGCAAGCATAAGTTTTTATCTAAATGTGAGACTCTGTTCGGTTTTGTAATTCAGTTTATGTGTAGCCAAGTTTACACTCCCTCTATTTGTGATATCTTATGATAATTATGTTTCTCTGTGTGACATATTTCTCTTAGAATCATCATACTTAAATCCACTCAATTTGCTGCTACAGGCCTGATGACATTGATTTCATTGCTGAGTGATATTCCGTTGTACGTAAGTAGGACAACTCCTTTATCCATTTTTTTCTTTCTGGGATATTTAATTTGTACTGGACTCGAGGTTCTTGTAAACACAGCAGCCCTGGATATTGTGTTGGCTGTGTCTTGTTGATTTTAATTTTCCTAAGCTATAGGGCCAAAAGTGGAAGTGCCCTAGGCTCTGTAGCTTTGTTTTTTAGATGTTTCAGCATACACCATAAACATCACCAGAGTGTCTGTTGGCAATTTACATCCCGTCCATCAGCATAACAAGGCTCCCTGTTCTCCATGGCCTGTCCTGTGTTTCTGGGTTTTACACTTTTTTCAGATGGCTCTTTTGACGAATGGGAAATGAGAGTTCATTGTAGTGCGGATTTCCATTGCTCGAATTCTTGGTTGGCCACAAAGGGCATATGCGTTTTTTCCTGAATATATTCAGGAAAAAATGTATACGCACTTTTTGTCCAAGTGCATCACTGTCAAAGATCTGCCGCTTTTCACATGCTTTAAATGCAATTCCAATCTACCTCCTGAAATATGATTCCTGCAATTCTGCCTCGTTTTCAAGTCCTCTGTGCAGACTTACTTCAATATATTTTTGCCAATAGCTGTCATTTATAACTCTGCAGGTTTGTGAATTACAGTGCCTGTGGTTTCCTTTCTTAACTCGTTTCCTTGAAAGCTGGCCACAGAACCGCAGGTTTGCTTCAGGCCGTAATCAGGGTCCCGCACGGCACTCTGAGCCTTGGTTAATTCCTCTTCCTGGTGGGAAATTAGAGTTAAATGTGCCCCTCCAGACACCTGCCTCACTACCAGCCCCTTGGTGATGTGTGTCCTCTGGTTTGAGGCCACATGTGCTGGGTTCCTCACCTTTCGCAGATGTGGCCCCACTGGTGTGCGGACACTCCTGCCTGGTTCCCATCCCCTTGGTGATGTGAGCCCTCCAGTGAGAGTCTGATCCTGGTTGGGCTCCTCACACTTCTGTGAGGTGGGCCCTCTTCTCTGAGGTCACTCCTGCCTGGCTGACACACCCCGCCTTGGCGACGTCGGCCCTCTGGTGGCAGTTGGAGCCCGCTGGGAGCCTCCTCCCCTCAGTGATGAGACCCTCTGGCATCAGGTCCTAACTGCTGGTTACCCACATTTTCTGATACGTGCTAAGTGGTGTGAGGGCACTCCTGCCAGGTTCCCATCCCCATGTGCCTTCTGCTCTATGGTCCCAACACCTGTGTTGTTCACAGTTTCAGGATGTTGGCTCTCTGGTGTTAGTTCACTCAGGCCTAGATCCCATAGACTCTGTGCTCTGAGCCGCCTGCTGGGAGGTTCCTACTGCTGGATTCCTTACCATTTTTATTCTTTGGGTCCTGTGTTTTCATGCTCCTCCTTCCTGACTCACTCCCAGCCCTTTTGTGATGTAGGTCCTCTGGTTTGAGGCCACATGTGCCGGTTTCCTCACCTTTATTGATGTGGCCCCACTGGTGTGAGGACACTCCTGCCTGGTTCCCATCCCCTTGGTGATGGGGGCCCTCTGGTGAGAGTCTGATCCTGGCTGGATTCCTCACCCTTCTGGGAGGTGGGCCCTCTGCTGTGAGGTCTCTCCTGCCTGGCTGGCACACATCGCCTTGGCGATGTGGGCCCTCAGTTGGGAGTTGGTGCCTGCTGGGGGTCTCCTCCCCTCGGTAATGAGGGCCCTCTGGCGTCAGGCCCTAACTCATGGGCTCCCAAAATTTTCTGATATGTGCCCTGTCGTGCGAGTACACTCCTGCCACGTTCCCATCCCCATGGGGATGTGGGCCTTCTGCTCTGAGGTCCCACCACCTGGGTTGCTCACAGTATCATGATGTGAGCCCTCTGCTGTGAGTTCACTGTGGCCTGGATCCCATAGACTCCGTACTCTGGGCCACCTGCTGGGGGGTTCCAACTGCTGGATTCCTCACATTTTTTATTCTGTGGGCCCTGTGTTGTTAGGCTACTCCTGCCTGCCTCACTCGGAGCACCTTGGAAATGTGGGTCCTCTGGTTTAGGCCACATGTGCTGGGTTCGTCACCTTTCTATAATGTGGCCACACTGGTGTGAGGACACTCCTGCCTTGTTCCGGTCCTCTTGGTGATGTGGGCTCTCTGGTGAGAGTCTTATCCTGGCTGGTTTCCTCACCCTTCTGTGAGGTAGGCCCTCTGCTGTGAGGTCACTCCTGCCTGACTGGCACACGTCACCTTGGCGACGTGGGCCCTCAGTTGGGAGTTGGTGCCTGCTGGGAGTCTCCTCCCCTCGGTAATGAGGGCCCTCTGGCGTCAGGCTCTAACTCCTGGGCTCCCAAAATTTTCTGATGTGCGCCCTGTGGTGTGAGTACACTCCTGCCAGGTTTCCAACC